>NC_133026.1:37620000-37944375 GCF_048771995.1 Taeniopygia guttata
AAACCATTTCAGAGCAGCCTTAGGAATGCATTTTAGCCATGTGATAATGATTAAAGAATATAATCCAAAGTTGCTCCTGCACTACAAGATACAGTCACTTCTGACAATTTCTCTGTTGTTGCTTATATACAGCCACTGATACTTTCAAATGTTCTATTTCTTTAGAGAGAAAGTGTAAAAATAAAAATTAAAAAAAAAAAAAAAAAAGAAAGAAAGAAGGATTAGATCAAACACTTTTTAAATTTTACTTCCAGTCAGCTTCAAAACCGTAACCTAGGAAGAATCATCTTTTACCCTGACGGAAGTTAGATATAGGACATGGATTTGAAGGAATTTTTCAAGGCCATTTTCTATATCTGAGAAGCTAAAGCCGTTCCCAAAATAATTTGATTGACATGCATAGACTGAAAATATAGATGGTAGGCAAGTCTCAGAGAATGCATTTTTGCCCCTAGCAGATGCTATAGACCTCGCTATGGACTTATCAGGATTACCAGACTAATTTAGCTGGCAATCTATATCTTTTGTACAGGTGCTTATCAGTCTGGCAGAAGAGTATTATCACTTAGTACAGTTTGGGTATTAACAGCTAGCAGTTCTGTAGAGCATACGTTTCTAGAATCAGGTTGATTTTGGTTTCTATATCATATTAAGTAAAGACAAAAAATATCACTTTCAGGATAAATTTCCCAATTACAAACTTGCCACTGAGTTCCCTGAAATCAGCTTTCCAGAGCATGGCAATTATTTTTAACACTTTTTATCTAGTTTCTACTTTTTATCTGAAACACTCACCCTGATTAATATAAGGTTTCAAGCAACAGTCAAGCAGACCTAAACTGAAGTTAAGCGCAGATTTCCAAGTGCCTATTTCAGCAGAGTTTATGAATTTCACAGAATATTCTGAATTGGAAAAGACTCACAAGGATCATCAAAGTCCAGCCCCTAGGCCTGCATATGACATCCCCAAGAGTCACAGCATGTGACTGACCTGAGAACACTGTCCAAAGGCTTCTTGAACTCTGTCAGGCTTGGTGCTGTGACCACTTCCCTGGGGAGCCTGTTCCAGTGCCCAACCACCCTCTGGATGAAAAACATTTTCCTGATATCCAACCTAAATTTCCCCAGCACAACTCCAGGCCATTCCCTTGGGTGCTATCACTGGTCACCAGAGAGGAGAGACCAGTGCTTTACAGAGGACAGAGTTCTTTGTGGTGACAGCAACAATCCATGCTGAAGATAATGCACTGACATTCATCCCTGCTGTCTGATATTATGCTATAGCCTATAGAGCTTGTCACGAGTTTCTTTGGAGAATGGAAAGAGACTGATTTCAATTATGAGAAAGTCCCAAGGTGCAATGCATGTGTAGCCATATGACTGCTACTGTTAAAACCTGCTGGTGACACCCAGTTGAGTTTTAAAGGAAACAGCCCAAATGTCTGCTCCCTCAACCAGGTTTTCATAACTTCAACTCCATTGTTTTCCACTGCCAATGGCTCTATATTTTAGGGACATACACATCCTCATCTATTCATAGATAAGAGCAAGGAAAATCTGTATCCAACATGAAGGTAGAATATTTTGGTCTGACCACTCTTCTTAGTTGATAAAATGATGCCACTAATCTTCCACTGGTGCCGAATTAGCTTATGAAACAAAATTCTCATTTCAAAAAACACACTGCCTGCCCATTAGACACATTTTAATGCTTTAATGTCGCAGTCTGCACTTCACCATATGCCTTGAAACCATAGGTCCACTTTCAGTCAGTATATTATCTCAGAATCAAGCTTATCTGGTACACTAATGTGAGGAACAAACCATCACTTAAAATGCCTCCTATTGTGCAGTATGGTGTTCTGAAACAGCACTGCAACATCTACCAGAGAATAACAAGACTATTTATATCTTTAGTGCTTGATAACTCATAAAACTAAGTTGCATCTAAGTAATTTGGGGGGCATTAACGCTTTTCAGTGTCTGCAGAATAAAAGTATGCTAATGAACTAAACAATTTTTTGCATGTAGAAATGAATGTTATCTTTCAAACCAGAACCAAATTCCCTAGTTAAATCTCTGAATATAATTTCCCGAGCCTGTGTGAAGTATTCCTTAATGTATGATTATTATTTTAGTAGCTCTGCTAAAAAAGTAAATCTCTTACATTCATTAAAAACTAATAGTTGCCTTTTAAGAACATTAGTGCAAATATATTTATCCCTATCACAAGGAATCAGGCTACACTTTGCTGACATTCATTACCAGAAAATAGTCTAATTTGTCTTTTTTTTCAAATTAAGCTTTGTTTACTCTGTTGTATTTTTGACTCTAACTCCAAAAGCAACTGTAAAATGTAAATTAAACTCCGTATATTATTACTTTTGAATCTCCAAAAAGCAGAACTGAGCTTTGCATTTTTGAAAGAAAAAAAAGAGTGATTATCCTCAAATGCACACAGGTTATGGCCCACAATTTCTTTAGATGCATTAGCATGTATTATTTTCTCCAGTATTTGGAAAAACTCATTTCCTAATTTCTGCCTTTTCAAGATACCTAGCACTTAGCAACAGGCCCAAAACAGCAAAATACCTCAATGCTTCTAGAACATCAGGAATGTTTTAATACACCTATATGAAGCAGAAAAATAAAGCACATAAGGGTTACAGTCTATCCTCCACTACAGAATTTATTTCAAATATAAACAGAGAGAAAATGCATAACATCAATTAATTGCTAAAGGAGTTTCTGTGTGAAAGGGTCAGCTTGAAGAAGAATATTAATTTGGGTGTTTTGATCCTCAGACACAAGGTGAGTTGTAGCCCTGACTCCCTAAGCTGTACTTGAAACTGCTGCACTCCAGGCATCCAAAATTAGTTTTCTCTTCATAGTCTAACTTATGAAAACTGAAAGTCGATGATTTTATCACATCTATATAGACTATTTATTTTGAAACTAAATTCTGGCATGTTACTCAGAACTCTGAACAGATCTACTTTGTTAGATCTCACCATTAAGAGACACAAGGCAAGGTGAATAATGACACCAGAAACTGGCCCCTTACATTAGAAAAAACAGTGTTTCATATAAATGGATACAGGTATGCAACTAAAACTAACAAATATTATGGAGTTTCAAGGCTCAATTAAAGATAAGTTTGATGCCTGGGTTATTCATACCCTGCATGATTTCTATGGAAAGCTATGGATGTGGTACAGACTGTAAAATTAAGAGAACAGTTGTACAATCGATCTTATTGATTTTAGAAGACTGATAGCAGTCTTGAAAAGCTAAGAAGAGGGAAGCCAGAGAAATGGACTAATGAGGCAGAGTAAAAATCTGCGAGAAGTCAGAGAAAGGGAAAGGTTGTGCACCCTCTGATAAGCAACACAAGACAGGTTACAAGTGCCAAAAGGGGAAGGCAGGGGAACTTTCATCCCTTGTAAATTGATGAGAAATGCTTACCATGCCTGCTGCTCAGAGCAGCATGGGACAGGGAGAGCACCTCCCTTACACAAGTGGCTTCAGGCTCCCACTGTGAGGTCTTGCAGCCCAGAAAGGGGTGTCTGCCAGCAGTATTGCTCCTCTGGGTCTAAGGCCAAGATTTGCCTTAACAATCCTAAGCAACACAAAGGAAACTATTTCACCTCAGGAAAAAATTAAGGCTATCCTGATTATTTTACTTTATGTCACAGATTTTTCCAAATTTGGCAATCAAGGTTGTAAATTTCTGCTTTGCTTGAATTCAAAGTATCTGTTTTTTTAATCCATAAAACTTAGTGTGAAAAATGAAGACTACTCAGCTGACAAATAGAAGTCACGTTAACTGGATCCACTTATTTCCCAAGAGGCAGGGAGTTGTGAACTGACAAACCACAAGAAGCCGAGAGTGAGTCTGAAAGTCTTAGGAATGGCAATATGTTTTCCACCAAGCTGCAAAAATTAGCTTGAGGATAAATTTATCAAGCCCTGAGGAAAGTCTTCCCTAGCAGTTGTAGCTTCATCCCTTTGATAACTTTAAAATGAAATTAATCAGACATGCTATATAAAAAAAAACTTGCAATGAGGGGACTTGCAGCATTATTACTTTACCTCCTTTGCTCAGTAGGGAAGATATCCAGGATTTTCTACAGTTTCTTCACAGGTTTTTTCTTTTTTTCCTTCACATAATTTTTTTCTTTTCCCAGCTAACCTCTCCTTATTTCACCTGTGCTCTTCACTAAAATATATGTTAGAAAAAACGTACATTGCTGGACATGCTGTGCTTTGACTTTACCCCCAACTTTGATGAGTACAGAAAAACCCTACAATAATTCAAGGCGTGATCAGAAGGACTTGACTTATCCACTGTGGCAGGATGCCAGATGCCACCAAAGCTGCTCTATCACTCCCCTCCTCAGCTAGATGGGGAGAGAAAATACAGTGAAAGACTTGTGGGTCAAGATGAGGACAGGGAGTGATAACTCATCAGATACTCTAATGGATCAAATGGACTTAAGTCAGGGAAATTAGTTTAATTTATTACCAAGCAAACCAGAATAGGATGATGAGAAACAAAGCCAAATTGTTAAACACCTTCTCATGTTTAACTTTACTCCAAACTTTCTCTACCTCCTCTACCCCCAGTGGCACACAGGGAGAGGGAATGGGAGTTGTGCTCAGTTCAGCACACCTATCTCTGCCACTCCTTCCTGCTCACACTCTTCACGAGATGTAGGCGAATCCTTGCTCCTGTGCCTGGGAGCATCTCCTTCCCTTTCTTCTTCACTGATCTTGATATCTGCAGAGCTGTTTCTCTCACACATTCTCTCCCCTCTCTCTGGCTACTGTTGCTCCTGACAGTTTTCCCCCAGGGGAAATTTGCTCTACTGAACACAGGGTAAGCTTCTAGCAGCTTCTCAGAGAAGCAACCCCTCTAACCCCGCATCCTCTCCAAACAAGCCAAATGCACCCTCTCATTTTCAGGTTTACAGCAAGCCACTTCATAGAGAATTGCTACTTCCAGACAGCAGTACTGAGAACCTAAAATACAAGATGACTTATAATATGCAAAATAATTCCCCTTTTTTTCTTTTAATCTACATCTTCCCAAACGACATTTAAATGTTGCTATTACTCATTATCTTCAGGTCTGATCATTTGGTTTGTATGAGGAAATTTTTATAAGGTATGCATTGAATCTACTAACTGGATGACCACTATGTCTGAGCTTCATTTAGGTTAATGTAAGGAATGCAGAGTTTTAAATTTGCTTTTCTCTAATGGTAGCTGGAGACAGTATTTCCACGGGATATTCAAAGCATCCCTAGGGTTTAAACTACCATGAAGTAGAATGAAAGAAGAAAAAAAAAACCAGAAAAAACCCAATCGACAAGCAGATATAATAACAAGTCTTACATATATTGCTCACCCTAAAATCCAGTTGGGAGAAAAAATTGTTTTATTATTTAGGCCATAAAATAGTTATCTGTGTGTGACATCTGGGACCCTGATATTTGAGTCCATAGTTTATTTATATTTTTCTTTATATTTCAGTCCTTCTCGTTCCTTAACTTGTCTCCTGTCTTTGGATATCTAGGGAATATTTCTTAACATTAAAAATAGAAGCAGAAGTCTGTCTGTATTTGGTGTGTTATAACTAAATCATAACTCGCTCTTTTTTATCAAACTATCAGGAGCAGCAATTCTCATCTGCACAGAAGAATCACTTAAATATCAAGGACATTTTAAGGTGCTGTGGAAGTAATTTTAAAGAGAAGAGAAGAGAAAAGCCCTTCAATATTCTCAAATTTTTATTGTGACCCTGAGACTATTTTAACAGAGAGAAAGAGGAAGGTATCTGTCAATCTAAATGGGAATAGGACAAGACCCCAGGGAAGATTCTAAATTCTCTGTGTTTTCCCTATTGAATCAATGTGAAGTCTTCCATTTCTGTAGTAAGTTATACATATTTTCAAAAAGTGTTACATATCTTATGCACCTATACTGAAGATAAGAAACCAAACAAAGAAGTCATTAATACAAAAGTGGATAGACTTACATCTCAACATGTAGATAAATAAAATCTCCACTTCCAACAGAACTCAGATCAATGACACCTGCATTTTGTACCCATATTACAGCTGCACTATAAAACTTGGTTTTAAAAGTCATGGAAGCTTAGTGGAATAGTTATGCTAAATCAAAGATTTCGGACAAAGCAACCTCATTATCCTACTTTCAAGTTCCAGATAAAATAATATCTGTATTTGAAATACAGCTAGCATAATTGTTGGATAATTATTTAGATTGGATATTCCAGGAAACCCTGCCAGTAATCTAAGGTCAGGACTTTCATAACACTGAAGTTTTCCAGTACAATCCTGGAATAAGGATTTTGTCAGCTCACATAAAAGGACTTGAAACAAATGCATAGGCTTACATAGAAAATAGTACCTAAAATTTTAATCATGTTTTCCTCCATTCTTAAGATTTACTGCTCCTATTTATTCTTACTATCCTATTTGGAAAGTATTTAGTCCAATAATTTCAACAAGATTGCATTCAGAAATCATTTATCCCTAATTTACCACGCCATTATTTTCTCCTAACCCTTCCTCTTTACCCCCCCCCCCCCATCTGTGATCACCTTGGCATTGCAAGAAATTGCATTTATTTAATAAAGAGCAATTCAATTAAGTGATGTAGGAGTATTCTGAAATTGCTGTCTTTATCTTGTACACATGTTAAATATTATCAATAAAGAAGTATTCTGCTGTATTTTATGAGGGACTAAACTTATACCCTAAACTGACATAAAATAAATATAGAAAGATAAAGATCTGTACAATTTGAAAAGCTTGTCCCTTTCTTATATTCTGCTTTGGAAGTATTCACATTTCCATAGCATTACAGAAGATTAAGAGTTTATTTTTCATACTGCATGTCTTCTAAATGACAGAAACCATTAAAAAAAATTTTAAAAAAACCAAAACAAACTAAAACCACCCAAAATCACAATTTATTTTTTTAATGAAAACTGGAAATTGCTCTAAAAACATCAAAATAAATCACTACACTTGAGCTAAAAAACATTCTGACATTTTCAAAACAAAACATTCAGCTTTTCCATTATGGAATAACTAGAAAGTCTTTCCAAGCATTTTTAAACACAATTCTTTTAAATTAATTATACAGGCCTTTCATTACCTGTTTTACTGGTTCAAACTAATAATAAGAAATTCTTCTGAAGAAACAACAAACTTTTCTTGCAGGTTCTGAAGTCAGTATCTTGTGTAACTAAAGATCATGACCTTTCTTCTGAATGGGATCAGTAAGATACTGAGAGAACTGTAAACAATTTTACTTATTGTTAGTAAAAGTCTTCTTACACTTTGTACTTGTAAAAAGTATCAACAGCCATGAAATTTCAATAAAACCCAGACCATAGGATTTTTAGGGAACCTTTCATGGAAGTATTTCCCATTTGCTACTCTAGCGTAGTGATTTTGTCAACTGTTATACAACTAATGTAGAATTCATATGCAGAATCAGGAAACACCACCAGACATTCCCCCTTCCTACCAGGAGAACTCAGTGCAGATCCAGAGAGGAACTGTCTGAAGACTTTATCTTTTTACAGTTCTTGACATTCTGGCAGGACTCCTTAAGAAATCCAATACAAGTATAAATCCCAAAAAACCAAACTTACAGAATCTTCAAGGCTTTTGAAATCTGGGTCTCAAATAATCTTCTGGAGTCTCTTATTAAATAACACATAGAATAATCTATATTAGCACATTCAAGGCAATTTTATTCAGAGTACAGAATCCTGTGTTTTAATTTACAAATATTAGATGTCAATCTTTGTCTTGAGTCATTTATATTGCCTAAACAACCATGGACAGCATAAACATGTTAGATGCTCACTATATAAATGTCAGTGGTGAGAAATCAAAGTGGAAGCACAGACAGCCATGCAACCATTTGTTTGTAAGACTCAATTGCCACTTTCATACAGGACTTGATTCACTACCATTTCTGACACTGTTTCCTATTGTTGCAGCTCAAAATTTATAGGAAGGAGCTTTCACTTTTCACTAAATGGACCCAAACTTGTAGACCTCCTCTCACTATAAAATCATGCAGTCAAAGACAACGTTTAAGCAACAGACACTTTCAAATAAATAATGCAAAGCACTTGAAGCTACAAATGTAGTAGGCAGAGATGGAGTGCTGCTTATATATCCTGTCTGGCCTGACTCAGTGAACATATTAGGCTTCGTATGCAATACAGACAAATAAAGAACACAAGGAATTACAGCCATACCTAAGAAAACTCTTTTTATGGAAATACACATAATATGTCTCAGAATTTATTGCTTTGGCAGTTATACTCCATATCTCATTAAACCATGAGGCAAAATAAAGTTAACTTTGAATTAGTTAAGCTTATGATGATTAATTAGGTTGGCATAACTCTCCCTCTCCCCCTCTCTCGACTGTTCTCTTAACCAAATCAAAGTGAGTTGTCCCAATCTACTTTGCATTGGTGCGGTCTCACCTCAAGTCCTGTGTGCAGTTTTGTGCAGCTCAATATAAGAAAGATACAAGGCTATTAAAGAGTGTCCAAAAGGAGGGCTACAAAGTTGGTGAAGGGTCTGGAGAGGAAGCCATATGATGACTGGGTAAGGCCACTTGCCTTGTTCAGCCTGGAGAAGAGGAAACTAAGAGGAGACCTAATATCTGTCTACAGCATCCTCAGAAGCAGAAGCAGAGCAGCAGGTACAGGTCTCTTCTTTGTGGTGGACAGTGACAGGGCCATGCCATGACAGGGAGTGCCATGATGCTATGTCAATGGAGGCTCAGATTGGATATTTGAAAAAGTTTCTTCACCCAGAGGGTTATTTTGAGGCAACACAGCAGACACTCTTTGCTTAGTACCTCATGTGCTATCCTGACAGAGAGTCAATTTATTCAATCAGTGTGGAAAACCTACACTTATCTTCTTGCCTGAAAATATAACAGGTAAGCTCTTTAAAAAAGTCATTTGTGTCTTTAATATTATATGCTCATGTTCCCAAAATCAAGTGCAACTGCAAGTATCCGAGGACAAAATAACGCAAATAATATCATACAGCCTTGTCATTGTAGATAATATTTTTACATTTTTTAGCATTAATTATATTTCAATACTTTAAATTTTATTATTAAAAAATCACTATCTAACCACAAGAGCTCTTTCCCTGTGGTCAATTCAAGTTCATGTGTATTCTACTAAATCTAATAGAGTTTGCTCTATTTTAACATATGTGGGTGAAATGTAGAAGGAAAACTAAAATCAGAAGTAAACATTGACCAGTAACCAGTGAGCAACAATGGTGTGAGAGACTGGAACTCTAAGTAGCATGTGAATTATTCAAGATCAAAAAGGTGGCATAACATCTTGCTAATTGTCCGGGAGGCACAAGTTCCAATTTTCTCTAGACAATACATAAATTTGGTTGAGTCAACAAAAGTTATACATGCAGGATAACACATTTAAATTTAGATTTCTTGCTTCATAATTGAACAGTGTAATGGAATAACAATTCATTTGCCTATGACCAACTTTTCACCCACTTCTAACCCTTGTGAAACTCCAAATTGTCCCCCTGAATTTCACAGATCAGAGCTTCCCATGACATTTAATAAATTAGGAAAGAATATGCCTGTGTAGGAATGGGAACAGAGGAAGAGTAGGTGCACTTCCACAACTGTAGCTTTCATATCGTGACCGTGGTGTGCACGTAAAACCAAATGATCAGAACAGCTACTCATAGGACTGGAATCACAGCACAAGGCATGACTTTGATGAAGGTGATTAGAGTTTTTTATACTGAGCAAGAAAATTGTGAGTTAACACAAACACACTACAGTTTTCCTAAAGGCAGAAAAATCTGCCTTTTCATTTTGCTGACTCACGTCATTGCCGAACAGAATAATTACTTCCCTGAAAGCACAGCTGGGATGGAAAAAAAAACCCTAAAGTCTAATCAAATCATATCTATTTCCTGCAAAGATGTGGCAGCATTCAGGCCTAAGCAGCTATCTATACCCAGTAAACTTTTATCTTTATAATGCTGCGACAGATCAGTCAAACCCATGTCTCCATAAAAGGAAATCGCAACAGAAATGCTGAGGTTTTTTGACCAGAAATCCTTTATTTTCACTATCTCACTTTGTGGAAGCACTGAAAGTATCAAAATTCATTTCGATATATACTGAGATGAACACTTGCTGTATGTTTCAACTGCATAATTCCTACTTACAATAAGGGGAGATATTCCATTGAGAACTGATATAAAAATACAACAAAATCATTATAAAATAGCCTACTGTCAAAAAGAGTTATTTTTTGATGACAGGTGCCCACAATTCATACCTTTGCCTGCCAGAGCAGCAAGGGAACCCTCCCCTCTCTGCTGGGAATTAGGCTGCCTCCCTCTAAAACCAGGATGAAACTACATGCTGGGAGTTACTACTGTGCTCCTGAAAACTGATTCCGATTCATCCTACGATAACCTCAATGCCTCATTCAGTTTCAGCATAAGATTAAATGTTTTCCTCAGTTAAGAAAAACAAATATTCAAAATAAACATGTGTTATGTTCACCCTTGGACATTTTCAAGGTCTAAAAGCTCTGAGCAACCCAGTCAGATCTCACAGGTTTCTGTCTTTTCAGCCTCTCTCTGCTTCAGACAGAGGCTGGACTAGAGACTTCTTGAGGTCCTTTTCAACCTGAATTTTCCTTAGAAATGGTTAGGTCTAATGGATTAAAACTGAATATGGCAGATGTTCTTGGAAATTAAACATTTTTTAGAAAAAACAGAGTCATTAAGGCACTACAACTGCTCTTTCTACTCTTTATTCTCATCATGTCTTGCTTTAAATTATTGTAATTGCCTGTGGGAGAAAATTTGTCCTACTTCATGCATACAAGTTAAATCCCAGTCAGAAACTCCTCTTTACAGCAGATGAATATTCATCATGGATATATTTATGAAGCAACTCTTCACAAATGTTTGTTTTCCAAGGTGAGTTTCAAAAGCCCCCCACTCACTAAAGTTAGGAAATGTCTCAGATTCAAGACTTGTTTGCATTGCAGTGCTTGTCAAGGCAGTGGCAGGACCTGCCAGGATAGAGGAACTATTGCAAAATAGCTGGTGCAGCTTCCAGCACACAGCAACTCTGCTGTGCCAGCACTGAACCACATGCAGAATGAATGAGTGCAGCTTAATCTTTGCTCACTTCTAAAACACCAGGACTGAGTGGGCATCCCGAGTATATCCCTGGCAAGGCCCTTGCTCCCTTGTAAGGATCAGCACCAATGAGCACCAAGAGCAAAAATTCAAAAACAAAGGGGAGTTATTGTATAATGAAATGTTAGCCCAGAAACACAGAAAACTAAATAATTAATGACACATTGTGCATATACTCTACAGTGAGGTAATACAATAGCAGCAAGATGGAGGACAGCACATTTAGAGACAGCATTATATACCATTCTGTCTTATGTAAGCTATTTATAGAGGCACATATTCCTCTCTATGCATTTTTAATTGTTTTGTTTACATGATAAAATGTGACGTGCAGCTTGAAGATAAAAAAATAATTCGCTATATAAGCCATAATTAAAATGAGAAGAATTTGTGGCAATGACAGCTACCAGTGAAAGGTAATGGTTCAGCAAAAATCAATCAGGTGAAAAATTAGCTAGCTATTAAGAGGGAATAACTTAGTGCTGCTGCTAAATTCAAAGTAGTAGGTTTGAATAGGAGCTTTCTTTACTACCAAACAAAGGAATTCTTCCTATACCATTCATCAAAGTTACCATCCATTGTTTTGATACCTGCTCCCTGACTACCGTGCCCAATGCAAGTCCCCAAAAATTTTTACATGCCAAAGTCTGTCAAACTGTCAGAGCCTTATGATTCTAGCTATACAATAGTAAAGCTAAAATTAAAACAAAAAGGACAACTGTAGACTTCATGTTTTTCTATTGTCCTACAACTTAAAATACCAGACCTGACAAAGGAAAGTGGATATTAGAGACCTCACAAATTATTTTTATATAGGCTTTTGTGAAAGCATAGAGAAAAACATGGTTTTCACATTGAGAATTCTTAGTATTTCAAGGCACGTCTCCAGTGCCAGTACTGAATTATAGCTTGAACTTTGGGGTTCTTTTTTTTTGTCTTGTCCATAGGAGAAGAAAATTTATCTACATTTACAAAAACTGTCTGGAAATTTTAATGAAAAGTTATTTTACAGC
Organism: Taeniopygia guttata; assembly: GCF_048771995.1. Classification (NCBI taxonomy): domain Eukaryota; kingdom Metazoa; phylum Chordata; class Aves; order Passeriformes; family Estrildidae; genus Taeniopygia; species Taeniopygia guttata. The sequence goes on from NC_133026.1 coordinate 37,632,293, forward strand.
AGGAAGAAAAGCAATTTCTGCAAAACCACTAGTTTCAGAAAGACAAGTCTTATTTCATGGTGGGAGAAATTTAAATCCCACCTACTTCTTACTCTGAATTAGGAGTTAATAAAGATGAAGAATATCTCACTTGGTTTTGGTCATCTACTCATGAAAAACAAAAGCTTATAAACAGGTCAAAAGATTGGAAAAATAATGTAGAAACTGTCAAATTTCATAAACTTTAAAATACATAAATAAAGATTCCAGTAACAACCTCGTAAGATAAATTCCACTTAATTATCTCTTTTTTCTTCCAGTAATCCATTTATGTTGGAGAATCATATTTGTCTTTTTTGATGAATTTGCAAAAGAGAAAAACAAAACAACTCCAAATTTTTTAACAGTCCTGATTTTATTCTCGGGTTGGTAACAATTTTAGTATCAGACCTTCCATCAAGATTTAACAAGAAGCATAGCCAGTAGCCCTGAGTTACTTCGAGTCCATCCAATCACTCACATAAATTCCAAAAGTTAGTTATTGTCACTTCTCCATCTCTACAACTGTCAATTCAGAAGCAACAAATAGTTCAGTTCTGTCTTTCTTGTTATTCAGCCCTTAGAAGAGGTGTCTGGAAAAGCTGATGAGATGACACAACTGGAAAACCAGCAGATTACAGATTAATACCTAGATTTATCTTTTGAATAAAAAGAATTTACTCAGTGCCAAGCAAAATGAGAAGCTAAAGGAGCCTTGAAACATGTTTAAAAATACAAAACCAAACAAAACCTAAAAACCAGCCCACCTCTTACTAGTAGAAAGAGAACCACTTAAAGGGAATTTCCTCCTCCAGAGAATTTCCTATCAAAAAGGAATGTCTGCTGTCAGAATAATAAGACAATCCCTACCTTCAGACAACGTTTACGTTTTTGTCTCTTTAAACTCACACCACCGTTGGTTTGGCACATAATTGCAGGTCAAACAAATTTCTGTTTCTGTCTGGGGCTGATCAGATGGTTTTTGCCCCTTATTATAGAACTGGAATTGGCAAGCAGTGTCGGCAATCACAGCTTTCACATTTAATTATTGCAACTCATCTAGGAATGCAGCCACAGAGCCTGAAAATGTTCCAACTGGTACAAAAGCCTCTCTGCTTAGCAACAGGGATACAATGAATGGGATCATCTGAGTACTGCTCTTTCTGTGCCTGCTCTCTACACAATTAAGGATCCAGTCTGCTCATTTGTGCAAAGACACTCTGGAGACTGTAACTGCCACAAGAGCTACACCCATGTGATCCTTTCCTACAAGACATAACAGCCACTTAAGAATTCCCTACTACCTATACCCAGTGTTACTTGAATTAACCCTAATTATGTACTTTATTGCAGGTGCCCATCTAAAAATCAGCAGAGACAAAATTCTCCAAAGCAGAACTGTGAACTGTTGTGACTATAGAAAGAAAATATAACATTTTATTATTAAGGATTTGCTGCTATGTAGGCACAGACATACACCTATGTATAGTGATAATCACATTATCAAATTAAAAAAAAAATTATATCCAAGTAAAATAACTAAAACACAAAACTTACCACTTTTATTTTGTATGTCCCGATGGATAATGCTGTCCTTCACAGACAAGAAATTACTTGCAGTTATTTAGTGTGATAAGTTAACTTCATTTGCACACAGTTATCCCATAATTATCTTTTGTAAATTGTGCAATATTGTTAACAGGGCATCGGATTTCTTAGTATTGGTCAGTATCTGATTACAGCATGGTGAGAAATTGCTGCAAACAGTTGTGAAATCATTACATTACTTTTATCCACACCTTACTCCCTCCCCCAAAGCTCCTTTGCAAACCAATTAAGAGCAAATTGCTCATCAAAGCAAGACTCTCCATACATTTAATGCAGGTGTGTAATTCCTGGCTCCTCTTTCAGTGTCCTGGCAATCTACTTTTAAATTCCAAAGGGAATAAAAAAAAAATATATCACCACTAAGGTCCCAAGAACTTTTTGTCTCTGCAAAAGTATAAAGCATTGTTTACAATCCATGAAAATCTTCCTCTGATTTGACACCTTGCAACCATGAACATGGAAGTCTTTGACTCTCTTCAGTGGGAAAAATGATCACAAGGCAATAATTCACAAGACCTGAAAATAGACCAGTGAAAACTCTTATTTTCCCAACAATAAATTCCTAACTGAAAAAGTTATCATGGAACAAAGGATAAGAAAGGAGACTACAGAGAATTCAAACACCACCTCAAAACAGTGATTTCAGAGAAAGGAGACATTACAGGACAATCTAGTTCTTTCCAATTTCCAGTGATTTCCTCAGTCCATTGCTCAGAAAACTCCCCAGTGTTGCTATTTCAAATGCTTTAAAGGCTTTAATCTTATTTTTCTCAATATATTTTCCTATTTCTAGTTTTTAGTTCAGGGCCAGGTTTAGCTGTCACTTTGACATAATGCAATAACCATTAACAAAAAGGGAACAAAACTAATAATGGTTATTGCAACATTTCTGTAGTGACCTGGAGCAAAGTACTTCAATTATGACTAAAAATAATAGGTTTATCAATAATTCTCTGCTATCTGTAACATCCCCAACCATTTTCCAGTTCCCATATAACCTATCAGAATTTTGATAATCCAGACAGCATGACTGTGAAACCTACAGGTTTATTCATACCATAATGTGTAAAAGGTACCCACATCAACTCACATATATCTGTGAAACAAAAAAAGTGTAGGGTGGTGGGGGAAGAAAAGCTTCCCTGCATCTTTTAGCATAAAAATCTCCTTCATAAATTATTTTTGTTTGAGTTAAATGGTGCTTATGAAAATACTGACCAGTTAATATTTGCCCCCAAATAATTACAGCTAGCATACAGTTCTCTGAAATGCATGATAAAGGACAGTTTCCATGTACTTTTAAATACATGGTCTTAAATAAAATTCCAGGACTGTCAAATTCTTGTTTAAAATTCAGATCAAGGAAACTGTTCAGCTTTAACTTAACATCTCTTTGAACAATGTCAAGAACATCACAAAGTGCCAAACCAAGTAGAGCTGCATGAAGCTGATAAGAGAAAGATAGAACATTCATGCAAAAATCAAGCTAGAAATCAATAGGGGAGCCTGGATTTAAACTGAAAGTCATTTTTATAGCTCAGCTATTGATATCAGCGGGAACCTGGAAGCTTACTGCCATGTGCTTTCTCAGGATAAGCTCTGAGACTTGCTTGTTGCATGTCTTCATGTCTTCTCTTGGCTTGTACTCAAGAATGAAGATTATAACTGTTTGCTTGGACATGGGACCAAGTTTTCCCTCAGTTACTCTTCTCTAGCTGAAGGCACCAACCAGAACATCCATAGCTTTGGCAGCAGCAAAAAGAAAATTCCTCAGGCATGAAAGACTGGCAGAGCTCTTCCTCCCATCACCATGCCACAATGGCACCCAACAGATGATGACTCACTCACATATTTCTTCTGCGCGTCAGGGGCCAAGATGTGAGGAACCAGACCCAGACAATGTTTAAGGCACTCCTGAGCACTCCCTGAGCTATACAAGAGGTCAAGGTAGAAGATATAACTACATTTAACCTCTTTCTCCCCTGCAGCCCTGTCAAATATTCCTAGTACACAGAGGGCACAGATAAGGGTAAGAATAAGATTCATTACATATTCTGATGTCCATTATGCTATCTATTAACCAAGTCTACTATTTCACCAACTTATCACATGATCACCTGGAAATTAGCTGCAGATTACAAAAAAAATTGAAAAAATCACTTCAGGATTTTAATGAAATACTGGGTACTTAAATAAGAATGTCTAATGCTTTGGGAAGTTTAAATATTTGGCCCAAGGACATGCACATTTGCAAAGAACGTCATATCATCACTGTGTTTGGTGTTTGTAACAAACCAGCAAAGGTTAGCTCACAGTAAAAAATAAGTAGTATCTCTTTTTGCATCAATATCAGTGACTAAAAATTTTCCCACAGCACTACAGTTAAAAAGATTATACAGGTTCAAAGCAATTACTAACACAATTACCATCTCCAGCAAAGTGACAATGACTTGGCTTTCCTGGGCAGACCTTTGCTGTGTTCGTGTACACATATTCTTTGAAACAAGTTAATGAAGTCTTAGGAATTTAAGGTAAGTGCTGAATCAAATTCATTCAAGCCAGCTCCCTTTGGGCAGTCATTATTAAACTTTATTATTATTATTAGTAGTAGTAGTATTATTTAGTAGAATTTTCCTTTACCTTATAGATTTTTCAGATAAACAAGATACAAAAGTGTACCTATCCTATATGTAGATGGCTGTTCTGGAAGACCCACCATAATTGCTTCATCATAATTAATTACAATGGCCTCACAATCCACGGAACTGTGTCCATATACATGTCTGTAGATGCATGTACATACATGTCTGTAGAAGCATCTCTATGCAATGATAACAATAAATTCACTGGCTCCATTTCTGCATTTTGCGTGTTGTGTTTGTCAGTCTGCATTTTGTTTTAATTCACTTGCTATTACAGCTAGCCTTCTCTAGAGATCAGCCCTAGTTCTGACATATAAAGATGAATTTTCTGCCTCAAGGAGATCAGTTTGCACAGTCAGAAACAATATTCCACAGCAAACCAGAAGACTTTGCATGTGGTATCCCAAAAGAAAGCTCCAAATCCACAGATGGCTTCTTTCCAAACAGTGGGTTGCAAAATGCCCATGAACCTATATATGGTCTAAAGCAGGTTACCTCACTACATGGCCTAAAGGTGCTACAGTAATCAGTCTTGTCAGTCCCCTGTGGCAGAGGGTTGTTTCCTTTTATTGAAAATCAACATATGAAAATAGACTCAAGAAATCTCTACATAAAACCTGTAGAAAACTTGCCATTCTATTGTGCAATCATTAGTTATTTCAATACCTAATGATTCACACCCTAATTCCAGTCATTATCAAATGGCATTTTTTGAACATCAGTGCAAATTATGAAGTGAAAAGTCAACGACAAAAGTAAAATCCCAGATATCTTATTATATTGACACAGAATGCCTTTCTTGCACTCCAGATTTATCTGCATCCCAAATAAAAGCTAAAGGTAACTAGAACACAAAATCATTTCCCAAAACTATCAAACAATATTAAATAGCTATTAACATTAAATTGACCTAAAAATTGGTCATGTTAGGAACTGTAATAACAAGGATAAGTTTACAAATATAATTATTGTTTCTGCTACAGTAGTTTTTAAAGTCACCACACAAGACTAGGTAGTGGTTAAAACACAGAAATAATGTTTTCCTCATACTAGACACTACTGTGCTAACACTCAGGACTGCTTGAAAAATTGCCTGGGTGCTTACAGCAAGCAGTAGCAACTGTTTGGAGGCAGATGACATGGCACATCAAAGGATGATAGAATACTGTATTTTTTATATGGGTAATGAACAGGCTGAGAAGTGAGATGATAGGTTATTGCTGAGCTATATATGCACTGATGATACAGGAGATCATTTTGATTTAAGTTACTTGCCTAATGTCAGCTGGGAAATATGCATTTGATTCACAAGTGTATACCAAGTCTCTATACACACAGGAGTATTTTCTTATCGTGTTATTTATAGAGTTGGGAATTTTGTATAAAGAGTAATGTTAACTCTCCCCCACTGCACAGATTTAGCTCACAAAGCCATATCTGACACTTCATCTGTTTTTCATAATGTATGCTACCTGCTTGTTCTTAGCACTTCTTTCAGCCTGATAAGGAAAGCACATCAGCAAGCTGATTAATGGCTTTCCCCACTTTCATTTTCCAGTTCCCATGTATTTCAGCAATACAGAAATGGTTGAGTTACAAAGCACTAGAAAAACACATGTTATTCAAAGTAATCCGTCTATCTTATTTCTGTAAGCTTTTACAATTAAAAAAAAAAAAGTCTTAAACTTTATTCTGCTTACTATTGCAAATACTTTTTCAACAATCCTGTTACAGCATTACACTGCCCCTGTTAGTTGTTACACTCATGACTGAGATAAACATGGGAAATTACTGTAGCCCAAGTGCCACTTTTCTAGGCTGGCTGTTAACTGCTGGCAAGTGTCAATCTTGTTCTCATGAACTGGTGAGGTTGGGCCCATACCTTCAGCATCTCCTTGGGTAAAGCACTTGGATTCCCTTCTCATTGGAACCAGACACTCAGAGGGGACACTAATCTGTGCTAGAGTCAATGAGGGGTCAGAAGGCAGCTGCTGTTGCTGCCTACAGGAGGATCCAAGAATTAGAAACACTTCTGGATCTTACCCACTGGACTCATCCTGTAACAAAGCTGCTTAGAAGGTCAGATTTCCCAAGAAAGGATTCTCATAACTTTGCTACTACACTTTCTGTGTTCTGTTTCCTCAGCGTGTCAGAAAAATGTTATCTCAAATTATTTACTCTTTCTCAAATAAGTGCAAGTCCATGCTTTTAACCTTTTTATTTTTTTTTCCTCCAAGACTAGGATTTTAGTTCTGGAACTCTGAGACAGATTCTTACTTCAAGTTCAGTAACAGACTGATCTCCATTGTTTAGGTGTGCAAGTCTGTGTGTTAATAGGAATTAATAATTTGGAGCTTTATACTGTCTTTAATGTATTGCCAAGGCAGATAAATCTTATTATCCCTACTTAAAAATATGGAAAATGAGACAGGGGAACAATACGATTCATTTAAAATATGATTGCAAACCCAAAAATAGAACCCATGTCCTTCTACCATATTATATAGGAATTAAACTAGCAGGGGATTTGAAAACTGGTTTGAATAACTAGGAATTTGTTAGGTATTTTGCACTAAATATGATCTTTACAGTACCTAAGTGTTCTTTTAGTCTTTATCTTTTAAAGTGCTAATTATTTTCCCTAATTACTCTCTCTTATATTCTGACTTGTTAATGACATACAGATGTTATCTAGCTAAACTAAGAATTGCTGGAAATTTTGTGGGAAAAAAAAAAAAACCCAACAAAAACAACAACACCTTTTCTTTTTTCCTTGCATTTAAATCTAAATTGTTCAAAGCAAGAAAAGAATGAAAGGCTAATTATCATCCAGGTAATCTTCACTGAACTGGAAGCGCAGAATCTTTGTGATTAGCCAGTTACTAGTTATGCACCAGGTGCAGGCAATCTCAATTAATAGTGTGTACATATATATTGATGTAATCTTTATAGATACATATATATATATGCATATGCATACATTGATATCTTTTTTTTACTTTTTCTTAAAGCTTGTGACATCTCTCTATAGGATTCTTTTCCTCTGTGTAATAAAATATCTTTAATCTGGTAGTCTGTGTAATTTACCAAGTAAAAAAGTAAAATTTATTTTCAATACATTTATTTGGAAAAATGTTAGCAATCAGTACTGTCAGCACTTTCTCACACAAACTCTGCACTGTTCTTGTCACAGATTAAACATCTGGTTGGTATGCAATGCTAAAATGATTTTCAGGTCAGGTATGTTAATCTGCCGTTACATCACTTAGCCAAAATATTCACTGTTTGCTCTTGTTTGAATTCCACTCACACCTGTAAAATACTTTATTTATAAATGTGCTGGCTAAATCATTGATAGTATTTGCTTGAGTTGCTAACTTTTTTTCATCCCCATTCCACTGTTCTTATCAGCTTAGCTAAACTCTAGCAAACATTGTGCTATGGCATCTACTATCAGAGTACAGGAATGTGCTTTTCAAATTTTATAAAGGCATTTCCTCTCCTCCCTTCCTCCCTCTAAAGACATTTCTGTCATTCAGGGATTTTTGCCTTCAAGCTTCAAAGAAATTGTGTTCCCTTTAAGCTAGTGATAAAAATATCCACATTTACTTTTAGAAGATCTGCACCAAATAGATCTTTAGCATAAAGGTTCCTCAGTAACCAAGGAATTTTATTTAACTAACTATAAATCAGAATTATAGATAAATAAAATAAATACCATGCAAAGTTAAGTCCTCTTAGATTAACCATGATGACAAAATGTTTGTACAATTTCAAAGAAAAAATGAGTCAGCTGGGCATGAAATACAGTGAGGGGTTTGTGGGGTTTTTTTTAAGATGTATTTAAAAAAATCCAGTAATGAATATCAGGAATATCATTATTCACAAATAGTTGAATATACCACTATTCAATATTTCTGAAATTAAGGCCAGAGTTTTGGACTCTTTTTTCTTTATTGTGCAGAAAACTGATCTAGATCAGCTATTATGTTAATGCATAAAAATATGCCAAGTAAAGCTTTTGTGTCTTTCTGGAAGAGTATATTCAGGACAAAAAAGAAAATAAAGGAAATGAAAAATGCAAAAAATGAAATCTTTTAAACAATTCCACTTTGACTGAATTGGAGAATGAAATACTGAACACAATGCTAATTACAGAGAAAGCACTTTCCAAAAATAAAAGCTCAATTAAATGAAATATTCTTTAAATTATTAACATTTTAAGATAACCTTTTCCTTGTTCAGATAAAAAGCTAAAATCTTATTGTTTGTTTGCTTGTTTGCGTGCTTCATTATGAAGTAAATACTGTGTGTCTGGAAAAAAACTTAATTGGACCTTTAAGGAAAGTTGATGAAATTGAACAGCTAAGTAATATTTTAAGCTGAAGTTTCCTATTTTAACAGTAATCTGGATATTAGCAAGACATAATTTCTTCATTTCCTTTCCAGATTCATTAGGAAGTCTTTCGTGCACACTGTAGTAAGGAGGGATTTTCTTCACAGCTTTGGGAGGTTTTTTCCACCAGGCTGCTATCAAGATTTCCTAGGAAAATACATACATTAGAAAGGACTTGGTGTGCATCTCTCTGGATGTTGTTAGAGGTGAGGCCTTATTCCAGTGCTGTGATTTTGTTTCCTCTTATTCCCCATATCCACAGTCCCTAGACTGAAAAGTAAAGGCTCTCAGTCCTCTTCCCACTGCAGCAAAATGGAGCTTACTACTAAGGAGATTACAGATATTCAAAATACACAACTCAAAATGAAGACCAGTTTAGTCCAACCAGGAGAGTCCCATTAGGCAGGACATGTAGCAAGGACTTCAGAGTAACTAGAACTAAAATAGCAAAATTTTTCCATAAAGCATGCAAAAATGAGCTTAATGGCACAAGCAAACAGGAATATTAAATCACTTTTCAGCAGAGTATCTTCATATCCCTTTCTAAAAACTATTTTGAAAAGTCCAAGCATTACTACATTTAGTTAACATACTGCAGCATATAACATCTTGTGCCTATAATTTTTTATAAATATATGTCCCTAAGCAAACATATAGATATTTTATGTGTCTGTATACGCATAAAATCAATAGAAAAGAGACCCTATCTGAAATTTCATATTCAAAGAATAAACAAGACCTGACTGAATAAATTTGTTAACAGTAGTGGCAAATAGCTGGCTTGACAGAACTGTGAACTTGCTTAAGGGCAAAGCTTACCACTACTTCCCAGAGAGATTTGACCACTATGACTTTAAGAAGGTAATGTGTACATACAAAGTCCTTTCCAAACCCAGTACAAATTATTTCCCTTCACCTTTGGGTAAAGAGGGAATAGGCTTATACTCCAACCTAAATCTGAGAGTCATATGGTTTTTTTTCTAGCCAGGAAGCAACACTAGTTATCATTCACACATTTTCCTTACCATGGCTATGATCCCTATCTAAAATGAAGTATCACTTGCAAGCTTAACAGCAGGATGCAACTAAGTGTTCATAAGGCTGTGGACACTACATCACTGCTTAAGTCATTTTCGTGTTAGAACATTTTAATACTCAAACACTTGTAAACTTTATTAAATGCCAATGCAATTTCCTGTGATATCCTGACTACTGTTCAGAATTATTTATATATGTATTCTTGCACACTGACAAAAGACTCCTACTGTACTGCCAAGCAGATGTTGACCACTCATGTTAATAAAAATTATTTCTCTTTTTTCTCACAGCATTATCATACAAAATGTTGAAGATTTGTTCATAAGTTAAAAAAAAAAAAAATTCCTGGGTATTGCACTTCAACTAGCCCAAGGTGATGATTTGAAAAAGAGAACTAGTACAACTACTTTAGTTTAGAGGTAGAAATCTTAAAATATCTTCAAAATACTTCAATTAGATGTAAGAAAGTCAGGAACTACTACAATCTTTATTACACTGAAATTTATTAAAATATTGACTCAAGTCTATATACCAATGAACAAAAGTGAGTAAAAAAACCTATGTGTTAGTTGCACAGTCTGAGGGACTGTGTCCTAAAAATTTTGCAACTATGAACTATGAATTAGTTCAAGTTCAATAGTTTAAAACTGTGTTTTTGTTTATTCCAAGATATGGATTCCTCATAATTTTTCATAATGAACAGGGAGATCATGTGAAACCAGTGATACACTCAGGTCCATTCATCCTTGGAGAGATACTGTATTAGTGGTCACATAACTGCTCAAAAATTTATCATGAAAAATGCCAGCCCAGTTGGTAATTTCAGAGAAAAATAAAGTAGTATATCACTATGAAAGCCAAGTCCTTTTTGTCGATTATGGAGATCGAAATCCTAGTCAGGACTAAGGATCACTACCTTATTGGTGTAATCATTACTAGCCAATTTCACATATAGAAAAAATAATATCATAAAATAATCTTCTATTTCAAGTTGCAATAGCAGATTTAATCCAGTGCCATTTTCCCTGGTGGAAAGGGGATTTTTTCTTTTCAAAGCCATATCAGAAATAGATGCTGACTTCTATAGCTTCCATATATTATCTTAATACATTTTATATAAGGATATTAAAACAGAAATCCCAACCCTTCCATTTAGACATTCACTTTTTTTGCAACAAAAGTTGCATTCTTCTTGCAATTTTGTTTTAAAAGATGACAATGTTATCCTGAAATAACCATGAAACTGTTCAAAGTCTGAAAAGTTCTAACTAAAATTTTAAACTCAATACTTATGTAATATAATACCTCTAACTATTAAATAAGAGATGAACTTCTAACAAAATTTTTCTTAAAGAGTATATCTTCTGCTCTTGCTCTATACTTGTTAATATTTACCCAGAACATAACAATTATTTTTAATCCACTAAGGTTATTCATGCAACCTATTTGCTGATCTGAACAATAAAACACAGCTACACACAGTTTCTTTGGCTAACCTGGGGGAATTTGTAGGTATGGGGTTTCTGCAACTGGAATAGTCTCTAGCTGAAATAGAATTTATCTGCCTGTGATGAAAAATAAGTGTGTTCAGAGATTTAAGCTGTTCCTGGCAAACTCTTTACACAAAGATACTACTTCTTGTGTAATGGGCAATAATAAGCATAATTCTTCTGATGTGTCATGAACTCAGACATAAAAGCCCCAAATACAGTGTCTCTAAAACCAGGACTACAATTTTATTCTGGTTTCTTTTTACTATTATTATTATTATTTTTTAAATTATTCTTTCAGCTCAAAATGCCACTGCCTAATGGAGACAGTCCTTATTAAGCCAATGTAAATTTGAATGGTGCTGGGGTCACATTGTTATAAAATTAAATAGAAAAAACTACATATGCCATATCAATTTTATATCTCTCTCTAACTGCATTTTAATGCATATATATGCATGAAAAAGAATAGGTGAATGACCAAAGCCACAGAACATCCTGACCATATCAAGATTCTGAACAGGAAAAATATGAAATTCTCCTACAATTATGAAAAAACTTTTTCCTCTTTTCTGAGAGGCAAACCCTTTGCTAGTTCTTCTATGTTCAGATGAAAGTTATTATTCAAGCACACAACTCACTGGAATTCAAGTGTACTGAGTGATAATCATGGTTTACCTACACACTTAACACACTTGTGCCTGAATTTATCATCTCTACCATGCTTGTACAATATGGCATTTCTTATCTGCCTCACAGCAGTGTTGAAGGGATTAATTAGCCCATGTTTAAAATTATTCCAGTGCTTAAAATCTCTACTGAGGGCAAGTGGCAACTGCAACCTCTAATTATCCCTACAAACATGCACTGATTTCTCTCTTCACCTGAAAATTGCTCACCTTCAGTATACTGACAGTTTTTCTTTCCAGAAAGTATATACCAATAAACTTGCAGAAATATTTCAAAGCCAATGTATTATAATGTATTGAAATAAGGTAAAAAAGCTCTCTAACATTACAGCCCATCATAGCAAGTAAATACACGTCACTGTCTTCTTTATGATATATTTGACGCTCTTGCAAAAAGATGATAAAACCTCCAAAAAACCCAATAACAACACCAACCTGAAACACTAAAGAAAACAAAGCATACCCAAGGCTCTATTTTAGAGATCAAAACTGAGACAAAGAATTTAGCATATTTGACTTTTGGAAGGTGCAAAATGCATACATGTTTTTTCACCCAGGCACATTTCAATATGGTTTAGCATAGTCTAGATACAAAAGCAGATTAATGTTTCCCATTCTGAATATATCCAAATATCTCTCTACATCAAATACTAAAACTCTTAACAATTTTCTGTTGATTTCACAATCTTGTCATGAATTCATGTAATTACGGCACAAGTAAAAGCCACATCAGATCCTGACAGCAAGCAGTTTCCCAACTAAAACATGAGCATTATCATTTCAGTCTTTCTGCTTGAAAGCTATAAAAACACTCCTCAAGAGAAAACAACATAACCAAAGTGAAGATAATCCCTCAGAAACACTAAACAAAATCATAGCAAGCCAGTTGTCTAGAATATTTTTGCATAAATTATCAGAATCTATACTGCCTGTACACATCAAAGTTTTGTTAAGATGTACTATGTGTACATTGTGTTAGTGGTCACATATGCAGAGGAATATTTTTACGCAAATGGATGCGAGATCTGGTCTCCCAGATGGAATACATATTTTCAAGTCTGTTATGCTTCTGGGTAAAGGTGATGCTCTATTGCTGGCACTACACAACCCTTCTCTTTCCTGTCTCATAAGGCATAAAAATAGATTAAAACATCCTTACATGCTAAAAAGATATTTACATATTGGCCTTCAGAAAGAGCACAAACCCACTGGACAGAATAGAAATTTGGCAGGCCGTTTTCTCATTCCCTGTGCCATTCCAGGGCTTCTGATTTGGGAGAGAAAACAAGGATAACAGTGAAAATCTTATTAAGAAATATTTTTACTGGCTGGGGCACACAAACCATTAGAGGCTTTCTCTAGGCTACAAGTGTTTTTACAGGTATGGTCAATAAGTCCTTATTTAATTAGCACAGCAATAGTAATAGCTTGATTTTACAAGCCTATACACACATCAGTAGTCCACCCAAATGACGACACAATATTAATAATTTAAATTCAGTTTTTCAAAAACATGCTTTTTGCTCACAGACAGAAATACTTCTCATTCACCAAAGACTGAATAATTAAATTGTATCTCATTTATTTATATGCCTTTGGATTTATCATACTTTTACCTTAATAATTCATCAGATTTCCACCAAATCTATATAAATATATATATATATGGGTTAACCTTATTTTGCAATTAGTCCCTCATCTGTTTCTGAATGCCTCATTTCTCTCCTCTTCATTAAACCCTTTTACTTCTGAAGTTAGGGATGCTCAAGGTGGAGAAATTCCAGGTATAAATGCAATACCATGGTTCAGTTACAACACAGCAAGTCAAACTGTAATTTCTTTGCTTTACTATGTATCCATTACATGTTAATTCTCGTTTATCTAAACATTTATGGAAAGAGGGGGCTTGTACTTTTTTCTTTTTTTTTTTTTTTGTGCACTAATAAATTTTAAATGTATTTGCAGTTCTCAACTAACCTTCCCTTAGAAGTGGGTGCCTATGAAATAATCACATTCTTCCCCATTGCCACAATTATCTTTAGACCTTTCTATTTTTGCACAAATATTTTTCAGGTTTTTATCTTGGGAAATAGATTATTCTAATTATCTGCCTTCTGCATTTCTCTAAACAGTTTTCATGCTACTTCAATCTTAAGTCATCTTAAAAAAAATCAATGGAGTCTACTTACAGCAACTCTTCCATGATCTTATGTTTAAATCAGTGTGAATAATGAAGGAAGAAGTAATATAAATTTTAAGATTCAATACTTTCAAAGCATTTGCTTGCTCCTTTGTGTATATTTTAAATTTCAGAGGATTCATCCGTAAGAAAAGCTTTTCCAATGCTTTATTAGGCATTGGTTTATTCCTCCTGTCAATAAGCTATAAATGAGGTTAATCTAGGAGTCTTATCCTATTTTATTGTCCTGAAAGAAGAAAACAAAACCAAAACTAAGCATTTCAAAGATTTAAAAACCTAGAGCTTAAGAAAAACATTTTAAAGAGAAAACAGTGCCCACCTGCAGCTTCTATTTATATTTGTTTGAATAATGAAAATAGCGCCACAGCCGTATCAAGTCTCTACACTTGAGAGCTCACAGTTTTAGAGTGAATATACTGCAACACCAACAACAGAGACAACAGTGCTACTAAGGGATTCACTACAGAGAAAGGAGATTTTAGTTCACAAACGGCTTATCTGACTCTTGAAGGTAAACAAGCCTCATAAAAGGAAGAGTAGCAGGAACAATTCCCATTGTATTAAAAGGTATGCTATGGTTTTGGCATACACATTCTATAATACAAAAAGGAAAAAAACTACATTCAGAAGAAAAACAGAGCTTAAACAGCACACCAGTGATCTGGCCAGAAAAAAAACCCAAACAAACAAACAAAAAAAACCCTAAAAAAACCTGAACACATTCCCATTAGTGCAGTAATCTATGTAATTTTGCAGCATATGCTGAGGTTGCAGCTGAAGCACTGTGTTTGTCAGTCTGGAAGCTTTTCTGGTTCCCTTCTGTGTAGCTATAGGTGCTGACCCTACTGCTGGAAGAGGAAGATAAGGAAAATGTTTTAATCCGAACATTAATTATTAAAATTCATACTGTAAACAAATATTTTATGAAACTATGTTATTCCAAACAGATTATTTTCTTTGCCCTTACTCCCCTGTTATGCCACTCAAAGTAGTCTGTGATTTTGCATTGTTTCTAATGCAAGGCAATTTTTAATTTTTAAAACCCATTCATTATGCATAGCTATTACAGTGGGACACTGCATAGTTACACTTCATGAGCTATGGAGATGACAGAGTAAGTCCATATAAAATTGTAGTACAGAAAACAAACATACTTTTCCTAGAAATACATTTGTGAAGGTACAGTTGGATTAACTGTCATTTAATTTCTGTGCATCTTGTTCTGCCTTTCCCCAAGGGAAATTGAGGCGGTAATAATGAAAAAAAAAAATTAGATGGTGCTAGGCAAAAAAATGTAAAATGCAAATTACAAACATCAGTGGTGGCCATCCAACATCAGATCAGCAGATCTCAACCTCAAGCATCTATTCACGGAGCAAAGAAAAACCATAATGATTATGTTTTGCTGCTAAGAGCAGAGCTGCAAGCTATCTCAGTGCCAATGATACAAAGTTATTTATAAACTGAAGAGGTTTTCAACCAGTTCTCTAATCTTTAAGGAATATTGGGTGTAAATATGATATTCCAAAGAAGAATTTGCCTTATCCCGTAGTTTTGCTTTATATGTGTTCCTTCAAAAAATTTATTTTCTGGTAAAATCTATTGAAAAGACATTTCCAAAAAATTTCATGGGGTAGAACTATTGTCCCAAGCATTACTGAAAATGAAGAGAGCGAGGCAATAGATTTATTATGGTCATTCCTGTGTTTTTATAAGAAATGGATGCTGCTCACTTCAGCCATATGGAGAGTAATTGCACTGAAGTTCAGGTGTTTTCACACATTTAAGAGCTTGCAGAAAGCAGGGGAAACAAATACCAAACAGAAAAAAAACACCACCAAAAAACCCCCCACAACCAAACCCCAAGAAACAGATCTTCTTGTCTTCTTTGCCATACTGAGATGACAGAAGCACAACGTTCTCAGCAGTGTTTGTTCCCCCCTCTCTCAGAGGACAGTGGAGCTGTACTTTATCCCTCATTAGCGCGCAGGGACTCTACACCCCTGTGTGCTCCAGTTATTCATACTCCATTAATCCATAATATTCATTAAAATGTAGGGGCAATATTTAACCCATCATTTCATCATTCTCCACTGCAGTCTCTTCCCACATCCTTTTTGTCTTATGGCTGCATTCCACAGCTTCCTTGCTTTCTTCTCTGCTTCTTTCTTTCACTTCTCCAGCTGGCCATGTCCCAGCTCTAACCCCATGCAACTCAGCATTTAGCATTTCATTCCTGCTTTTTGTATCTTCCCCCTAAGGTGAGCATGCTACAGTGCTTTTCATCTGCCCTCCTTTACGTAATCAAGGATCAAGAGTTCAGCTCTCCTCTCATTTTCAGCAGAGGACACTACTAAGAATGGATCTAAATGGATCTAACTCCTGTCTATTTAACTAGCGTGTATATTAAATGTTAGCTTACAGGACCCACAATGGCAGGCTGTAGACTAATTTATGTTTAATTAAAACCTGTTAAAACAGTACAGAGTTTATAAAGGTGGATAATCATTAACTAAAATGCACTACCTCCATGTTATTAAACTTGAAATATATTTAAAATACCCAAAGCAAATACAGGAATATACACCATCAATATATGACCAGCAGTGATCATGATCAAAATGTTGGGAATTTGCAAAAGGAAAAAACAAAACAAACAAACAAACAAACAAAAAAAGCTTGCCAAGATCTTTAGAATTAAATTAGCAGTAAATTATTTTTGGCAAAAAAACAGAGGAATTCCAGAGCCATGAGACAGGTTATAATGCAACTTCCTTTTCATTTATGATGCAATACTTTTCAGATCAGCTTTGTTCCTGTGTCCCATGAAAAACCTGTTTCACAGTCTAGTATTTAAGACCATTCTAGCCATTATCAACATCGGGACTTTGCAGTTTTGCTGGCTAAAAAGAGAAGTGAATGCAGCTATTCCAGGCAGCCTGCATATATGAAAAGGAAAAAAAAAAAAATTTATTCCAAAAATTCCATACAAATGGTATAATATCTATTCAGGCATGCACTTATTAAAGTGAGAGTAGCAACTCTCTTCTCCATTTTTCCATGCACTATTATCATAACATCTTGTGTGTATTTAAATTTGAAGCTTCCATGTCTGTTTTTCCATAAACTCTCTGCCAAAAAAAAGATTCAGTCCAGCAACATGACCCTTTCCTATTCTTATCTGAACTTAAGAATGTCTATTCAAACCATCATCCTTCATATGAAATTTCCAAGTCAGCAAGAGGTTTAAGACAAAGGAAAACACAACACAGTTTGAACATTTTTATGGCTACTAAAAAGGGAAGATCACCAGTGTCTCAAGCTGCTATGCTGAAACAAGATAGCAAGTAATATGAATTGAAACTACGTTGTAACATAAAGTTCCTGTGGCTCCATCCTACTTTAACTGTTTCTGCCTTACAAGGAAATTGTGATCCATCTGTTGGATAGATACTTAAAGAAAACGACTGCTAGCAGGAATCAGAGACTATTTGTGTGGGTAGTATTTAAGGTCCTATAGTTTTAGCTGGGTGTGTTGACACAAAATGACATTTTAAAGGAGTAATATTAGCCTAGCAGGAGTTACATAAAACAAAATATTCTTCATCTTATTATCACTGTTTCAGTATGCAGTAAAAAAACATTAGATATTTTTAGTACCTTTTGTGTCATGCATAACAATGAAAGAAGCAGATTTATACAAACTCATAAGGACAAGATTAAGGCAACAGAAATAGACTAGGCCATTTAATATAAAGACTTACCACTGTTTGTGAGTAAGTCCATTTCTACCAGGACTAGGGTCAGTGCAAAAAATAGTAATGCACACATGTAGCTTCAGACAGCCTTCAACAGCCCGGTTCTAAAATAAGTTCCGACAATTTAAAACATATCAACCACAAAATAGCTTTTGAATGTCATGGTTTCTTAACTGCAATGTTCTACAAATGATTTCACACACCATGAAATCTTAAATTGCTTTAATGTATACAAAATAGGTAGGCACACCTTTCAGCTCATGAGAGCCAATTCACACAGCCTTCTAAATTTGGTTAGAAATTGTAAAGTAATTTATTCTTGAATTAGACAGGATTAGCTACAGGAAGCTGAAAGCAATCTCAGACACCTACCCTAAAACACTTCTCTTGCTTTGGGTTATGGTTGTGGTGTTTTTTAAAACAATGACACCTGCCTGTAAAAAAGCCACCCTTTGTCATTACTCCACTTTCAAAACATGAACATTCTCCTGGCTGTATTTTTTTTTTTTTTTTTTTTTTTTTTTTTTTTTTTTTTTCTGGGAAGCTCTGAACTTACAGGGATTTAAATACATTTTCAAGCTGTACAGGCAGAGACCTGCTGCACTCAAAAAAGCCTCACTTCAATAAGTATTTTGTGCTGTGTACAGCCAGATATCCTCCACCTTATACATGCATCATTAAACAGAAACCTAATTAATCAATATTGTTAAAATAAATATGGTGCCAATTCAAAACAGAGAGATAACCACTTCTTTAATGAAGCATTATAAATGCTCAACAGCAAGACGGGTTTTCTTATTTTATTATCCATCCAAAAGTAGTGCTAAAACCAAAGGAAAACAAAGATTTGTGCCAGACTGCACTTCATAAATTAATTAATAATATTAAGTATTAGTCTGAACACAAAAGAGCACTCCTTTTTTTAGAAGATTTTTTTTTTCTGTACAACATATAATTAAGAAAAAAAAAATCCAGATTTTGAAGTGTTGTGTGATCTGAGACACACTTGTACAAAACCTTCCAATATCAAATTGTTATTAGGTTTCTGTAGCAAATCAAAGCAGCAATAAAATTACTACTTCTTCTTAAAAAGTGATTAAAAGAAAAGTAGATCAGGTATCTGGAGTAGCAGATACCTCATGCATTTTAAGGAAGCTGATGCAGAGGTTTTGTCTTAGTCAAGGACATCAGGATAAATTAGTCTCCACCAACTTTAATGGAAATTGAACCATATGATTAAAACTATATATATTTTTAGATTTTGAACTGACCCTTGCTCTTGTTCACCTCATACTTGTACACAGCCAGAGTACTCCAGTCTCACCAGCCCCATCTTTAGAAGCATCTTTATGTAGATAACTGCTGTCCTTGCCATCCCAATGACTGTCTTTTTTTATTTAGCAGAATATCTCTCTGAGCTTCTTCCTTACACAAATGAAAACATTCTTGGGTGCAACCATGTCTTCCATGTCTTCTTTCCAGACTGAGGCCAGAGAAAGCTCTGAAGTTTCCTCTGTAGATGCCCACTCTTCCTTTCATAACTAAATCATAAGATTAAAAACCTGGCTAAATCTATAAAACTCAGAGATGAGTACTCACCAACTACAGTAATTAACAATATCCAGGCACCCATTTAACACATAAACACACATACATACCCTTCCCTCCACCTCATCTCTTTGTACTTTAAAGTAAAATATTTTAAAACATTTTCCTTTTTCATCTGCTTGCCAGCATTTGGTGCCTCTTGAAAATGTAATATCGTAGCTATCTAGGGAAAAGATTAATTCCATCCACAACTAAAGCAGTTTGGATTTCATACTACTGAAGAAACACAAAACTTGCCAGGTCTTGCATCATAACAGATTACATTTTGCTCTTAAATCCACTTTTTTTGATGAATTAAATGGAGTCCTCTGCATAAGCAGAAATGTAACTCCACAGATACAACAGCCATATCTGATTGCAGAGACAGATTATTGCTTTTGCCAATTTATCACAAAGGCACTGATGGCAGTGTCGTATTTAAGGTCACATTGAGGCTTATATATTTCTTTTTCAAACTTTGAAGATTGAAATTTGGTTTAATATTTAACACCATACATTCCGAATGCAGATCAACCTTCTATAATATTTGCTTATTAGTGTGTTTCCTTTCATGCTTAGGAAATGCATTAAAATAAAACGTGCCTTTAAAAGCCATTTCATTAAAATGTCAGTGTTCATCTCAGTTTCAATAGCTAGTAACTACAGACTACAAGTTCCAGGCAGCCAAACATTTTCAGGCAGAGGTCTCTTGCAAATTTTAAGCACAGAGAAGGGCTTCATTTTCTAAAGAGAAACTACCCAATTATTTCCATCATTTGATGCTGCCTTCTTAGCTCCAAACCTCTTACACCAGTGATTTTTGACCTCAGATGGTTTTTTATCCTCTGCTTGCCCAGATCTCAGCAGTATTTCTCCAAATGAACCAGCACAGAAATATTAAAAAGATGCTGAGGTGAAAGCTGCTAAGGAGCAAATCTGCAAGAAGGTGTCCTGCAGTCAATTCTTCTACTCACTTATGTCCCATTGCCAGTTTTTTATTTCCTAATTAGAGTTTTTCCATTCCTTACAGACTATGTTTATTTCCACATTTAATGTTTGAATTGGGAAATGTTGGAAAGATGAGGCAAATGACAGACTGTGAATGGAAGATGGGGATGCAGGAAGAGCCATGCTGGGGAAGCACAGGTAGCTAAAGTGGACTGTATGGAAATTTCCAGACAATGAGTTTTCTGGTAGTGAAGGGAGATTTTGAAAAAAATCACACCACAGATCTATACAATAGCAACTCATGAACAGAATGGAGATGATGTATCACAGCCAGAAAAACAGGGGAAGGAAGAAAGACATCTCTTGGGGACAACGTTATATAATAAAACTACAAAGAACAGCTTATACACACACACACACAAAAATGACAAATATAAATAGCAAAATCCATGCCAGCCTTGATTTCCTTAGTGCCCTTCACCTAGCACTTGCACTGACTCATTTAGGAAACCTCAGCTGACCCCCAGTTTCAAAATGAGAGGCACCCCCAGCAAAATCACATAAAAATAGCAACACTAATCTTCCACCTTCCCATTTTCTGAACTACTGTCACACAAGTACCTTTCTGCTGATCCCATATCCCCATTTCTACCCACAATTAAAGCAAAATCCTACATTTCATTTTACTAGAACTTGTCATTGAAATTAAAAATGCTCAAGAACGAAATATGTATTCTCTGCTAAAGAACACATAACCACACCAGGCCAACAATCCTTCCAGCTGGAGATCTGATTGTCCTTAAGGTTGTTTACAGAAAATGCACATTTAGAAAGCTCCAAGTTAGCTTGCAGAAGAGCCATTTCCACTGTTAATTAATATTACATTCCCTCCTGCATTCTGAATGTCACACCCAGCTCTGTAATGAGATTCATAACAAATGAACAAATATAACATCGAACAAGAAATGGTTGAACATTTAGTCAGAATTTTTCCAGGTGTGCAAAAGCTAGTCTTGGAACGAAATGTTCTTGTGCAGCTTTCCAAAACCACAGAAGGCATTTGCAAAGCCATCCCCATCAGTTGCCTCTCTCATCCATGGTACCACACCTCTGCTAAACCCAGCCCAGCTCTAGAGGCAGCTGGAGGGGAGGGGAACTGGCACTGGCAGCTGCCTTCCTTCAGCTGGCAGGGAATCAAGAAAGCTGCTGAAACCATTTTGGTGCAATGTCAGTGAAAAACTACAGCACCACAGCTTTTCCTTCAACTGGTAAATATTGGGGAAAATATATTTACAGGCCAAGAGAGAAGTTAAAAAAAAAAGGCAAAACAAGCAAAAAACTCCAGCCCTAATATTTACCCTGTATGTAACATGTATACCTCAATATTGTAAAAGTTGAAGAACTTATTACACAACAGACCAAAACCAATAAATATATTTATTTCAATATTGAGCAAACATATCTTTTATTGCACTTCCCTGGTTAAAGTAACCTACAGAAAATAAAGTAAGTAAATCTTTAACTTACTCCCCTGTGATTACCAACAATCTTCTGACACATTTTCTAAGACAGCACTCAAACTTTTTGTTTTTCTACAAAGTTAATTAAATAAAATTCCCAATTAATGCAGTCTGGCATATGTCAACATTATTTTTTCCTGCCTTTTGACTGCCAGTACATGCAACTTGAGATATCATAATTCTGGTCCCTTTATTGTGCCATGAAAAGGAACACTGGTTACACTTCAAAAATTAAGCAAATGTTTTTTGGATGCCATCACGATTAAACTACTGTAATGGTTCAAGTCAACAACTTTCCCTAAATTGCTGACTAACTGTCATTGCTCATTCCTCAGAAAACAAAAATAATAAAAGCTGTGTATAGAGTGCTCTTAAAGTTAGTTCTCTGGGTTTATAATGAATCAATTAGAGTTCTGCAATAAACTGTCATACCAATGCCAAAAGTAAATTGCAGGACATGAGCATGTTAACCCTCACCCTGAGCACCAAAGAAAAAACTCTGTCCGAAAGTGAGATGTGATTCATAACCCAGAGGCAAATCCTGAGGGAGCTCAAGATGTCCTACTAATGGTATAAAGTGTTTGCAGCCCATTATAGAGAACCTTTGCTAATATTAAAGCTTTGATCTGCAAGATGTTAATTCAGTGAAAATACCTCTTCCACTGCCCTGACAACTGCATCAGAAGGATTTGCTAAAGATTACATGTGATATGTAGGGAAGCAGAAACAGTGGTACTGACTGACTTTTATCAGCATAAATTTGGAATAACAACCTTCTCTGCATCTAAGAGCTAACAGCTGAATGAGTACTGTGACATTTGGTCAGAAACTTCAGCAAGGTTTCAGTATCCTCCACCAGAAGCAATTTCAAGCTAAGGAAATTAAGTATAGAGGACACTTACATGAGCTAATGGCAAAAGCTGAAAAATGAAATTACACCAAAAGGCTAATTACCAGTGTTCAGCAGTCTTATA
This sequence comes from Taeniopygia guttata, assembly GCF_048771995.1. NCBI lineage: Eukaryota > Metazoa > Chordata > Aves > Passeriformes > Estrildidae > Taeniopygia > Taeniopygia guttata. Next base: position 37,655,161 of record NC_133026.1, read on the forward strand.
AAAAAGGTGCCTCGAAACAGCTCTCACTGGGAAACCTCACCAGGGGAACAAGAAAAAAGATACATTCACAATGCCAGCAGCTCTAAAACAGGAGAAACTGCAACTTCTCCTGTAGAATGGGTAAAGGGAAAATAAGATCAAAATTCCAAATGGTTTTATCAAGCTGAAGACACGCCCTGAAATCAACAAACCATTCAGCAAAAGTGCGTCTGAGGACAGCAGTTAATCTGGAGAAGACAAATGCACAAGCACCAAATGGCAAGAAAATTAGTAGTTACTGCAGTTTCACAGTGAGCAGTGTATGAATGTAAATTGGTAATGCAACACTGCTCCAAAAACGGCAAACCTGATTTTTGGATTTATTAATGGGCATGGAATTCATGACAACTGGCATGAAATCCGTCAGCTTTTTTGGTTACTGATGGACTTCTTTATCTAAAAAGGGGATCTAAAATAGATCTCCTGAGAAAATTTCAAGGAATTAGGATTTTTAGAATTTCCAAACACTCAAATGATTTTGGAAAGACATGACCATAAAACATTAAAATCTTAAGAGAAATGTCATGAGGTCTTTCTTCATGCCAGAGTCATTTCCACATATCAGTCTAGAGAAGCAGGACAAGAATCATCATTTACATCTGACAAAGAGATGTAGGGTTTATACCAGGAATATCTTTCTAATGATTATGGCAATTAAGTACTGAAGCATGGCAAAGTACTACTTTGGAATCTGCCCAGCCATAGATACTTAATACCAGCATAGTGAGCTCCTGAAACATTATATTAAGTCTGAACACAAGGGATTAAGCTAGGGAACCTCATGTCCATTCTAAATCTGCACTCTCAGTCCTGCAGGCCAGCCTGGAGGGAGACTTCTGACACTGTCTGAAGTGACCTTAATTCCTGAGGTTCTTCCATTGCATCAAACACACACATAAGAGGTAGTAAAACACACATAATACTAGAAAGTAGCTTCCAGTAAGACCATACAGGTTCCATATCTGGCTATCATAGCTATATAGCTGTTCACAGATGTGCTTATTGTAAATAATTAATCCAACTCTTAGCAAACTTTTGTATTCTGCCAAGACTTATTTATTTTAATGAGTGCAAACAAACAAATGAGAGAAGTTAAAGTGATATGGCTAGGATGCAGGTATTATTGATATAAGTAAGTCTGAGCCTCTTTCTTTCTTTCCAGCATAAAAAACCATGAGAGAACTCTTCAGTGATATGTAGATTGGATATTTCCAATTAGCTACTACCTTGATTTGTTTATTTATTATTTGTCTGCTTGGAAGAAAGTAAATATAATTACATAATAAATAACATTATACTGCAGATAGCAAGGTAACCATCATACTCTTCAAAACACAGGACAAAAACTAATCTCACAATGTCAAAAAGCTCTAGCTTTTTTTTGCCTCCCTTTAAGTAAAAACTAAGCAAGAAACTAATCAGCCTCTGTGCAGTCATTTTTACCATCACTCCCAACTGCATATAGTAAAAACTCTGAAAACTGGGGTGTCAACTTTTCATTCTTTCTGGGAGATTTTTTTTCCACTTTCTTTCCTTTTACATACAAATATATCAGTTTTAAAACATGTCAAAATGTTCTCATTTGGCTCATGCAAAGTGACACTAACAAGACAGTCATCTGATGGGATAATTTGCTCCTTAGCTGATTAAAAAAATGCATCACAGATACAATAAAAAGAGCTCCCACATTTTGCTGCCTGCCAAGATGTATCACTTAAATGAATATAATCCTTTTGACACAGAATAGTTAATTTTCATAAATTATTACTGACTGAACCTAGAGTTATCAGAGTTATCCCAGTGACAGAATGTATTCTCATGAGAAAACACAAGGGATCCATTTATTGCTTTCTTTGTGTATATATTGCTAGCTTTATGCTACCTTTGCAGCTGCTGCTGCCTTCACAGGTAATATAGCAGTTTTACAATGAAAAGCATGGATTAACATAGTACAAAGGGGCCTGTTTTTTATTCTTATTTAATACTCAAGAATCTTGACTAGTTAGTCACAACAGCATTACAGAAATTAGTTAATGTTATATAGTCTTTATATAGGAATCATTGGTTATAGATAGAGATCTCTGATTTTACTTTCTCATTTAAAAATACTTCTGTAGACATTACAGTAATGCAGCACTGTTTTAATAAGTCCATCTTTATGTAAGAAAAACTGATCTATTTTTCATATTTTGTTTTATATATGTAACTTTGTGCCAATCCCACAAAGTACTAAAAATTACAAAACTTAGTAAACCATTCCTTTTCATGCTCAGCCTTTAATCCTCATCTTCATGGAAATCATCAGGTAAAACAGGATTTGACAATCTTACTATACTTCACTACAAAGAGGATGACTGAGAACAATTACAAAGAGGAACACAACCTTCTCCTCCTCAGCTCCTTTATCTAGTCTATTTTCATACTGTTCAAAGCCATAATAAAGGATTAACCCCCCAAATATATTGTGTTATTGATTCACTCTATTAACAAAGCCTGTATGGCAGTGGTAAGATTCAAAAATTTAAGATGCACAAGTCAGTGAAAAACCAACAGCAGCAGGAACAGCAAGGGACATCACATAACATGTGATATATTAACCATTTTAAAATAATTGAAAAAAATTGTACAAGACCAAAAATTAGGAAAATATTAACAGTATTTATTGCCAAGAAGTTATACTTTAAAGTCATTTAAGCATTCATAGTTTTCAAATACATGAATATAAATATCTGTGTACATTTTTTTATTTGGATTAATTATAAATAATTCTTCATTATTTGGATGTGCATGCTTTGGTAGATCTGCAGGAATTCCAGACCCAGATTTTTCTGATACATGAGGACTAAGGGCTAGGCATGAAGAATAATACAGAATTAATAGATAGCAAATACACCCTTGTTACAATAGTTGCATTTGCGGTTTTCTTCATTTGACTTTCATCACCCATGTCAGGAAATTGTACACAATTTTAAAATAAAAATTAGCCTCATTAAAAGCTCATTCTGAAAACCTTATTGAAGGTAATCTGGAAGTGACAGATGAGCTCTTCATCTCCTACAATATTAAAGAAATGCCAACAGAACACATTATGCGCCATCAGCAGATTAGACTGTAAGTAGATAAGGATGACTTCCTAATCCATATGGTTAGATATTTGTCACTGATTTGAAAATAAAAGACATCTTTCCTGCAAAAAATCCCATTACTTACTGCTTAATGACATAACAAAAAGGCTGGGCTGTGGGAAAAGATATTGAATTACTTTTAAATCCTCTGATTTAATGCAGATGCATTTCTTGCACATTTAAAAAAAAATATGTATTTTGTGGTTTCATTCTTAATCCTCACATTTTAATGTTTCTTCATTGTGCTGCTACTTGGGTAGAGCAAATGCATCAGCAAATGTATTCTCCTGACATGTCCAGAGTCATGGCTATGACACAGTAGGACTTTTCTTGAAGATTTCTTGTTGTTACCCTTGATTAAACTACCCCAGGACCAAAGTCTAAGGTCAGAGGAGCACTGGGAATTATGAACTCCGGTCCACAGTGGGTCCCAAAGGACCTCACAGTTACTATACTGCTGGCTGTGAAGGCTCCAACTTCCTACTTTGTGTTTTTAATAGCAAAGGGTTGAAGGAGTAATGGGGAATTTTAAGAAAAGGACCTTATTCTGAGGAAAGCCACCAAAGTTCAATCATGTGGACACCCTGAAAATACCATGAAACCACAGAAAAAACATATTGGTGCTTCCATCAGAATAAGTCACATGATTCTTTACAGTAAGTCAGTTTGAACTGTTTGCAGTGAAAAAAAAGCTCCAATGTGTCTGCTTTAATATTGTTTCTATTTTGGTGAAGCTTTCTTTGATGTTGCTATAAATTGACCATTTTTACATTTCACCATTACCTGCTTCAGTTCTTTTAAATTAACACTAGAGGGGGGAAAGCCAAACAAAAAGTACCTTTTTTTTTTTTCCACATAGAAACTCTGTGGGCTTTCTTTACCTTTCTGCACTTACCCTCTCTTCTCTGGTTTTATGCAAAGCGAACACATTATTTCAACAACAAACTGCATTTCTGCAAAATCAGGCAATCTCACATCCCTATTTCATAACATACTCTCTCAGTATTTCGCCCTACTGCCTCCCTTGCTCTGGTGCTCATATTCATCACATCTCTTGCCCAGATGGAATGGAAAATTTATAAACCCTTAAACTACAAAAGATCTGTTAAATTCACCCGTGGTGATGGGACTGCACAAAACCTGATGTTAGTACACAGTGCTGAGCTGAAGTAGATAAGCAAAAGGTCAAACCATTTCTGTCCATAGCAGAGTTCTCTCTCATACTATTTGCTACACTCTGTGTAATGTTCTTGTTCTGGTGGGACCCAGATTATCAAGTGCTGTAATCTAAATTAAGTTTCCAAAATAAGTAGATATCTTAATAATTTCATAAACCCAAATTATTATTATTATTATTATTATCAGGATATAATATGATAAATGCTTTAGGATAGCCACATAGTTAAATCATGTGCTGTAATTTAGCAATACCAACATTTTCTAGCCACAAAGCATATTGCAACTCTCTAATTAATTATTCCAAAAACCTTGCTGAGTGCTGTTGAGGGAAAAATTATATTTTGAATGAGTCTGTGGACAGAAGGCCAGACTGACTTCTGCCTCTATCCTTCTACATCATTTCTGTGAAGGGCATAGATTACAGCAAGATGCAAAACTCCACTCTGTGGGTGACAGGATGAGATGGTGGCCCCAGCTATGGAGAGGCAGGGCTTGTTCAGTGACAAGTCCCTTCTGCTTTGGTATCTCTGTAGTGGCCTTTGTGAAGACCTATGGAAACATATTTGCTCTGCTCTGTTTTGCTATTATGAAAAAGTATCTGCATTGCAGTGCCAAAGAAATGAAGAAGCAGATAATTTGTAAAGGAGGGGAAAGGTTCTGTTAGTCTGCTAACAAGCAAGCCATATAGCTGTCATTTATACCTCAGTCCTTTTAAAAATCCATGTGCTTAAAAGTTTCTATTATCTTACTGCTTCTTTTGAAGCAGGCTTATTTCCATGAAGTTAGATATCTAATACCTTAATTTCACACTGCAATTTGTTTTCTTTCTTCAGAATAGAAAACCATAATAATTTCCTTAATGCAATACTTACTTCATTGTCACAAAGCTCATATAAAGCTTTCCAAACCTCTAAGCAACATCGACTTTGTTTTTTTTAATCATTTAGATAATAAACAGTCAGCTATTTCTTATCACTTAATAGGGTCATCTTGTAAATAACAGTTGGTTCTCCAAAGGGTTCAAACTCTATTAAAATAGTTTGGTATTAGTCATTGAAATATGTCCTGCAGGGATCTGCACAATTTGTTTCCATTTTGCTCTTCTGGTACATAACTTTTAATTTGTTTACTTTTTACCCCTCATGAAATTTAAAAAACATATCAACACATTCTCAACACTAGATTAAGCAACCACATTTTTACATAATTTATTTATAATTATATTTATATAATTATAAATAATTTATTATAATGTTTTCTATTTTTAGAAAGTTAGCCAAATGCTAACTTAGCTTCATCCATGAAGACAGATTTTTTTTTTAAAAACTCAGACACAGAGGCTATGATTTGCCTCACAGCCTGCCTGCTATATTCACTGATATATCCAGCAAGAAAACCAAAGAATCTTTTCATCATGATTTCAAGAAAATTTCCTGCCACTTACATAGTCTATGAAATAATCTCAGACCATTTAGATGTAATCCCAAACAAACCACTGCATTTTCCTTTATTTCAAATTTCTCTTTGAGATCTGCTTGCCGCACCACATCCCTCAGTATAGGGCCTAAGCAAATTTTTTAGAAAATACATATTATGCTTAAATTAGGATAATTAATTTATACTTTTTCTGTAACTAGCTCTTCCAAGTGTTTAAAAAAGATCTCAAAAATATACTGGGCTAAAATCTGAATTTTATGTCACATGAAAGCGTTGCAATTCACAAGGCATCAAAAGCTTTTAAGTCCACTAGTTATCTTGTGCCAGGCACATCTTCTGAGAAAAAGAATGAAACATACCTTGGCAATGACACTTAGACCTAGCAGGTGCATAGGGTTTATAAATTCCCTTCAGCAAAAATAGTGGGGGAATTTTGAAAATGGATTCCTCCCTCTTCTCTTGTGCAGCCAAGCTCAACCTCATTTAACCTGAAGTGCTGAAGAGTAAATGAAAGGATTGTTATGAAACATACATAGTTGCTTAGTTTTAGAAAGAAAATCTGGGTGCCTTTATAATTTTCTTTAAAAAGCTAATCTATTCAACAACATTCGGAACCACAAAAAACTATACACCCCATATTTCAAATTATAAATGTTTGGAATTTTTGGGTTTTGAATGCTATAACTATACATGCAAAGTAGAAACAACAGAAAAAAAATTCCACAGAACTATTATGAGAACAGGGGATGGATATCTTTTCTTTATCTTCAAATAATCTTTGGGACTAGCAAAAAATGTCTGGGTCTAGAAGAAAGCACTAAAAGTTGGTAGATAAAAATCTGATAAAAATTCTCAGTCTTCTGCAATTCAATCACAATTTTTCAAGGATGTATCAACTGTAAAGAAAAATATGGAAGCAGATTTTTTGGGGGATAGGACATAAGCCTGGACAGAATATTTCTGTTCAAGTGACGCAATTAATTAACATGAATTTACTGTGAGATCATGGTATTTAGGATATATATTCCTAATACTCCCCCCTAATACAGTACTCCCCTTTCCTGTTCTTCTGCAATAAAAAGTTTACTAAATCCGTTTTGCTTTGGTTTTTTTTTTCTTTCTTTCAGCTTTTCTCCTTTTTCTCCTCAGAAGATGAAAGCTCAATTTGGCACCACATGAGGAGTTGAGAAAGAATTTAATTTTTTTAACACTGCATGCATTAGAAATAGAGATTTGATGTGAGCTTTCTTTTGAATTGGCATGGGTAATCCTTTTCCTTGCTCTACACTGAGTTTTTCTAGAAAATAAAGAAAAAAAATTTGCATCAAATTTCTGGTGGAGAAAAACAGTCATTAGCTCAATCAGGAACATCTGCAATATCTAGTTTGGGGTCAAGGTCACAAAGGCCTTTCCTGTATCTCCTGTTTGAAAAATTACCATTCCTTGTACACCGTCTGCTTTTTCAGATCTCATCTCCTTTATCAATTTGGAACTGATGTTATGATAAAATACTTGTGTAGCAAGGATATAAACGAAAGAGAAGACACTGCCAGTACTGATTTTCCATACATCCACTAAGGAAAGAAGACCAAAAGCACTACTGAGATAGAGTAACATGATTTACTTTAATAAAAGAAATTATATTTTAGAGCTATGAAGACCCAGCAGCCTTAAGCAAGTTTATCTTGTGATTTTCCACAATATATTAGGATGCCAAGTTGGTGACCAACACATGCAGGCCGATGCATTAAGCTGAATCAGGGTTCTGGAAATACTATTTTTGATTTGGGCTATCTTCAGCTCAGTTTCTCTACCTGGTCTTAATGAAACAACAACAAAAAAAAAACCTCTTTGGTTGAACTGCTTGAAATGCCTACATCAAAAGAACTCTACAGAAGCCAAACACTCCATTTACTTCACTTTAAATTTGATTGAAGAGCTCTTCTGAGGATGAATATCCCGATAGAAAGAAGTGGTCGGAAAGCTATTTGAAAATGGAATTCCTTTGTGTTTAAGAGCACAGTCTAAGCAGCAAACTTCAAACTGTGCAAACAGAAAAGGAACAGTCTAAAGCCATTGTTTACCTTGAATACAATGAAACATTCAGAAATTCTCCATGTCAATACCTATGCTAACTTAATTTGGTTTTAATTAAGATACAGTTTATTTTTCTTTGTCTCCTATTTTGCCAATTTTCTTCATTAAAATTTGCAGCTCATCCCAGTGCATGTTTTTGGAACAAACTATCAAGAATGAATGAAATTATTTGCTTATGACTTGCCAGAACAAACTTTTCAAGAAAAATCTCAGATTTGACACTACAGAATGATAGGATCTAAAACATATCTATGATCTCAATTGGATGGGGTTTGACAAGATAATAATTCATCTTTAATCTCTTTGATACATTTTAATGCTTTCATTTTATTGCATTTGCTTTGCTATATTTTCTTTCAAGGTAATACAGGTTTCCTAGAAGCACATTCAGAAAAGTACAATACTCAAGCTAAAGTCATTTGTCAATGTGGAATATGCACATGCAAAGCCACAGACCCTAATTTTAACAAGACCACATTGCATTTACATACAAAAAGGACAAGTTAATAATAATAAAGAAAAATAAGAACAATCAAGAAGGGATATTCCATTTCAAATATCAAGATTAGAAATGCTACATAATTAATTGAAAATTTTTTTTGTTACATGGAAGTAATAAAAATTGGTTAACTAAGACACTGCAAAATAGGTAGGAAATTAACTATAGACTCTTGCTAGTGTTTATGATCTCACTGCTAAAAGCAAGGACATTCTGACCTGTTCCATGTTCTCAAAAATGATTCTTTAAAATATTAAACAAATCAATATCAATTTAATTATGGAAACATAAAACTCTTTTAGGCTTATGTAATTTACTTTTTAAGTGTCTCCTGTGATAAATATAGGCCGTTGCATGCTTTTCTTCCAACCTACTTCAAATATTTGAAATAAAAAACTACCTGGCAAAGAAAATCTGAATTCTTAAAATATGTGTTGAGAGAAAATGTTGTAATTCAACCGTCTCCCTAAGCCTCAGTTCAGTTGAATTTTCTTTAAAAATGTTAAACAAAAATAGCAGATGCAAATTCAGTATGCCACATATCTTCATCTAATTTAAATAAAAAGAGGAAATGTTTGTTTTAAAAAGAGGAACTGTTTATGTTTCTTCATCCACTAAAGTATTTGCAATACAAGATCTCATTTCATCATGTTGTCTGAATTACAGCACTATCTCTCCCTGCTGGGCCTCTCGCATGGAATAACAATGTCAGCATGAACTCTTTACTGAATTTCACTTTCTGTTCATGTTATCACAAATTGGTTTGAGTACACAGCCTGGAAAAAATGCAGAATGACAAATCAAACAACCCTCAAGGGAGAGGAAAGCTTTAATAGCTTCTTGCCTGTCAACTGGTTATTATAAGATGATGACAAACAGCACTACGTTGATAACTTTCCTAGACATTTGAACCATGCTTTAGAACAGATTAATTCAAGATCATATTTAAAAAGTCAGAGGTCTCAAAAGATAAAAATCATACTAGTATGTCCAGTTAGATTAGAAGATAATTGCTTTTATGAAAAATGAAACTTAATGATAGTCAAAGACTTGTAAAACAAGTTGAAGGCACTCCCAGCTCTGGAGCTACACTGATCTTGTGGTCTGGTTGTGCACTTCCTTACTCCAGTGTTATAGCTAAGGCAGCTATTAGTTTTCTTCCAAGAAATCACTTTTTTGGAAAAAGTTAGTCAAAGCAGGCAACTGCTTTTCTGACTTTTGAGTTTTATTTTTTATGTTACATGGAAGTAATAAAAATGAACACTGTAGTAAGTATAGCAGAAATTCTGCATACATGCAAAGTCAACAACAGAAAAAATATATTATATTGTAGAAATATTTTGGTTTTTCTTTTAAAACTATAATCCTTTTTTCTTTTTTACAGCATCTATGGAATATGGGCTCCCTCCAGTGGCAAAATTAACATTCAAAAATCTTCACCCTTGTTTATGTGCTTAATTGTATAGCCTAATAAACAAAATACCAGCCACACACATTGCAGGCTGAGAGTTCAAAGCCTTTTTAGGATACGGGTGTTTATTAGCACTTTTTTTTTTCCTTTTCAACAGTATCAGATATAAACAGCATTATTAATCACTATACTCAATGCCATACAAAATCCATATGTTCCAAACAAAACTTTTCAACATTTTAGTTTCAATACAAACGATTCCCTCCAAAAAACTTAGCTGTTAGTCAGGCTAGACTTTCTGGGAATTTGGAAAATTTATGAACCTTGTATTTTACCATTTGCACTTAATGAAAAAAAAAATCTACATAGTGTCATTTAGGGTATGATTAGCATCTCAGAAAAGTTTATTACAAATTGATAAACTGAATTATTTAGTGAAGAGGGAGACATATCTTCCAGTTTTGGCCTGGATTTGCTCTGTTCCTGCCCATCCCAGAATGCACAACACACTTCCATTCTTAGAATAGTATCAATTCAAAATACTGTGTTTAATTTACATGAGTGTTCTTGGCTTTAATTACAGAGACAGTAAAGCTGCAATCTTTGGCTACACTTAGCTCCTGATAAGCTCGCTATGAAATACTTCTGTTAACCTGCTTTACTGCATCACGGCTACATTTTGATTTCCATTTTATTTTATGATGTTTATTGTTCTCCCTACATACACAATGTCACACCCCAGCAAAGACAGTGACTGAAATAAGCCAATTTGGTGAACGTCTGACTGCTCAGAACCACAGAGGAGTTAAGTCACTAGAGAGCAAATCACTTATATGTATCCTCAATTTTAAACAGTCCTTTACTTGAGGATAACCTCTGCTCAGAACTACCGGATTTTGATACTCATAACTGCAGGCTGGATTTGATGAATTTCAACGGTCCCTTCTAACCCACATGCTCTATGATTGTAAATATAAAAGACTGGAACAGATCTTAATTAAAATTCATTGTAAGGCTCCCATATAACTTAAGTCATTAAGTCGTGAAAATTAATGCTAACCTGTCACAACCAGGTTGTCTCTCCAGGGAATCCTCTCCTACAAGAGAACCTCAATGCTAAAGTGATACTTTTTGCACAAGGAAATGAGAAGCTTGAGGACACAACTTCCTTTAATCTTATAGTCTGTTTTTTGGCTACTATGAAGAAAAATTCTGGGAAAAAAGAAATCAATCATGCCATATTGGCATGATGCAATATCTGTAAAAGAGAAAAAAGTAAATACAGGCAAGTAAAGCAACATACAGGTAGGGTTAATCTGTCTAAAACCTCAAGAATCATAAATTCAAGAATTCCATCATTCATTGCATAGTAATGTCACCTCAGTTTTGACTTGTTTTGTTGGATTGTTTCAAACAATTAAGTTATTTGCTAAGTGAGAAGGGAACATAATGTCAACACATACAGAATAAGTGTATCAAGAAAACAGCAGGAAGCCTTTTTATGTTGCTCTCTTTCTCTAAAACTCCTTTTTGGCTTGTGCTCAGCAGGTTATGTCCAGTAAGTCCCTCATCAGCCTTTGAAGTCAGCACTCCAATATCATTGATAGGAGGCAGCTATGAGAACTGGAATTTGTTGCACCATTCTCCCAAACTCTGCTGCAATGGCAGATCCAAAGCCACATAGCAACAGGAACAATATAATGGCTGAATAATCCCTTCCCGCACAAAGTCAGATTTCAAAATAGTTTTAACAGAGGGCTCCAAGTTACCATCTGAGTGATGCACAATCAAGCAGAAAAGTGAAGGTCTTCAGAAACTTTGTAAGGAGTGTAAGTTGTTTTCTACCTTTCTTTAGAACAATAAGCACAAGGAACCTTCTGCAAGACTCGGGAGAAAAAGAAATTTTACCAGGAGCTTACTGGAGGGACACAATTGTTTTTATCCTGCATATCAAAAATAAGGCTCAGGAGGTTAAAATGTAGCAACATTTCTCCAGACAAAAAGCACAAGGCAAAAACTTAGAAAACAAAAGCACAGGATGATACTTAAGCCCTCCAACCACAAATCACAAATGGTCAAGTATGGATTACTGAAAGGATGAAAGCTTGACACGTGGCTAAAACTGGTTTTAGAACCACACAGAGAGAGTAACAAATTTATATATGACGTATGTAAAATATCCCAAATGCTGTGAAAATAACAAGAAGGTATAAGATAGGCACAGACTGTACAAAGAATAAAAAGAAAGGAAGAACAGAAAGGAAGGAATTGCTTCAAACACATGTCCTCCAGTAAGGAAGCACCATACTTTCCTTGTAAATGTCTTTCCTTACTGTCAGCAGAGGTCAATCTCTACTTTTTCACTGCCATTTAGCACATTTTTTTCACTGCAGGACAATGCTTATCATTAAAGCACCCTTTTTTGTATAGTATTGCATTAATCAAATAAGAAACTTTTTTCATTTAAAAAGGGGTGAATATATATGTTGGTATTTTGCTCCTGTCTTCCCACCTTGATTGGTTTCCCAATACCAAGTCATATTAAACTTCAGTACAGCAAGAGATTTATTAAGAGCACAAATGCATTCACTCACCTGTGAAACACTTGGAGGTAGCATGAGAATTTTCCATTTTTTTCTTTAGTTTCCTTTGCTAGGGGTGAGATACCACCCATCACTTAGAAATCTCAGTCTGCTGCTGGGACTCCATCAACATGCCCTTGAAACAAGGACTGGTATAAAGAGACCTTGTATTAAGGAAATAACTTCCTGTAAGTCCATTTTCAATTTCTTTGTAACATGGCCTGAATGCTTCATGCTTTATGGACTCAGGACATGGAGAGCTGCAACAGGATTATGTTTCCTGTAGCTCCCTATTACTATCCTCTATCTTGACTGAAAGGCTCAGCCAGGAAAAAAGCAGTGATGACATACTGCAAGCTTCTGTGACCAGAAAATAAAACCACTGGCTCATAGAAAGACAGGGAAAGAATACTCTATGAGATATATCTACCTGTGTAATTCACGTTACAGGAAATCAGTGAGTCGAATAATGTAAAATTGCAAAAGGCTACAGTGCTTTATGCCTTTAACATTATTTGTTGTATGTGCTGAAGTAATAAATGCACAATCTATGCTTCAGAAGAAAACACATTTTATCTTCATATATTTTCTATTACTTTGTTTTTTTCCTTCTTTCAGGCTCCTTGGTTTTATGATTTAGGGACATTTTTGGGGGGTTTAGTGGGGGAGGGTTGTGTGGTTTGGTTTTTTTTGCAATGAATGCCAAGCTCTATGAACTTTGTGCCAAAATTCAGTTTTACCTCAATTAACTATCTTCATTAATTTGTACTGAATTCTTGAATTGCTTTAGTTACTCCCTAAAATACAGCAAACAGGAACTCAAATACCCATTTGTAATCTGATGACTTAAGCACTCCTCTAAGGGGCAGAAGACTACATTTGTTTCCTCAGAAGCAGTACAGTACACAAATAATAAACCAACAGGTTAGAATAAGATTTGATGTATAGTCATGTAAATGGTCTATAATGAAGATTACTAAGGATGCAAATCTTTTTCATTTGTGAGTTATAATTCAAAATTACCAACTTCTTCCTATATCACAGAAGCACTAAAAAAAAACCTGAAAGTCAAAATACAATTTTTGTACTTCTTTCTTCACACAGGACAAACTGAAATATTGTATTTATACAGTGCTGCTGGAACACAGAGACTACCACTGACTGTAGTGATTACAGTTATCAGTGAGGGAAATCTGATTTGAGTCAAATGAGCATTTAATTATCATATGCATAGCAGAATGGTTTTAGAAGTGGAATTATAGGTGCTTTCTTGCAATATACCCTGTATTAAAAAGGCATTAGGGATATTATACTCTCATGTCTCTCAGGGGTAGAAGCAGAGAAACTCTTAGATGGTGAATTCTTGGCACATGTAGGGGAGAGAGGTAACTACATGCTCTGGCTGTGGGCACTTAGGGGACAGTGTAGAGAAACCCTGTAAATGAATTTATTCTGCATTATCTACCTAGCCAGAAGCTATGTTGCCCCATTAGCATCTGATTCAGTACATCTCACTTATTACCTTGGGCTTCACTTCTATGCAAACTATGGCTCTAGGGCTTCTGTTTGACCCTAAAAATACGTAGAACAACTGTCCATCTATCGGCATTCAAAAACATCACAGAGGCACCCTACTTGGCTCCCAAAGCTTTGAGAACTCAGTGCTTCATACAAGAACATTGCTTTTAGTCTCACTGAAACCAAGAGCCCAATAATCTGATGAAACTCCTCTTTCGTTCCGCATATGTAACTGAAAAATCTATATTAATGTAGTAGTCTATACATAAAGAGTAAGATGATATGAAGGGAGAGCATTCAAAGAGAAAATATAGGTCACTGATCTCGCTGCATTTTAATAATCTAATGGTTATTATCTCTTGACTATTTAAGACATAAAATTTTACAGCTCTCAAATATCTTACAAATATAGCATTTGTTAAATGGCATTTATTCTTCTGTGAAAAAAATTCAACTGAATAAAATATATACAATTTTGAGTAGACAAGAAAAATTACGTAACAGATTCTTTAGGTTTAAAAAATTAAGTCAATATTCCTACCATTTTTACTTTCAAATGCTATAATCTATAGCTATATAAAACTATAGAAAAGGAATCAGTTACTAACTAATAGTCACTGTAGGTTACATTTCAATAATGCATAATCTATCTACTGAGAAGTGTACCACATCACGTATTTCACCCTTGAATGCAAATCAATAGGTGTTCGTAGTTTTCATTTTAAAAAATGCAAAGAGCATTGGCATTCTATGAAAGCCACCTATTAATCCAAGTTAAAACCTCAAATATTTGCCTTTCTGCACAGAGATTAGAACTCTTTCTTCATGGGTATAAGTCATTCTGTTTTTTTCTTTGATCACAATGTAAATTCATTGTAGACTCACACCTCATAATGATCCGTCTGTTACATTTTTCTCTTCAGTAGCTGTTAAAATTAGGAGAGGATTTGTTGGTGGGTTATTTTTATTCAACCACATTAATGCAAGTCCTAAACTAATCAATTTGCATTATGTAGCCTTTCATGCAGTTTGCACAGATTTACAGCTTGGTTGCTTTATCTAGTCTCATGACTGTGAGACAGCTGTTAGGCATTTAGCTAATCTAACTCTAATCCCCAGGGGATTCTGGTGTGTCCATTGAAAGTTAGATGCATGGACCACAGTTTACCATCTGAAGTATCTTATGTCACTCCTATTTATTTTTTTCTTTATGATTTTGGATTCAAATTTTTTCTGAAGTTGTTCATTAGAACTGACTGAATAATCACAGCGTAACAGTTATTGGCTAAGGTTTGCTTCTCATTTTAGTTTTCTCATGGGTATGTTTAACATCTCTTTCATCTTTCAAACCTATCATGCTGATTTCAAGGGGTACTAAGCAAAGATTTTTTAAATTATGTTCCACCTAAGTAAAAGCAATAAAGCACTTTCTGCACAGCTGTTTTGTTTCTCCTGCCACTTAATTTTTTTCTCTTATTTTTTCTATAATACTTGGAGAAATAACAGGAAAATTAAAGATTATACCTTTTCTTGTGACTGTGTTCCTGCCAAAAGATTTTATCTGCAAAAGACCATTCAGCTTTCTCATTAAAATTCACAGCCCCTAGCTGACTAAACTTTATTGGCAAGAAGTCAAGAAACATAATTGTTTAAATTATGAACATTTCTAAAAACAGTGCATTATGATGAAAATCATCTATTTATATTGTGCCATTTCATTATGATTGTACTTTCAATGGATATTTTATCTTGTTAAAAAAGTAGTAAAGTGAAAGCCTGACAAAAATGAAACAGATTAATCTGCTGAATTCAAACAATTTTGAAAGCAAATTTATTTTTACATAGGAAGCAAACTTAGACTTTTAAAAGTTAAATGCATTTTTTCCTAATACTATTTATATACTTGAGTGCACAGCTTCTTGACAGCTAATAAACAAGCTTATATTTATACTAGAAGCCAAGATAAAGTACTAGCTCTATAATAATCGGTAAAAATTCTGCCTCTGATCTTCAGCAAACAGCTTGCTTTAGTAATGAAATCACAAACTAAAATTGATAAAGATTATAGGCTGGCAGAAGACTGTGCTCCCACTTAAATTAATGGCAAAACTGTCCAGACCATCTCCGGCCCCATCTTGCCGGGTCATAGCCTGGCCTTAATCAAATCTCACGCTTATGAAATAGCTGGCTTGAGCTGACCTCACACATTTTCCTTTGTAATCCAGTCTGCCTAGCAAAGGTTGATGTCAGTCTCTCTCTGGTTAGAGAGGCTCTTAAGACGTGTATACTTGTTCTACACCCTTGCTCTGACTTGTTCACCTTTGGGCATGAATTTAGCAGTGAGTGATAGAGAAGGCAATTTCACTCCCCTTTGCACCTTTGGGCAAGGGGAGAGAGCTATGTCTGTGCTGCTGGGCTGCAACATATCTATGCTGATTTGACCCTTAGAAAAAGGTTAAGGAGGATGAGGAAAAAGCAGGAACAAACAAGACAGTAGGAGCACCAAATGCATCTGGCTCTTTCCCACAGGGACATGTCTTTGTTTTTATTTTCAGCTCTAGTTTGGATGGAAACCAGACTCTCTCATGTGGAGAGCCGCAGTAATCCAGAACAAAACTTTCCTTACACATTCTAGTTTTTCTTCTACCAATTCATACAAAGTCTTCTTCCCATTTTCAAACACCGTTCAGAAAAATAATTGACCTTCAGTTAGTTCAACAATAATCTGGATGCACTCAGTGTTAGCAAGATGAATTCAGGAGTGGTGCTCTGCGTGTCCCATATATATGGGCTTCAAAGATCAACATCTGCTTGGGATTTCAGTACTGCTGTTTAATATCCCTATATCTGCCTCCACCAGTGAGAATTTCTTACACCTGTGAAGATCTTCACTGTTTCTGAAACACTGGACTATCCTGTGTTTCCTGACAAGACACAGGGCCAGCCAAACAACATATGCTACTTCTGTCCTACTAGTATGTGCTAACCAGATGGTATTCAAAGAATGCAAGTAAGTGATGATCTCTGTTCATCCATCTGTCCTGAAATTCTCACAGACTGAAAAGTACACTTTCTATCTCTAAGCATTAGGATTCACTGAAGCACAAGGTAGCTCTTCCAAAATAACATTAAGGTCACACATACACCCCACAAGCAAGAATACTCCCAGAAAAGTAAATAAATCTTCCCATCCTATGCCTGATTTATTTCCTTGCATTACAGCTGCTTTGCAGCATTACTAAGCATTCTGACATCAGCTGGATATTGTTGGTACTAGATTGGTTTTTACGAGTTTACTCTGCTGTACTTATTGAAAACAAGTAAAACCATCAAAATTATTTTCAAAGTAGGTAATTGTGACTAATATTTCACTTATGGTCTTTCACTTAAACATCTTAGTTTTACTTCCCCTTTTATACTGCTTAAGTATTCATTAGGAGAAAGACCAGGGATATCCACGCAAAACATGGAATTTTACTTTCAAAAAGGGATGCATGGATATCCTCCAGCTGGGCTTTAATTTCTGTCATTTATATCTGCTAAATAATACAGAAAACATATCCCTTTTCCAAGGACAGTGTCTTCTACAAAAACCTTAGCTAATTCATATTTGGATTTATAATTAAAATTATTTATTTTAATAAACTGATTTCAATCAATCAAATTTGTAAAACAATAGCCAACCAAGAGCAGAGATCTCCACACAAGAGCTGATGAACTGTTTTCATTTTTTAAGTGTGAGTTCCCAATGCCCGTTTGAATTGACATCTGATCCTTGCTGATCTTTGTATTTGCACACCTTGGATTTCAAATTGTTTAAATGAAAAGATAGAGCTGCTCAGCTTCCTTTTTCAAAACTTATATTCATTTTTCCCGTCCTCCTTGGATCTGAAATAGATTTATGGGAAGAGAAACTAAGAAAAAAATATTACCTTTGAAAATTGCTCCAGAAATTTTTTGCTCCCAATTTTTAGTAATTCTATTTCAAGTCTCCATCAAAAACATGTTTTTCTCCTAAATTTTCAAGGTTTTCTCAGTCTCTAAGGCAATTTCATGGATTTTCAATTGTCAAAAAAATGAAATAGCTAAATTTTCAGCTTATTATGCATAAGGTATAGTCTGGTGATTTTCTCTTCCCCCCCCCCCCCTTTTGTTTGGAAAGATGTGGCATACTGTCCCCCAGGAACATGAACAGATGAAGAATAGGTTTTATATCAAATTTTCAGTCTGAGCATTAGAACACCAGAAAAATAATTTTAAGAAGAACAATTGAAAGAATTGGCTTTTTCTTTTTTTTTTTTTTCTGCGCTTACACAATTACTTTCTATTATTTAATGCAGCTGTGAAAATCTGCCGTCATAGCAGGGAAAAGATTTCATCCTTCTGAATTTCAGAGGGTCAATTCTAGGTTTGAAAAAACCCTTGAGATATTGGAATTTTAGTGAATTATATTCTAAGAGTTACTTTACTCACAGGTAGGCATATAAAATATATGTAATTTCTATGCTATCTTAAAAGTCAAATATTTTTTTCTTTATCATCTTTATTCTTTTACTTCCCACTATAATTGCAAAGCTAATTTACTGGTACTAATCTTTATTCTTTGACTGAACTAACACAAAGATGAAGAAAAGACTTAAGGAACTACATTTTACTCCAATGAAGTTCTCTTTTCATTCTTTCTTCAGCTCATCTTGTAGTCATTAGAATCCTTTATATGGATAAAAAGGAGCATTATGACAAAATAAGCACATTTTTAATAGAAATTATAAAACTTCTGGTGTCTAAAATGTTTACAGATTAAAACCAAGTTGATTTTCTATATGGAAAAAATAGAAATTAAGATTACAGCTGTGCATAAATATTTGAAGAGCTACAATTAACATACATGCATTTATTATTACTAAATTTTTACATATAATTTTGTTTAAATTAACCTTATAGCAGTCTGTCAGACAAACTGTTACCATTGCAAATCCTTTGCTATTTAACTGTTGCTCAGTTATTCAAATGAAATCAGTTTGATGCTTTAATTTGGGTATCCACTGGACAAGCAACTAAATTATCTCTAAATTGAGTCCCAAAACTCTCTGCACCTGGTAGTAACTGGGAACAATTAACCAATGGACACTGAATAGGTCATACCTCTAGTGACAGCTTTACCTGCTCTACAAAATCCCTTTTTCTGTAGTATCAACAATTAGCACTGATTATTTCAAGAATCATGAAATTCATTCAAACCTCCATGTGCACAAAGAGCACAAGTGCACAGAACATTAAACTGGAGTATGCTAGAGTACACTGAAGTCTCCAACAAATGGAATACAGTTTTCCTGACAGTCCAATGACTGTAACAGGCAGCAGATTTTCAAACACTTTAGCAGGAAGCACAATGGTTTCATAGGAGGATATTCAAAGCCAAAATTTTAAAAATGCATTTTAATAGATGCTCCAAAATACAGATAAATGTTTTGCATAATTAACAAAATGAGATAAGTTTGGTATAAATTGAAAGGCAGCTCCTTTTGTACTTTTCAAAGCAGCTGGGTGTTCTTCGTAGCCCAAAGGTGGATATTTGAGCACCCAAATAACTTTCAAAATCTGGCAAAGTACCAAAGTCTGCCACTCTTTCAAAAAATTAAGAATTGCACAGTTTGGAAAATGCTTTTTTCTTTCATAGGTTACAAGATATGAAATAGTCAGAATCTGAGAATTTAAATGCCCTGGGTACATGTCTCTTTTGCTGCTAATTTAGCACAATGTTTTCTAAAGGGTATTACAGGCAAAGGATACCTTTTCCTCTCAGTGCACTATGAGCACATCTTTGTATTCTCGCAAAAAGGAGAGTGCATGTTAACCACCAATAAAAACTTTGCTTTCTCGTGATGTAAGAAAGAATTAACTTATTTTGAGCCTTAAATGAGGTGGCTATACCTTTGAAATTCTCCACAGGTAGGTAGCTACCATATAAGTGCACAGTAGGTATACTAGTGCTCAGGATGTTTCAAAGTCATTGCTAGAAGTGATAATGATGTATGGTGATGTATCTGGGCTGGCAGCTGAAGAGAGATAAATACTTGTCTGTGCAATTTCTGTGCATGCACAACCTATAGCATGGCACTATATATTATACATCAAATGCTTTGGTCTGAGCTAAGTTAAGAATGATATACAGCTAGCATTTATGGTACCTGGCAGTTCAGTAAATCTGTATTTTTGTCCTTTAAGAACACCGAGAGCAGTTTCTAAGACCCTGCACCAGAATTCAGAAAAAAAGGTTTATTCACTAGCAGCTAACATTAACCCTTACAAAGGACCATAAGTCATTTTATAGTACACTTGGCATTTTCAGGGAAAACTGAAATACCAGAAATTCTAACCAACAAGGGCAACAAACCTTTCAACACTTGTACAAATAATTAACTGTTTGGAAAGGTCTCATTACTTTGCCCTAGCAGAGCTTTTCCAAATATTTCTGCCTAACACTGAACATAACATGGGACTGAAGATGCAGTACTTATGTTAAAGGGAAGGAAAGAAAATACTCCAGTGATGCAACTAGCTTACCTGATTATCTAAATCTTATGGAAAATACACTGCTCTACTTGAGAGTAAAAAATAAGCTGGAAAATGTCAAGAAGGCAGCTTCTGTCAGATAATTGTAGGTCTGCTGCTTAATCAGCAGAATAAAAAAATTAGGGCAAATCATATGCCTTCAAATAGGAAATGCTATTTAGGTTTTTGATGTTATCACAGGAGTAAACAGAATGGTTTTATTTCATTGGCAAGTATACACCTGCCATTAACAATAACAGAAATATTAACCTTGTTTTTTAAATATGAAATAAAAATATGGAAGCACAAGGTATTTTTTTCCTATGAAAAGACAATATTCTCGTACATAAAATGGCCTTTTTTCTGATGAAGAATATTTCTACAGAGGGAAGTACTAGGAGACCAGTAAAATTATATTTTTTTAAACTTAATGAAGAAATTTCATTTTGAGAATCTATTTTTCATTCAAAATTGCCTCTAAATTAAAAACTTTTTTCTTTCCACAAACATGCATAGTTTCATATATTTGACTGGAAATTTTATGTGATTTTTTTTTTTAATAATGGAAATTCAGCGATACAAGAACTGTACAAACAGGACTATGACAGATCTACCAATAGGATCCTAATTATGAATTACAATAATATTTTTATGCTAGAGGAAGTGACAAAGTGATCAATTTTACATTCATTTATAAAAGGATAAAGGGAAATCTCCAAATTTCATTTTGTGTTCCAGAGAAACTGAAGACTTAATAGTACTGCTCTCCTTACAGTAAGCTTGAGCAGTGCTTTTCTAGTCAAGACAAGAGACTACAGATTTTAAAGGAAAAAGAATTTTAAGAACCAATAAATCTCACTGTTTCTTGGGAGAATTTTCTTAAAGTTCCATAACTTTAATTATGACTACTCCTTGGTATTGTTAAGTTTTATATTTTGTTATCTCTTTTTCCTTGAATTGAGCAATAGGATAATCTCTAACAGCTGAACGACATGATTTAAATACAAAGGGTCACATAATCAGATCAAGTCAAAAAGTGAAACAAGAATCAGTCAATGATATTTAAAAAAAATCAGCACTGTTTCAGACCTGGAAGTTCTCATTGCAAATACTTAAAGAGGTTCTTACTTTTTAAATATTTTATTCAGAAGATAATTATATTTTACGTATTTGGGGCAACCTTACCGACATTTGGGCACATTGATAACCAATTATAGTATTATGAAAGGGAGGATATTTGGGATGGGATTTTCCACCAACAACGCTTGCTAATGCCATGTTCTCAATGAATAAAATACATCACTGCTTTGCACAGTATATAGTTTTCAGAATGCAGTCAACAATTCCATGATGAGGAAGGTATATTTCATAGGATATTTTAAAACCCTTCTGAGTGTGCCACACCTGGATAAATCAAAACTTTTCACACTCCAATGTTTGGGTGGGCATTTACTTCTTAAGGGATAAAAATAAGCCTTTCAAGAATACCGTTAGGAGTGTAAACCAATACCACATTCTGCCTTGCTGAACTCATCAACTGTTCTCACAACCCAAATAAAAAGTCTTCCAATAGCTTAAGTAAGTCTTTGACATGGTCTCCAGAACATCCTTTTCTGTAAATTGAAAAGAGATGGATTCAATGAATGGACTGCTAGATGGACAAGGAGTTGGTGGCACAATCCCACCCTGAGGGCAGGGGTCAATGGCTCAGAGTCCAAGTGGGCACCAGCAACAAGAGCTCCCCTCACAGGTCCTCATTTAGAACAGCATTATTTAATATCTTCAATAATGACATAGATTAAGGGATCAAGTGTGCCCTCAACAAATTTCCAGATGACACCGATATAAGTGATGTCATTGGGACACCTGGAGGATGGAATGACATCCAGAGGGACTTGGAAAATCTTGAGAAATGGCAAGGTGCTGCACTTACGCTTGTATTTTAAATACAGGAAGTGGAAGAGTCCTGATTTTAAACCTTAATTTAGAGCTCTTAAAACTCTAGCATTCAGTGTTTAGGAGTACTGGTTTAAGCTTGAGTCCTGAAAACTGAACATATAATGCAAAATAATTATAATCATCTTTGATACAAAAAAGTGGCATCACAATTATTATTTACAACTGTTGAGTCTGTTTTAAATTAGCTGAAATTATGATTGTTGCTATTATCGGTAGTATTAAACTTCCCTGCCTTAAATCCTTTTTTTGTGTAGTCTGTCATCAGTAAAAAGATCAACAATAATTAAATAATGATCTAAGAGTTCATTGTTATCTGTAATCTGTATCACCTGTAAAGAGCAAGTACTTAAAAAAGGAAGTCACTCGCCAATCATGGATGTTTGACTGAATCTCACAAATTCTAAAGGCAAGCTCAGATTGCCAGCTCCTTCTTACAGCCAGTTTCTGATGTAAATAACAGGTCAGGTACACAGTGTTCTGCTTGGAAGTGAACAGATAGATACATGTGCCCAAAACATCACCTAACCTGCTAAGCTCTATTAGCACTATGCAGGTTCAAAAAGAGACAGAAAAACCTATTTCAATGCAGTATTCATAAGAAAAACAGGCTTCTCAAAACTGACAAATGAGGGTGGGGATTTTTTTCTTGTTTTATAAGGCTTCAAATGGAAATAAAGTATCATGGCAAAAACAGAAGTCAGGGATAAAGAGATAACCATGTATTCAGGAACTGAGAGTTGATTTTGTCAGATAAATTTGTCAGTGGTCCAATTCCATGAAAAATGTTATCTTTCATTAAGTACTAATAATTGCAAAGACTGCATTAATATTCCTTACACAGATGGTAATGTGAGAGTCCTTTGTGAACTCCTAGACTTAGGACAACTATTGATATATACAGTGTACTTTCAAAAAGAAAAAAAACAAAAGAAAATACTCATCAGGATCAGAAACCAGTATGTAATTTATTTTCTACAACAAAATGTAAAATTATGTATTTAAATATAAGCCTTAATATAAGCCTAAATATAAGCCTATGTATTAAGGTATTATTTTTACTGAATTTATATGAGCACCACTGGTGTCTTTTTTCATACTTCTATAAGCATGAATCCTAAAGCTTTGTATTATAAAGATCACTTTTCCATATGAAAATGGTCAGTTTAATATTGCAAGAGTCTCTGTAACTAACACAAAAAAAGAACCCTATCAATCCCAGAGATGATGATTTAATAAATTCTACATGTTAGAAGCATCTGGACAATTATGAAGTTTCATGTTAGCATACATGCTTCCTGCTTATGCCAAGGACTTTTTGAAGAGGCAAATGAGAAGTAGAGGTCTGATGATAGCTGGAATATTTTTAGGACACTGCCATAGTGGTTACATGGTTTAAAAATATATTGTTACCACAGACAGAATAGACAAGGAAACTGACCTCAGAAGCCTGGAGTTCTCTCCTAAGTATTAAAGGTATGATCTGTAAGCCTCCTATCCACATTTGAAACAGTTATCAGGGATTCAGTTTATCCTGTGAGGACCTGTTTAAGTGTGGAGATGGAACCTAAGGCTGTGAAGTATTCATTTGGGCAGAGAGAAAGAGGCTGCCAAGAAATGAGGTGCTGCAGGAAATCATAAAGAATGAATAGCTGTGAGTAAGGACCAGGCCTGAGGGGGTTGGTTCATGGATCAATCTGCTGTAATATTTCATCTACTTTAATCTGTAGCAGCCATTTCCTTGTTAAACACATTTATTAAATAGGGCTTTCTGGTTTCAGCATCACAGAATTTTGGAACTGCAGAAGAATCCAAGCCAAGAACTTGGAGCTTCTGATCTCTACAGGATTGTGAACTTCATTCATTTCTGTTCCTTCTTACACTTATCCATGTAGGAATACAGTGTGCAACAACATATTTCTACTCCTTATCCTCCAAGAAGGTAATAAAATGCAGGACTTAATCACACAGATTTCCCCACATGTCAGGAAATGCATTTCATCCCTGTGTGATTCTAAACCTATCCCAAAGAGACACCACCAGAAAATATCAGCCTTTACAAAGATAATGAGTGGCCAAGTCAAGGGATGCCAAATATAGAAATCTTTCATAATCAGTAATTACAATTTGTTAAAATGAAACTATTTCACAAAAACAAGCCTAAAAATAATCTACAAGTTTAGTTGGAAATCCACCTGGCTTCCTATAGAATTACTTAATTTCTTTCCATGTTTCCATAGTGGCCTATGCAAAGTTAGTGACTGTTGAGTCTCCCAGAACCAGCTCTCTCACAAGTTCACATCTTCATAGGTAGCTGGGTCCTAATTTACTTTAAAAAAATTGATTCTACAGAGGCACAAATCATTACCAGAATCCTATTACATACAGAATATAAAGCATCTTCACATATAAAATGGTGATATTTACATTTATGCAATACACATAACTAAGAAACAGACTGTTACTGTGATTGTAGCATGTTTTAAAATAAACGGAGTTGAATGGATTATAACCAGGACCAGGCAGTACACAAGTGGTATCAGAATCCCAGGGAGCAGTAGACCATGTGGCACTTGAATTAAAAAATAAGGAAAAACCAGAAAACAAGCAGGCAGAATTTCTAGAAAGAAAAACTAATACTGCCATAATACTTCACACATTACATCCACTTTCCTGAAAATACCTGCATGATTTGTACAAATCCATGATGAGAAAACACATAATTTACTGCCAGAAACTGCTTCCTGATAAAATTTTGAAGTCCTAGGAATTGAATCTTTTTTTTTCTTCTTTTTTGAGCAGTGAGAAATTTTATAAGGGATGGGGGAAAAAAGTTAACTTCTGTCTACAGCATGGTTTATATATATATGTGCATAAATTGATAGATAGGAACTAATGGATCTGCAATTTGGAAGTACATTCTCCTTGGTAATACACAGGCAGTGCCAGAGACAAGCACAACAGAAATCTTGTAGAAATAATGGAAGGTTTATGACTGCATAAAGACCATTAGTGGCAGACAGAAACAAGCAACCAACATATTTGTTCAGCCATTCAATGGCTTTATTGGTCACAATGAATTGAAATTGAACTCAGGGACCACTATGAGGATGTCCTGTCCTATGGTTAGCTTGCATCTAAATTTTCCTATACTCAAGCTCTCCCTGAAATACTGATAATACAATATTTTGAAAATACACATTTGTTCAGAGTATCCAAAAATCAGATATCCTTGAAAAACTTATGCTGTAAGCTTGCTCCTGCATGACAATCAGTTTTGGACATGACCACAGCACACACAACCAGGACCTCGGGGTCCATGACAACTCTTGTACATACTGCACCTGTATTTGCCACATACACATGAATGACAATGCCAACAGTTTCAGTCAGTTTGTGATCTCAGGCAGCTTTGTGGGAGCCAGTCACAAAGCACAAAATCTGGCAACATCTGCAGAGTATTCAGAGGACCCCTTGAAGCCCTAATTGTGATGTAACTGTCACCATAATCCACTGAAATGCATCGGGTTTGCACAAACAAATATTTTGTGTCTTTTCTTTAAGGGTCACAAATTTGGCCCCTTAATTTCTCTATTTACAGGATTTACAGAGCACCCTTATGACCACAGAAAGTATTCAGAAGTTGGCAAACAGATATTTCTGCTTTGCTTCCATTGCCATTTGCAAATGTCAGACAGTGAGACCATCTGGTACAAATTCTGTTAACAATGATCAATGGCTTTGATTAGCAGCTACTGCAGAGGCTCTGTGTGAGTTAAAAGAATAACTGAAGTTCTCTTCAAGATCACTGATTCTGAGGATGCTTGAGAAACAATATATCTTAGTAATGTATCCAATTCAAGATATAGGCAGAATGGTTGAGATATAATTTTTTGTGCCATGATCTGAAATACATTTGGGATGGTACTGTAATCAAGGCTCAGAAAATAACATAATCAACTACCTTTGTTAGAAAATAAAACCAACAAAAGATGAGATTGATTAAATTTTAGAAACTCTGTTGAAAATTAAGGCTATTCAAAGTAATTTGGACACAGAACTCTTGAGATTGTAAATGTCAGCTTAAGAAAAGTTTCTGTTGCTAGGAGACTATAACAAGATGTCTATCTAGTAAAAGTACCTCTGATATATCAAGAATAAAATGGTTTGATTAAATTAAAAATTAATGCTAATTAATATACTAACAGCAAATAAAACTAGATTCATTCAAGAGCTGCAACAGTGCCAGAAACTTGTCCTGATGGCAAGCTAGCTGCAGTCTTAGTTTTCTTCAGAGCACATTCTCTAGCTGCCATTCATTCCCACCCCCAGTAAGCCTACCACTTGTTCACATATATATGTACATATAAAGGTCATCCTTCTCTTCTGCCAGACAAGAAAGCTCTCATATAATTGTTTAGAGGAGACTAATTTATACTTCAAAGTAATACATGGAAGAAATTTCAGAACATGCAAAGAAATTCTTCTCCTTTGTTACAGCTGCAAGGTATTTTTGAACTTTATATATCTCAGAATAGTGAGTAGGTAACAGCCTTTCCTTCAATTAGCCTTATCCTCTGTAGCACGAAGGACCTTGGGCAGTGAAATTGATAAAACCAAGTAATTCTTTCCTAGCACAGATCACATTTAAAGCCAAGAAGTAAACTGTAAGAGGATTCAGTTCCTTGACACTGACCTGGAATTCTAAATCTAATTACTAAAAACCTATTTTGCTGTATAGGAAGACAGGTGTTTATTAAGGTAGATTAAAAAACCCTTTTCCAAATTTAAGAATGTTTTTTAAGATGCTAAATTTTAGTGTACAGTTTGAGAACATACACACCAGCATTTACTAAAGCCCAGCAGTAATTGAGTTGAGCCATAGGAATACTAGTAATTTTTATATATTCCACACCCTATAGACTTCTTCAGATAAGTTACCTAGCTTATAAAAGGTCAAACCACAATAATATAATACAACAAATTTGTGCTATCCTATAATGCAGGTGAAACAGTTAATTTTTTTGTGTGTTGAAAAGTCAATGAAGAGAGAATAATAAAACCAGGTAAATGTTTATTAAAGACATGAATTTACACAGATGCTTATTAACTGCTTGACTGTTCATAGACACTTGCCAACCCCATGAACAGAAGCATTCTTAAGTGATTCCAGCACATTAATTCTTTTTTCAATTACTGATACTGATTTAAAGGGTACTTCTATACAGGTTAACAATTTATACAGCTGCATCATGCAAGAGGTGCTGAACCAAATCAGTCTAATGACAGGGACACTGAAGTGTCTTTTGTGTTAATGGATATCATTCCTTTTGTCTGCTTTGGAAAAACCATAAAATAAAACTCTATACAGTGACATAAAAGATGGACTTTGATAAAAAGGGTATCAGCTCTAGTACTAACTGATATATAAAGCATGCCAAATGGACCATAAAATGTACCCATTCAGGTCTAGCCCATGGAAACTCCACAAGAAAATGGGCATATCATATTGCATTACTCTCAGTCAGCAGAAGTAAAAGTACCATAGATTATTCTTGTCTCCTACATTCTCTCTTCACAGAAAGAAAACTGATCAATGAACTGCTTATCAAGCCTGAACATATAAATCTGCTGAATTCAACAGAGCTGTTGTGAAAGACTCTCAAATAGGACAAATGACTGAGATAAAGATTCTCTGGCTGGTCACCAAGGACCTCCCATATCAGAAGCAATAATGACTTATCACAGATAAACACCTTGCTAAAATGTTTCAAGTAAGCCTTTGAGAGAACTGTCTGTTGATATGGGAATGCAACTAGAGCTGTAATGCAGCTCAACATAACAGTGCTTTGAACTGAAGTTCTCAACAGGCCCCATGGAACCATCTATCAGGATCTGTCAGATCTAACTGCAATGGTTTTCTACAAAGTGAAGTTCTCTACAGAACTTTATTCATGTGAGAACAGTTATTCTTAGAGAGCATTGGTATGTATCTAAAACCTATGAGATAACTATGTCCTTTACATGAGATAGATATATATATAATATACACACACACATAAATAACTGTTGTTATTTTCATCTCATGTAAAGGACTCAAGTTCAGGAGAGACAGATTTAATTTTGATTTTGGTGCTGATCGGCATTCCCTTTGGCTTGAAACACATATTACTCCTTTGCACTTCCATTTGTATTTGCACTGTTTCCGTCATGTGGTAAAGTAAATAAGAGAGAAGCCTGATTGCAAATGTTAAGACTATAAACTATGTCTCTGAGTTATTTATGCTACCCACAGCACACGGCAGTGCATGAGGAGAATGTGCAACAGCAACTGCTCTAATATGCAGCACCAGAGGAATGAAAAGAAGACAGGAACAACTGGCTAGAGAATAGACACTGGAGGAAGCTTCAAGAAGAAAGGGTAAAGAAACACAAAAAGATAAGCAGAATATATGTAGAAAGAGTAGTTTCCAGCTGGAGTTAAAAACAAATCCTGGAAAGCAGAGGCCTGCTCATAAAAGCAATAACATTCTCTTACACTACATCTAAGAGTAGGCCAGGAGGAGCTCTAAAACAGAAACCTCAGTGCAGATCAGGAGCTGATTGGGCCATTACTGGGGAGAGATTAGACTACATAAAAGGAGTTGTATAAAGAACTTTCTTATTTTCAAACATTAAGTTATCATCCCAATAAATAATATGCTGAAGTAATTTCGCTTTTTGCAGTATTACCTTCTAATCACAAAGGTTCAGAATCCCCCAAAATAAATCAATATATATGAAAGAGCTCTTTTTCAGCAATACAATACTGTAGGACTCAACAAGCACCACAGATGTAATGCCTTTAATTATAAGGGTTTCTAGTAAATGTCTCTCACATGGTCTGGAAATTTTATTCAGCCGTGAAATTTTATATTAGACAGCAAATTCCTTCCATATATTTGGTATTTACGCAACCTCCAACGGCAATGAATTGTATCACAATCATTAAAACTCTAGTTTTCAGTTTTTCTTAACCTGGGAAATTGTATAGTTTTGAACAATGGAAATATATTGTACTCTTAACTAGGATTCCTTTTCAGCACCCTACCTACTTTTCTAGCAACCCACATAGACTCCTCATTAACAAAGCAATTTATCACCTTCTCTTCCTTACAAAGCAGTTCCCTAATTGAGTTGTGCAAGTCATGAAAGGCAGCTCTTGCAAGAGTATCCAACAGATGGGTAGAGAGCTCGTGATTGGAGCAAGTTTGAAATCTGAGTATTGGCCTGTTCTCGTGGTAGTTTAAAATTACAGTTGAATATTAGGTACTCTTTCTCAAACTACTTGTCAATTGATTATTCTTTCCCTTAAAAGACGTGGTACCATTTGATGAGTAGCTCTTAGTTCATTGTGCAACTGAGGACTGTGTTATAGGGAGAAGAAAAGTCCTATATACATATTTCAAAAATCAGGAGTAAGATTCGATAGCATGTGTAGAATCAGAAATTAATGTAAAGTGATGTTAAGCAAATTTAATCTCTTTTAATCAAGTGAAGAGAGACAGTGAAGCAGCAATATTTCATTATTTGTTATGTAAAATAAAGGTTTTATCCAGTGATATGTAGCCTGGAGCCACGCTGACAAAATAACAAATAGCTCTAAAATTATAGATGCTATCTTTTTGGCACCCAGACACCACAGAAAGCTTAGTCGTCTTCCGTGTGTAATATCTAGGTTGTTAATTCCCTTATGAAAATATAAAGGATTTGCTTGCATTTAAATAACCTAGCTCTATTCAACATTCCTTACGTATTCTTTTAATCATGAAAAAGACTACTGAACTCAATGGGTGTTTGAGTGAAGAATGCTGATCAGAGTCCTTGGAGACAGTTAAAATGGTCTCTACAAAAAATAATTACAAGTTATACTCTGCTGAAAGGCCATGCCAAAGAATGTTTTTCTAATAGCATAAAATGTCTTCTAAAAAATGTACTCAGCAAGGACCTTTAAACAAAAATAAAAAAACAAACAAATAAAACAAAAAAAAGGCCACTTATTACTTGCAGCAGCAGAAAAACACCTATCATATTTATTAGTTTACAAATGGCATTCTCAAGGTATGCATTTTCTAAGGTCATTGCATTTTTTAAGAGAAACACTTTCCAAAATATTTGAAATATAGAGTAAGGTGAAGTGAATTAGAATTCTGCTGAATACCTTTTGAGAAAAAGCACCTCTAAGTCACTGCCCACTACTGAAGGGTATGATTTCAAAACATCAACCTTGGATTACTGCAGAAATTTTGCCCTTCTTCGTCTGATTTCCTCACTGTAGGTGGTGTATTACATGAAGCTCATACAGTGATAAATTGGCTCTATTCAGGCGTTACATGTCAATACTGACTTCAGTGATGTGAGACCTTTATCTCACGCTTACCATGGGATAAAACTTCTAATGGAGACAGATCTATGAACACAAGACAAGGAAGTTGAATAAGAAAGTCAGTGCTTCTGAGAGCCTTAATGCCTGTTTTGTAAGGAGGACAACTGATTAATCACATTAAACTTTTTAAAATGTGCTAATGTGTTTCTTGTATATATGTTTGCTGACATATGCTATACAGAGATTTCTGATTGTTATGCAGGGAACAAGGTCTTGGAGTATCTGGTAGAATTTGATCAACTGCGACTACCCCTGTACCACCACAATTAGACTTTCAGATTTGTCAAGAAGCTCTCATTTGAAATCACCAAGCTATTGTAGGCAAAAACCAAAATACCAGTTATGATCAACTATGGGAAGAGACATATTTTCTGGACAAAACTGTACAACTTCCATCGAGTAAGGGCCATTTTTAGGCTATGATCTACACTAGCCTCCTCTGTCTTATAAAAGCTACAGAAATAGAACACAATTAAACCATCAAGCAGTGACTGTAGTTATCTGAGGGCTGAACAACTGTGTCCGGTAATATGTAGTAATGGGCATGCAAATAAAAATAAAACAGAGGATAAATATTTTCTTGATTAATTATATCACATACTGATAATACTTCAAGCTACGGTTCTTGAGACTCAAAAGAGCAGAGTTGTTGACAAGTGTGGCTGGAGTTAATGTGATTCTATAAATATGAAATAGTGCTGAGTTACATCTATCAACAGTTATCTCTGCTTGAATATTTCAGAATGTCAAAGAGCATACTAGTAACTGTCAGGAGAAAAAAAAAAGCAATAAAACTTGGCATTTAAAAAACTCAGACACTATATGTGTACATTTCACTAAGAAATGCTTTAGAAATGCTGAACTACTGGTCTACCAGGCAGAGAGCTGCTGTTGTGTCTACCCTCTAAAATAAATTAAAAAAAAAAAAAAAAAAAAAAAAAAGAAAATTCCTATAGAACTGTTACAGCTGAGTTACCAGTATTCTTCTGAAGTCATTTTTATATTCCTTATATCCCAGAAGAAAAGTTTAAGCATGTGTTTGGGGACAAAGGATAAGAGGTTAAGGCTAGAAATGTGCATAATAGATAAGACAACAATAAATTTAAAGTATAATACATTTGCTGATGATGAGCAGAGATGTTTAGAAAGTCCAGAGATCTAGCATACAGTAATCCTTTGATGACTGTTATCATTTACCATCCTGTTCATCTTCATATATGGAAATATATATGTCCTGCATGAGTTATCACCCAGCAATTCACCAGATAAAAATTGAAACTGCACAAAGGCTATCTCTAAGGTTAATTTATATTTACTATTTATTCTGCAGTGCTTATAGCAAATATTATGAGCCCAGTTTTCTAAAAAATTATAACAGTAAGGATGGTATAGTCTTATTTTTTTAAAAATGCTATTCTGTGTATGCATCCATAAAAAAATTTACACATTAACTGTCACAACACAAAAAAACTATCAAAATGCTGAGAGTCAAATCTGATGCAAATAGCTAGTGTATACTAAAGAAAGTATGAATCCATTTGCTAAACTTCGGGTTTTCTCAACAAACAATTTTGATCAATTTTATTTAAAGTAAACATTCAGAATGAAAGACAGAGTAAATCATTTAATGGTAATATAAGCATCAAAGGTTAGTGCAATATAGGGGTCCAGATTGATGCATTTTGCTCAGATTTACAAGGATATCATTAAATATTATTACATTTCATGACAAGAAGTATGATTGTGTTGAAAATTCAATCAGGTTTCTTTGTCAGTCTAATAACAAGAATTTTAACATGCTGCTGCCAAAAATCAGTGAAGCATAGTATTGCATTCAAGAAACAGCTAGATTCTAATTCTCTGTCTGACTGAGAACAACTGAAAATATCTCAAATGTCACACGTTACTTTATTTTTCACTGCATCCCATACAGAATAAATCAAGAAAAATTACATTAAAACTATATTAATGAAGAAAACCCACCCTTTTTCCAAATTCTTGTGCTTTTCCTTTTATAGTCTCACACATTAACTTACCCAACAGCATTGCACTCACTGCTAATGAAAAGAAAGCAGGCAGTACAAATCTTCTTAAGCCTCCTGTGGCAAGGAAACTATTACAGAATGAACAGAAGAAAGTCTCTGAAGCCTTTCCCTTGTCTGCTTGTTTTACAAAAGGCAGTAAGGATCACACTGAGAAGTGTCAAAGCTGAATAAACCACTAGCAATTTGGTTTAAACCCTTTGGGTAGTTAGTCCTTCACAGATGATGATTCGACTTTGTCCAAAAAACAGTGTGTGAGAAACAATGCAGAATCTACCACAGGCTGCAGCCAAGCTTAAAATGTAGACAAAGAAACAGTTTGCTTCTAAGGGTTTGCAAGGGAGGGCTTGTCACAGGACATTAATTCAAGCAAGCTGCTGTTACATCCAACCAGTGCATTTATATACAGTTAATCCCAAGCTTTTCATGTTGTGTTCGAGGTGTTTGGCTGCAGCAGACTGGAGCCCCTCGGTTTGGTGTCACTGAAGAACAGGAGAGCTCCCTTCTCTTCCCTTTTAGATTAAAATGCATATTTAGCATCCAGTAACCACGTGGCAAATGGTGGGATCTTTTTCTCAAGCTTTATAAGGATTTGCAATTGGCATCTAATATGGCATATTTGAATAAAACGACTCTCCTTGCCTTTGCTGTAGGTGAACTTACCTATGAAGGAGTTTCAAATGAGAAAATACAGAGGATTTTCTTCTATAACCATCACAAACAGTAGGGGGAGAACCTGACAATAATTAGGCAATGCTGGGTTTTAATGACTGCTTTAGGAAATAACCAAGAAGAATGATGGCAAATCCATATTTCTTCAATTGTTTTTTCCATAACCTTGTATTCACTGTTGATAGCTAATGAAAAAAACTGATATAAAGAATTAGCATTTGTCTTTGACAATTTACTGCATAGAAATATTGAACATCTTATGTTCTTTTGAACTATGCCATGATGACTTTTAGCTTAAAGCTTAAACAAGTATCAGCAATGCTTCAGAACTTCATATTGAACAGGACTGTACTTGTTGAAATAAAGGCTTTGCTTACTCAAAAACAAAGTATGAATAATTATGAAAATGAATACAAATACAGCCTTAATATTATTAACAAGTCTTAACTTGTTAATAATGAGTTTTTCTCTAGTAATGGATTTTCATTTTTTCTCCTCAAAGGTACATAT
Source organism: Taeniopygia guttata (assembly GCF_048771995.1). Lineage (NCBI taxonomy): Eukaryota > Metazoa > Chordata > Aves > Passeriformes > Estrildidae > Taeniopygia > Taeniopygia guttata. The sequence continues at coordinate 37,689,208 of NC_133026.1, forward strand.
ATTTTGATAGTCTAATATGCAATTTGAACCAAAGATGATATTGACAAGAACAGTCCATATTTTCCCTAAAGTTGGCAAACTTATCATAAAAGACACTGAAAATTCTTCTAGGTATTAGGTTAGACACTACCTGTGCCAATCTCTTGCTGTGCATGACTCTCAGCTATTCATGTAATACTTTCTATTGATACTAATTATATTTGTCTGTGCAAATAATCATGGCACTATCCACCATTTCCATTTCTGTTCATTCTTTGACATGTCTATAGAACAAGACTGTGCCACACTGTCTTACCAGAAAACCACATCTTCCTGTGGTTTTATGACTACTTAGAGGAAGAGCAGGAGCAGAAACTGGGTCTTCCATAGATATTTTGCTAATTTAGCAATGGTCTCTCTGTAGGGTGCTTTACAATAGGTCTCATCTTGAAAAGTTTTGATGTCATTCCTGAATTTTTGATTTTTAGTCAATTATGCTACATAAGAGAAAATACAGAAATAGAAATTAATTTTTCCAGTATACAAGGGCAACAGATTTAGCTAGTTGCTAGCCAACATGAAAAAAAGGACTACCAGTCTGGCCCTCACAAATACTATGGAAAGAAACCACATTAATACTAACCTAAATATTGGTCAAAATGTCAATTATTGCAAGAATATTTTATGATGACAACTGATGGAGTACAAATAGGAAAACCTTCCATCATAAATCAGAGCCAATTGAGTGCTAGTCAAATAGTAATTAAGTTTCAGTCATTATTTAATGTCTTCATAGCAGATGTGAGTGGCAGAGCTTATTGCAAAGGAAGTTAAGCTATGCTGCACTAGAGCAGAACGTGCTAGGGAGCAGATTCCAGCACCTTGGCACTGTTAAAATAGCAATTTACTCTAAGCAATACCAGTCACTTAAGCTGTTCAAAGCAGGTCACTTGTGACCATATCTCTTTGGTGCTAGAATAGCACAGCTCCCTTTCTGATACTTTCCACATAACCCCTTGTGATGAGCAATCTACAGAACATGTATTCCCTGCTGATATCCGATAGTAAAAACATTGAAAGGAATACAGAAAGTCAATCATGTTATTCTGTTATGTTAAATATACTAAAACATAAAACATATTGTACCACAAATGTTTTAAGTAAAAAAAAATAAACCTAAAATGCAGATAAAGAATATGTAAAAATATAAGTTTTGTCATCAGTTCATGCCACTGAAGTTGACTTAATTTGGATGCAGTTTGAGTTTGGAAACAAAGAACATTTTAGATCTTTTTCTTCCTTAGTGTAAATAATAACAATGCGGGACATATGAGTGGGGGTAGGGAGTCCTGCTAACACTATTCAATGAAACAGGGCTTGAAAGAAAAATAAGGGGATGTTTCCATTAGGACTTTAAAAAAACAAATATTAATTATTTGTCTCTTAACCCAGTCCTGAAGATAGCCTGATGAAACAATAAACTAATTAATAGGGCTTTTTTGTGCAAAATTCCTGTAGCTAATTCATTCTGGCTGCTATCTTCCCAAAAGGAGCACAGTGACACTCCAAGAAGGACTCATTTTTGCAAACTTAAAGCTCCATGTGCTTACTGGGTGAACTACTTTCCCCAAATCCCTGCAGTAGGAAGATTTAGATCTTTTTTATGAAAATTACACTAAACTCCAACTGTTCTGCTGCTTGGGAAAGAACTCGTAAGGACCCTGGGGGCAAAAAAAAAGAAAGGACAGTAAAAAAAAAAAATTGAAAATAGCTTAAGTGCTTTTCATTATTATTACATTCATTATTGTGAGCAGGGCTTGCACGGCTGTCATCAAGGCCTTTTCTACTCCTCATACCACCCTACCAGCGACTGAGCTAGGGGTGCACAAGAAACTGGGATGGGACAAAGCTGGGACAGCTGACTCAAGGTACATTCCATACCATATAGCTTCATGGTCAGTATATATAAGCTGGGAAAGAGGAGGGCAGGAGGGATGTTCAGAGTAATTGCTTTTGTCTTCAAAGTAGCTACTACATGTGATGGAGCTCTGCTCTCCTGGAGATGGCTGAACATCAGCTTGCCCATGGGAAGTGGTGAAGGAATTCCTTGTTTTAATTTGCTTTGGTAATGTGTGCACCTTTTACTTTACCTATAAAACCATCTTTAACTCAAACCACGAGTTTTCCCACTGATATTCTTCTGGTCATCTCCCCCATGCTTCTACAGAGGAGTGAGCAAGCAGCTGTGAAGTGCTTAGTTGCCCCCTGGGGTTAAACCACCATATTTAGTAAGATGTTTGCAGTATAATGAAGGTAATGACTTATGGGTAGTTTGCCATTGTGTCTAATTTTTGTTTGCACATCTATGAACATTATTTTAGTATAAACATGCAGAACTTACTTGACTTAAATCAATTTATGGGACATTCATTATTCTTGTCAGTAGGTGATACCACATACTTAGACTTACTTTTTAGATCTTTGAACCTTCAGAATACTTACATAGTTAGTGCATAGACTCTCTGTACCACTAAGGAGGAACACAACTATCCTTTACCATTATATTTAAAACAGGAATCAGACTTCAGGAATCTAATACTTGAAGAAACCTTGTCCCGTACAAAATTCTGAAAGGATATTTGGTCCAGCAGCTACATTTTAAAAAGTGCAAACGATGTTTGGAATAATGCATTTAATCTCACACAGTGAGATTCACTGTCTCTAGTCTACATACCAATAGATCTCCATTATTGACCCACCACTTACATATTGAGATGGGCTGAATTTTCTAGTATGAGCTATATCCCAAAACCAAAATGTTAAACACAATCATCAAATGGAAAGCCACAGATGGCCAGATGTTCACCTGATTAAAATAGGTGGGGGGTATTAAATCAGCAAATGCTCTATTCTTTTTGAACATATTTATCCAAAGTAACAAAAATATCCCTTCACAGCCAGCACTAATAAATAGGAAGTTAATGGGACTTAAAAAGCAAGCCTCTCCTGTTTTAAAAAGGCAAATAATTTACCAGCAGTTAGAGCTGGAAGACTATTTTTCCAAGTTGGATCTCATAGGGGATTAATTAAATAAATGCTTTTGTCTGCATTGAACAGTCAGCATTTTATATTCAATATGTATTTATCAAAATTGAGGAAGAGTTTTAATAATAAAATGGGAGAGAAAGGTCTGGCTAAAAATTAATGTTGGTTCTCTAATGAAGATTTAAAGGAAATAAATTACATATTTTTGCAATTTTAAATTACCTTTCATGCAAAAAACACAATATGAATAATATTAGTTTTGAGTCAATTCCTGTATAAGTGTTAACCTTCAGATTACATATTTGCTATACATTTCTTGGAATCCACTTACTAGTCAATGCTTTTTCATCTATAAGACTTGAGAAAACCAGCCTTCTTTCTAGCAATAAACTAAATAATTAATCAAGTCCTCACAGTTTTTAGCAACTTGAAACTATTGTAGAGCAGCTGTTAGGACACACCATTTCTTTGATCTTACCCACACACATGCAAAAGACCAATAAACAAAAGAAGCAATACCAAATTATTTTCTAAAATTTATGTATATTGCCCAGCTCAAGTTGCCATTTGGACTTTTTTGTCCCAGTTACAATTCTAGGAAAAAAAAAATTCAAGGGCTAAGAAACAGAGAGACAAAGGAAAGTGGTTTCTCCACTGTGAGAAGATCCCATCACAAAATTAAGTTTCCAGGCCTTTCACTTTACTTATTATACTCTAAACAGCAAAAGTAAAACTTCTTCTTCTGGTAAATGGCCATGGAGATGGAGCTGGTAAAGATGGCATAGCTTTTACTAAATCCCAAAAACTCTTATGCATATTTTGGCCTAACATTTACACTGATATTCTTGATGCTCTCTCGTTCTTGGAAGATGATTTTTTTCTAAGTTTCAGAAAAGAAACATCAATCACTTCCAATCACAAGGGTTGTTAGTTTGCTGAAATAATTTGACTATTTCTTTCCTCAAACTGTATCTACTTCCTTGCATTCTGATTGACTATACATGTCTGATTTGCGCAAGTTAATTTTTAAATAACTGCATAATGTGCTATTCCCTTCACTGTGATTGCCTAAAAACCTATCATTAGCCAATCAAAGAGCAAGGATCTGCACAATCACTCTGGGATATTTTTCAGTAACTGCTCTGTGAATATGCAATTTTCTTCCACTATGCAAATTTCATGAACATATTCCTAAGGCTCTGATTGGACCCGTGGTTCAGAATTTTTGAAGTTCTTATCCATGGTTCTGTACAAACTTTATTATTCCTCAAAATTCTAAATGCTTTAGAATATGAGAAAAATAGAAAAATAACTGGGAAAAAAACTAAAACAAAACATAAAAATAAGACTTCCATGCTCAAATATTAGAAGAACTCTAGGTTCAGGCTCTCAGTTACAAAGGATAACCACTAGATAAGCACCATGGTGCCTGCTCAATAAACACTAGTGCACATGAAAGAACAGAACACAATCTCTCCTAATGTTTAACAACAAAAACGAAAGAAAAATTAAAATAGTCTATAGAGAAACATATTTTTGAAATATGTGAGGTCTCTGTAAGGTCCGAAGTGTATGTAGACTTTGCAAATGACATAAATAGATTGTTAGATTGTTATAGCTTTTCCTTCATTTTCTTTACCCTACAAATCAGCTACCTAGCTGGTCCAAACCAACTGTCCAACTTTGTTGACTTACAGAATTATCAACAGAATATGAAACTATGTGGTACCAATTTACTTGTTACTTCTATCTAGTAGAGAGAATATCTCTAACAACATTCTGTCAGCTGTTACCAGTTTTTGTCATGACCATGGATACTGACCACAACTTAAAAGTGATACTATTCTGGTACTGGGGAGTTGTATAAATTTGACAAAAATCTCAAACTGTCTTGGGTGCAAACATTTTACTGAAGAATACATAACATCACATATTTATATAGCATGTTTAATTTGACATTATCCTAAACTTACATTAAAACTATGAGACAGTTGTTCTAACAAAAAGATGGAAAAAATAGACAGGAAAAACCTGATTTTAATGCCAGTGTTGATACCTACAAGGGAACAAGCTGATAAAAAATATGGATTAATAATCAAGATCTCCTGGGGATTTTACTGCTGATTCCTGATATATACAGTGCCAAACAACATTGATCCTTGGAAATATGTGAACATGAGCATTTTCATATCAAACCATAAGCATTTTGAGCAGGGTTTACAGGAAACACTGTGGCAACCTAGAGTACTGTAGTAACTGTTTCCAAATGCATGGTAACAATGCCTTTTCATGGAGAGAACATTCAAACTGGAAGAGCGCTATAAATCACACTACTTTTAAGATAAAAATAATGAAAAGGATATTACGGGTTTTATGAGATATTCTGCTTTTAGAACTAAGAACAAACACAATTTATTGCACCTCAGAGCCACAAACACTGACAAATGTGCAAGAACTTTGGTATTTAATATCACAATACCCAGACACATCCATTCTAGCAGAAAAAATATGTCTGCTTACTTTCATAGTGAGCATTTAGTCCAGAGGAAAGACCAAGAAGAAGGTTCATAAAATGAGAAGAAAAGGTATGAGATTGAATTTAAAGTTTTCTGATTATAAATACATAGTTAGAAATTGCAGCTCAATCTAAATACATGTCCTCTTAGAAAAAAAGAAAGATGGACCCAGCAGATTATTATAATAGATCAGTACATAGATAGGTTGCTACAGATGCCTTAATTTGAAAGCTTTAGCAGGTCTGAAGGGAATTAATTGATAATATTTAATAGCCATCCCATATGCTACCAGGCACTGAAAATAAGACAGAAGGTTTTGACCTACATGTAGAGAAGAATCAAATGCCAGAAAATTTCAAAGTTATTTGTGCTAATTTCTTTTCCAGCTGCTAAAGCAGAGTTGGAACACTCATTAATTTTCTATGGAATTTATTTTGGGCTCTAATTTCATTCTAATCCGGAGTCCAACATTTATATTCTAATTTTTTTGTATGAAATAGAACTTATGTTTTTCATCCAGGTCTCACATGGTTCTGCTTGCCTTAGGGACTGTCCAGAGTAATACTGTTCATTGTGGAAGAGTCAAGTGTCTTAAAATCAAATTAAACTGGAAGTTATGCCATTTAAATACTTAAATTTTTAACTCACTGAAATAGTCAAGTACTTATTGAGGTTTAAAATGAAAAAAAAAAATATACCATTTTTTTACAGGAAATATATTTAACAGCTTTGCTTGCACCAGCTGTGGTTATAATTTGTCATATTTTAAGTTTCTCAAAAAAAGAACCACTCATCATGCTGGCTATATATGCTTAAAACATCACTTTTGCAGAGTGTCTTCAAGACACAATGCAGCCTTTACACACTTTTGTCTATGTCTTCTGCTTCATCAAGTTTTCTAGTGAAAATGTGATTTAATAAGACTGTCTGACATTGCACAGAAATAGAAGAAAACTTGTTTCAAACCTCTCAAACAAGTTTTGGCTAGATATCTTGCACATCATGTTAAATAAGAAATAGACTCTCAGTAATAATTGTGAGCTTTATTAGTTAGAAAAAGAATTTGTGTGCTTGCTTAGCCTCCATTTGGCATACAGAGCCAGAGACTGACTAACATTAGTAAAAAGTTAAATAGTTAAAATAGTTTCAGATATTAAAGAGCCCTGCTGGTACAGTCAAAAACCCTTAGACAAGACAAAACCTGTTTGGCAGGATTATACTTATTAACACTCTGGAGAAGAATGGAGAAAAAAAATCATAGTCTTGGAACCTTTTACAGAAAAATCCTAACTACTTGCTGCGGTAACCACACAAAAGGAAATAAAATTTGTGTTCAGCTCTGAGCTCCTCAATACAAGAGAGACTTTGAAGTGCTGAAGTGTGTCCAAAGAAGGGCAATGGAGCTGGTGAAGGGTGTGGAGCACAAGTTTTATAAGGAGTGGCTCAGGGAGATTGGAGGAAAGGAGGCTCAGTGAGGACCTCAATGCTCTCTACAACTTCCTGAAAGGAGGGTGTAGCAAGATGCTACACCCCAAAGTAACAAACAGTAGGATAAGAGGAAATGCCCTCAAATTGTGCCAGGTTTAGATTGGATATTATGAAAAATTTCTTCTCTGAACACACTGTCAAGCATTGGAACAGGCTGCCCAGGGAAGTGGCTGAGTCACCATCCCTGGAAGTTCAAAAAACACCACGTGGCACTTAGGGACGTGGTTCAGTCCAACACTAGGTGGACTTGGCAGTGCTGGGTTGATGGCTGGACTTGATGATCTTATAGGTCTTTCAGAACTTCAAGGATTCTGATTATATGAAGGTAAGGCAACATTAGCATGTGAATTGAACTGCAGTGCTTTTACTGCACATATAGCACAAAACATTTAGTCTGGTCAATTATTTTACGTGAGCTTTTCTGATACTCATGAAAAATTACATTCTTTGTGATGGTTGCAAAACAAAGCAAAGCTCTTTGTAATGCATACTCTAACTACACAGAGGCTTCACCAGTGATACCTTCATTTAAATCTCTAAGAGCATGAAAGACTTTTTCTTTTAATTACAGGTAGGTAACTTCCCAATATACAAGGCAAAAAATATGATAGCACATAATAAAAGAATGTAAGTTACATTTAGACCAAATGCAAAAAAAAATCCCTACCAAATAGCATAAGGAAAATTATTCTTTTCCCTTAGTAAACAGCTGAAATAAATTTATTTTAAGGCAGAGGGATATGGTAGAAGAGGTGACCTCATGTTCTGGCAATGACAATACATGCAATAACACCAGAGGTCTTTTCTATTATATTATCTGTAGTCATGTGTACTGTTTCATAACCTCATCTGGACCACAAGGTTAATGGCAGCCTATCTAATTCATCCCATTACATCCTCCAGCCAGACTCAGTCTGAACTTGAGTTCATAGCATGCAAAATTCACTTTTATGTTTTTAATGTAAATGGAAAAGTGTGCGCATTCTGGAGAAAAGTTTCTCTTAGGACTTGATCAACAAACATAAGCTACAAATTTTGCCAGCAACACTAGCAGCATTCTATTACTTGATAAACTAATGTAAACATTAGGCCATCTAGTATTTTTATCGCCTCAGGCCATCTAGTATTTTTATCTTCTCCACCAGATGCGCTAATTTATAAAAGGTGTAATTTTATATTTTCTCTCTTTTTATGTTGCTATGATTATGCAAATCGTATTAGAAAAATTGAAAATCCTTCAGCTGTGTCAAAACAACATTACTAGATTTTAAAGCTATGCCATCCCAAAAAAATTTAAGGAACAGCCATATTTACGATTTTTTTCTTTCATATATGAGTCTAATATTCTCTGCCAAGTTGGCAAAAACATGACATGAAGTCAGCACTGCAAATTTTTTGTAAATTAAAGTGCTTTCTTTCTTTTAGCTTCACTATATTGGATTCACTATTATTGCTTAAATAATAGTGAATGTCTCTCCCTTTTCTGGCTCAGCTCTCATCACTTCTTGCAAAGAAATCTGTCAAACTCCTCAAACAGGAACATGGTTTTGCTGCCACTGATACCAGAAAAAGTATTTGCTGGTTTAGTTAGAACATCACAAAAGACCTTTCAGGTATCTGATGAAATTATCTTCAGATTTTTATCTTTTTCTTTCCATTTCAAATTCAAAATGATTCGTAGAGGTTAAGTACTGAAGCATTAACCAGATGCCCTTCTGTCCTGCATCAATGCTACAAATATTCTAGCACCTCATTGTGTAAAAATCTCTCCCAATGCAATCTGACAAGTCTACTAGAATATGATTTTTCAGGCCTAGAAAGTTTCTCTGAAAACAAAAATAAAAACAAGGCACTTCTCTCCTCTGATGTCATGAAGATTTCTGCCAGGTTCAGTCAGAAGTACAACAGGCTGCAGAAAGCTCAAATCCTTGCAGCACTGAATCTGTATCATGGCAGAAAGAAAAAGTACAAGAGAATGGCTATGGATTTGATTCTTCCCTCTAAGAAGCTGTTCCAGGCCCTTCAATTTAATTGCAACTACTGTTTATATTGCTGTAGCATTCAGAGTCTTTAATCAAGGCTGTGGGTCTCTTGGGAGTGAGTCTGTAAATAAAGTCAGCCTCTGTCCTGAAGAAAGACAAATTATCTGAGACAAAGCATCAACAAGAGAGGGTTGGGGAGAAGGATGACAGCACAGCAGTGGGAACAACCAAATTAACTGCAACTGTACAGAATAGGAACTGAGGTACACGTTCATTTCAATGGCTTACAACTGTTTGAATGTTCAACTGTTATTCTTTGAAAAAAAGAATATGTAAAACATTCATATAAACAAGCCTGCCTATCTCCAATAGGCTGTTAAATTTAAACATCTCCCTGGTAGTCAACTTATTTCAGAACTCCAGATGGTATTAAGGAAAAAAGTGGAGGAAGATCAGAGTAAATGTTGTAACTCTGAGATTACGCTTTGAGATGGAGCACCTTCTGCAATTAGATGAAGATGTAAGTTTAAAATGGATAGAGGCAGCCAAGGTGAGTAGAACTTATGCAAATGAGTAGCAAATAACAGACAAGAACAGAAACACAATAAGCATATCTAATTGTTATAAAACCTCCATAATGATGTTGAAGAGCAGAAACAGGAATAAGACCAGGAAATCAGGTTGTGGATTAAAATAGAGGAAAATATGCAGCAGCTGAAGGAAGGGGCATCAATTTTTGTAGCTGGAAATGAAAGGGTTACAATATTAAATTAAAAGATAATAAGGAATGCATGTAGGGACAGAAATAAAGACCAGAATTTAGAATCTTTAGAGTCAGAAATCTCTTTAGAGTCAAATAGTCTCAAAGTATACATATAAGCATGCAAGTAAGTACAGTGAGTATTTAGGAAAGCGAAAAAATTTCCAAGCAGCACGTAGACTCTCACTGTGCAGCTCAGTTGGAGAGATGATTTAGGCTCAAATCAACGTACAGGAGAATAGAAGGACAAAATTTCAATATATCTTTAATGAATTTATGTCAAAATTTCCTTGCAATGTGCCAGTGTTTTCTTTATTTTAACAAGCCTAAGATGCAATGTATTTGGTGCAGGACTCTCAATTTTTCCCAGGATATTCACTGAGAAAGTGTTTGTCTCCCAGATCTCTCCAAACTCCCTTCCTCCTGATCCCACTTGATGGATCAAGCATTACTGCAATGTCTCAGGAGACAATAAAAGCCTTGGACCTGAAGGCACATAATTTAAAGTCTTTATCTTTTGTATCCCCTTTTTGATGTGCAATGTCTTTGTAATAAGGTGAATACATTTTCACACTGTGCCATGCTAGACCACCGTGGATGCTTCCATTTGCAAGCAATAATATTCTATGCATTTGCTGATTATTCCAATTTGTCCTTTCAACAGGAACTTTGTAACTTTTACCCCAATTATTATCTCTATCACACTGCAGCCTTATTTTTTTTATATTAAATTGGATTTATGTGTGTGTGGTGCATGTTTATATTTAGCAAATATTTATTACTTAAGCATAGGAAGCAAGCTGAGATTTATCAACTTCTACCATGAAAAAATAACCTACTTACTTAAAGAAATAAAAGATAAGCCCATGAGCCTCCTTTCCAGAATAGTGTGTCACACCAAATAACAAGAAGCCAACTAACAAACAGCTTCATTGGGTAGACTGAATTTAGTATATTAATTACTCTATCTAAACCAGTACATAATGTGTGGAACACATGATGATCACAAATTATGATATTATAAAAATTATCAAAATACAAATATTGTCATATTATTACAACTTTCAATTAAAAATGTAAAACATTGCCAAACAAGCTTGCATAGGAAATGTAAATATTATAATATATTTTATGAAGATTCGCCTTTTTCTTCTTTAGTGCCTTATGAGCAGGTGTCCAGGGTAGATAAGGATAAATATCAAATCAAAGTTTAGAAAGGAATAGTGGCCCATTTATTAGAGTTCATGCAGTTGTAAAAAAATCACTAAACATTTTAGAATGTAGGATTCCACATTTCTGTTAGTGGCAACACTGAGTTTAGGCAAGGACTATGCCAGGGAGCAAGTCGCTAAGTATATCAAAAGCATAGTAAATTCAACTATAAATTGCTCCATGTGGTTTGTTGCACAAGTCAGACTTAATTTTTATCACTGTGGTAACAATTAAACTCTCAAGTGTTAATTTATGTTGCATGGAGATATTTATGTCTCTAACCTGTGACTATTTTAAAAAGATTGATTGGTATATAAATGTCAGGTGCCTCCTTTACAGGTTGAATTATCAACCTTTGTACAAACTATTTAAAAGAGGAGGCTAAATTTTGAAAAATACTTTCTTGAGTTTGAGTGGGCTATTGGCACAGTTGTACTTACTTGCAGCTGTAAGGATGACTCAATTATTTGCAAAAGAGCAGCTATACATAGATTCACAATTACTGGGCTATAAATAATATCATCCTAATGGGCTGTTTTGCATTGCTTCCTCATTCATTGATAGTGGTGGACAGCAGAACAGAGAAGTTCATGGAACACTTAATTCTGCAGCTGAAATATTTTAGTTTAGCTAATCCATAAATTATGATAAATTTTCATTGGAAGAAAAATTAAAAAAAACTTTATGGTCCATTTGAAAAAACTAATTAATTCTTTACAACAGCAAAACAAATCTTTTTCTTTCAAAAGTACCATTTTTTTATGTTACTCCCCACAAAGGGTAAGAATAAAAGAGATAAAGAAATATGTCTAGTATAATATTAAACACAAAAGCCAAGTAAATTACGCCAGAAGCCCTAAAGAAAGCAGGCAGTTCAAACTGGAAAAATTGTGAAGCTCTTCTGAGAAAATTCCTTGCATGATTCTTCTTTTTGCATTAAGATGCAGTCCATCTGACAAAATGAAAATCACCCTCTTTTTCCAAAGTGACAGATATTCTACTTCATTTCTGAGTATGAGCTTGTTGAGGATTTAAATTATCAGCATCTTTGTATACATTACTTTTTTTAAGGAATGACACAATACATTTCTTTTTTATAATTGCATGAGGGGACCGCTTTTGCCTTTCATTACTCAAATGGACTGTATGATTTGAGGTTGTGCAAGCTTCAACATCAATAAAATATCTAAAAATATTTCAAAGAAGACTGTAAATCAACACAATTTTTGAAGGGAATTATTTCACACCATTTGAAAAACATAAACTGTTACATATATTAACTATTGATTTTGTACATTATTAAATCTGTCATTTTACTTGCAATAAATATAATTTTTTGCCCACCACAAAATGACACTGAAAAGGACTGCAATATTTCCAGTGAAAATACTTAGGTTTGCCTTTATAATACAATTGTCAACATGACCATCGTAATACTATACTGCCATAAATTCTGAAGCTGTCAGCATTCACAAGTGAAACATTAGGCCCTGTCACTAAGTGGCTTTTAGCACCTTATTTTTTGACACAATCTAATCTGCAGATTTTCCATATCTCTGTGAGCTTTTTTTTTTCCTCATGGCATATTCTCCTAACTATGCAGATTGTGCCTCCTGATCTGGCTCGTTTACTAGAAACACATTTGTGTTATTAATTTTCCTCTCAAAAGAATTGCATGCAAAATAATTTGCAATTCTGAGATATTAAAGCTGAAATAATTACAAGAAAGTCTGTCTGTATATGAGTAGCTGGACTATTTCAAAATTAAATAAACTATCTCAGCCTTACCAGATAATCATGTCATGTCTAAAGCCTTCTCTGAACAAGAAATGGTCAAAGATTTATCATCTGTAGTTTTCTTCTTGTTCTATTTTCCTTCTACATTTCCTCCTTATTTTCTAATCTGGGTTATAAATTTCAGTAAGGTTTTAACACCACTTTTTAAATTAAGAATCCCAGTAAAAAAAAGGCGTGTGATAGTCTACATAAAGAAAACAAAAAGCACATTAGCTTAAAGAAATATTAAACATTTATCAGAGTTTTAAGACACCATGATGAGAAATTACAAATTTCAAACCCTTTCTAAAAATAAATAAGGCGTTTAATTCACTCTATCAATTTATTTCCTCCTTCTATCAGCTAGTTGAGGCGTTCAGTTTTTTCAGTTACACACCTTAAAAAGTAAATGGCATGTATCCCACTTCCCAATCACTACAGTTAGAGTAACTGCACAGCAATTTGATAAGAAAAGATCATTTATGTGGTGTGGGTTACAAGGAAAATAATCTCATTTCAATTATTTTCAATCATAAAAGAAAGAAAATAAATTAACTTTAACTTATGGTGGAAATGTTGTACTCTTGAATACCAATAGTAATATGACTTTAGAAAATAATTTTGACAAACAGAACACCCAGCTCTTCTAGGAAACCACTTCATCTTAAATGTCCTTCTCTAGCCATAAGCAGTAGTCCAGCCCTTTAGTACAGCGGATATAAAAAGATTTTTCCCTGCAAACACCTCAAAAGCCAAGCTAAAGGTATGGCCAAGACTGTTACAACATGCTAACGTGCCTGCTCAGATCACTTCTCACTATGGATAAAATTACAGTCTACATGCTGTAAGAACTTAGTTTTTGTCAGTTCCTAATTGGCTCCAAGCAGTGCACCTTCAAATACATATTCAGTGATTTCTCCTGAAAGTCTTCCTAATGTATTTTATATTTTCACCTGATGTATGTTCATTGCTGAGATAGAACTTACAAGAAACCTAATCATGACATCAGCAGCTACAGAGGAACTTATTTCCACACATTGTTACACAGCAGCCATTTTAACAAACAGCCAATCAGTTTGATAAATGTGAGCTATTCTGAATTATTAGGTCATTCATACAACTCCACCCACTGCTCCATACCTTCTTGAAATTACTCTAATGTTTCTAATGGCTGAAAAGCATTCCAAAGCTGTCTCACGCTCAGCTTAATGCAAAAATACACCGACTTCCCAAGCAAGGCTCTGCCCTTTGCTTAAACATGGATCAGTCATGGCTTTCAGACCAAGTACCCTAATACATTTCATGACTCTTTTGTCAACAAACGTATTTCAAAACTGTCATTGCCAATTCTTTCCAAGATTTGGACAGAAAACTGAGTTCATTTAAAGAGCTGCAAGATTTCAGACAGGACCAGTTGAACTTTTTGTCTCTGTTCTCCCATTAACTGCACTAGACCCCAGAACACTGGACTGCTGTGATGCCCATTCATCTTCACCAAACGACCTGTTGACATTCGCCTTGTGACCCCGCCTGACTTCTTGAAAGCAAGACTCCACATTATGCTTATCAGTCTCTCATGCTTCCTTCACAAAATCTACATATAATTTTGATATGTCATTATAATGCAAAGAATTCCTTATTTAAAATATTATATTTTCCTTAAAATTTCAATCTTATCCTACAATTTTTTTTGGTGCTTTGTCCTTTTTTACAACTATACAGGTATTATTAAGAGGTTGTCACAGTAACCAGTGCATATAGGTGGTGGGTTTGTTTTTTTTTACTTGGAAATACAATCACGATTTTCCTTATTACATGTTACAGGAAAAAAGTTTTGTGGTTTTCGTTATTAAATATGTACAAAAAATATGGGATATGTGCATGTGTGTAAAGGTTAGGACACATGCATATACCCCAAATATGGTATGATAAATGCATCATACCATGTAGATGATAAACAGTGTTGACATTCACACCACCAGTACATCATAAGATTATAGCAAATATATATATATTTACATATAGTAGTTACTATGACAACATTTAAAATGACTTTAGCCATATGAGCTAGGAAAACACTAGGACTCATACAGAAAGAACTCTTTTGACATTTCATGTTTAAATTTGGTTTCTACAATCATTTCCACACCACTAGTTGTGAAAGTTTCTCAGGCACTATCAGTAAAAGAGGAAATTAAACTTCTATAATAGAGTAATTGTTCTAAAGCATTAATATTTTTAAGATTGGAATACTTGTTTAGTTTTGCTTTAGACTTTTTATAGAAAAATCATGGAACTATATTAAAACCCCAACTGAAATAAATTAGTATCTAAGGATAATTCAGCAGAAGTCCTGACTGAGGCAGACACAATGGTGAAAATATGAATCTCAAAGTACCATTATGAATGTGAATTAATAGTGCGAAGGAAAAATCTCATGTCTCTTCCCTACTTTTTTCTTCCTGGTTTTTATATGTCAGTGGCATATCACTATATCCTAGCTTGTTTCATTTGTTTCCTGAGAATGCCTGCTCCAGCACTATGAATCTGCATATGCACCCTTCTAAATTGCAGCTTGTGATGCTCTCCTTATGTCTAACTCAAAATAAAAAAAAACCCTCCCCCCCCCAAAAAAAAACCAAACAAAAAAACAAAAGCCAAAACCACGAACCTCACAATTATACAGCATGAATTCCAATACCATTTCAGCAGCATCAAAGCCTTTTAGTTCAGTCATATCCTAGTTCAGAGATTGTTTTCTTTTAAAACCTCAGTACTGCATGGATCATATCCTTTATACCAAATCCTGCATTATTGGAATCTGTTTTAATTCCACTGATTCCAAGAGAGGTAGATTGATAAGCACTAGCCCAGATCTGACCTTTTGCCTTTTGAGGTTAAAAAATGTATAAAGACTTTAAGACTTTCTAGTCCAAATGGGAGTAACAGCCAAGCACAGGAGGAAAGAGACAAGTTAAAATTGTGTTCCCTGGACACAATACAAATAAGGTAGTCATCTACAGATTAATAACTTCTGTTTTAACATATGACATCTATTTACAATGAGTCAGAGTTTGTTTTTTATTGTTTGTCTTTCTTTTTAAGAGAAAAGTATTTGTCCTTTTATAAAAGGTAAAAGGGGATAGAAATGTTAAATAGAATATTTCTGTGTCAAAATTGTACTAAAAAAGGTTTAGTCACCAGTGCAGTCATGATACTTTGTTTTCCATAGGTTTTGACAGTGAATCACATCCTAATTGTTCCCAGGAGCACACTGAATATTTTTCAAGTTTTGATTTATTCTCACTGGTAACTGCTATAATTTATGGTAGGTTCCATTTTGTCTAGATGTGCTATAGAACAAACTCATGTAAGCAAAAAACATCCAACAAGACAGAACATCACAGTGGGAAAATGATTTTGAAAAGACAGTTACTTTATAATAGCTTAACTTTGTGAAGGATGAAAGAATATTACGAGAAGAAAGAGAAAAATACAGGTATTGCAGTTACTATTCAAGTCCTCATTTTTGTCTTATCATCACTCGGTCTAGTGACACCAGATAGTGGAAATGTTCTTCAACTTGAAAGCCCAAATTTCCTCAAACAAGGCATCGGTAAAACACCTTCACGGCAGAAGGTACATACACACTGAATTTGTCAATCATCACAAGACAGGACAAGAGGTCTATAATGCAGTAGTTACCAAAAGAAAAAGAGCAGCAAAGGATTCTTTTTAAATCAGGCAGATCCACAGAGAGTTGGGAAATCCAGAAAGACAAAGCTTCAGATGAAAGAATAACCATAATTAAGCTCCATATGGATTGTCTTGATTCTGCCAATGCCTAAGTCCAGCCTCTCTCTCAACACCGTGTGTCAGACCTTCATGTGATTTGTTTGACTTGCACAGAGGAGAGCACACCTCCATCAGTGACTGCAATGGGAGCTCTGACAGCAAAGCACCCCATACATCTCACCCTTCTTTTGCAATCCATAGTGCTTGGCAGTGTACTTGGCAGGCTACACTACACCACAAGTTGCCACCAACATCTATTTCTCTCTATTCCATGCGCTAACACAATGGTAATAATCAGAATCATGGCATTGCTCATGTTGGAAAAGACCTCTAAATCATTGAGTCCAACAGGGTTAACCTGGGGTTGACACAGAGTTTAGAGAAACACCTGTTCCACACCTGTGAGCACAGTGCTTTTCCTGGCTAACAGCCAAAGGATAGAAGAGTTATCTACTTATATACAAGATTCTTTCTGATACCCACCAGGAAATGCCATCTGTTAGCTCACTTTTGTTTCTCATTTACCAGGGTGTTTAACAGCCAATTGAACAAGGCCTTGAAAGGAGCTTCAAAAATGGAAGAAAATTGGCAGAGGAACATAATCTGTCCACCAGGTCCATGGGCTGCACAGAAAATGTGAGTAACAAATCGAAGTGCACCATCTGATCTGTCTGTGCAGGAAGAATCTCCCCATCCAAAACTGCAGTGAGCACAATGTCCAACACTAAGTAGCTAAAAGCAGCTGGCTACTTCTCCAGTGCCAAAGGAGCAGGGAGAGAAGATGCAGTCCTTTACACAAAAAAAACCCAGACACCTTCCCAGTGTAGGAAAAGAAAATCTAATGGATGAAAGAAATTTTTCCACACTTTCTTTCATGAGTATCAGTTACACTTCTCAGCCATCCAGAAAGCACAAAATCAAGAAAAGTTATGACCAAGCTATGGCATTTCTTTGTGTCCTGAATCACTATGAAATTATGATCTCAAAACACAGACAAGAAAGAAAAAGGACACTCAGAAAAGGGAAATCATCTGGGATACAAGTCTATGATTTAATGTTTGAAACATTTTGCACTTGATTTAGCCCTTTCTGTCATGATTTCTCTTGTAAAATTCAGATTTCAGAAGACAGAGGGAGATCTACTCTGTCTTCAGTAGCTTGAGAACTGCTTTTTCATTGTTTTCTTGTGGATCAGTGATGGCCCACAGATCAAGTCCTTCAAGGAAAACAGTTAGTCCTATGAGGTCAATTTTTTTTAAGCTTTGAGGCAAATAAATGCTCTTTGATTTTCAAGGGAATAAAGATGAGATCAGAATCTCCAGCTGGCATGCAGGTATAGATCTCAGCTCCAGTTCATATACGGAGATCGCAATTTTTTTGCCTCTTTCCTTAATTTCCCTGGAATAAATGAAAATATTTTCTGACAACAACATTCACTTGACTAATTGGTGTGAAAAAAAACATTCAGGAAAGAATCACTAGGTCTTAAAATAAGATTTCCTGGCAGTCTTCAAAAAAGAGACAAAAACTATCTTAATCTCCCAAAGATAAAAAACACTGGGAGAACAGCAAATTCATTGTATGGGTTTCCATTTGTAAAAACACAAAAACTGGCTGAGACTGTCCAAGCTTTTGTCAATAAGGCATGGCTCTCATTTGTACATACATGGATATAAGTATTTAGATATGCACATTAAATATAGATATGTGCTTCATATATATACAGAGGATCTCTCTTACTAAAAAAAGGAATAATAGTTGAAAATGTTTGTCTTAGACATGAGAGAGGAGAGAGGAAAATACTTTAGTAGTCAGTCATTCATCCTGACACGAACTTTGCCAGAGCACCTGGCAGACTACAATAAGCAGTGTATGATCAAGCAGTGATGATGAAGCCTGGTGTTAGAGACCCTGCTGTAAGAAACCATTAGACTGTATGGACCTCTTTCTTTTTTTTTCCTTTCTCAGCTGTTAGAAAGTACCTTGTCAACAAAGACACGGATTCTAAGACATTAGAATTTTTCAAAAGTGCATTTAGATGAGAAGTTGAACTTTGTATTTCCATTTGTTTTACAGTAGTCAGACTTTATTGCTTTCACTGTATCAGTTGATCACTGACAGTGTTGTCAGGGAAAGACACAGACTCACATCTATGTGTGTCTTTCAAATTCATTAACCTGCATTTAAATAATCATAATTATTTTTATTGTGACATTGGTGATTTTTTTTTAAATTTATTTTTAGAATTTTAATTGCACTCTTCAGCTATGCTTTATTACACTGAAAATAAAAGAGTACCTCTGGCAAAAGGACTTGCAAGCTCACAAGATTTCCAGCATTGTCAACTTTCTCCTGTTCTCAACAAAGAGTTATAATAAGGGAGGTATTAGTAGGAATTTGATAAAGAGTATGTTCAAAAGTCCTACACAGAAAAGTTGTCTACAACACATCAGTATTTCTACTTTAGAAACAAATAAGTCTTTGTTTGAGGAAGGGGGAGGGTGGCAGTGGAACAACAAAGAAGTAAGATTCATTGTATTCCTTTTATTTGTAAAACCTATTTCGAGCAAACATTTCAGAAACATTAATTATAATTTTACAATAATGAATTTGAACTCAGACCAAGAAATACCACAGCTGGATAGCTGTGAGTGATTTCTCCTATCAAAGCCTTTTTGATTTTCTTTTCTATCTTATTATAGAAATCTGTGGCATGAAAAATAGGAGGAAGTCAAGCACAACACTAATAACAAGAGAAAAGAAAATCAAAACAGTGAAGGATGAGTGAGAAGACTCATTCAATAACCCTCCAAATGGATATGGTGCTCCAGGAAGAAGAAAATACCAGAAAAAGAGAGAAAGAGCTGGCCATTTAGAATCAAGTGGATTGCTATGTATTTAATCAGCAACATGATAATAATATTTTAGTCCAAGGATTAATCTCCATAAGGAAAAAACACACCTTTAATTGTGTTTGTTGGTATATAAAGACTTGACCAGAATACATGGGGCTTTTTAAGCTTTCTGACAAAAATAAGAAAGCTTCAGTTCACATCAATCTAAAACAAAAGTCCTTCCAACTTTTATTTCAGCAAGAAAACAGCGTTTCAGATCAGATTACTTATTTGACCTGAAATGTAACATTTCATACTAGACACCTGTACTAAGAGTAAAGAAAATAGAGGAATAAATTCACATTGCTTCAAGAAGAATGGGACACCATTTCCTCTCCCTCTATCAAAAGATATGTCAGGCTGCTCTCAATTTCTCAACTTTCAGCTTTAACCGAAAGCTGTTCTGCCTTGATTGGAAGTGTGATCTATAGAACAAGAAAAGAAAAACAGAACATCACTGTATATCACTTTTTATCCTTCTTCAATGTGGAGCCATGATGGAATCACACACTCTTATTTTAGCTTTTTCTCATGCTGCAACAAAAAAAGTTACTGATTTTTAAGAGGATTTGTGACAGATTCTTTGAAAACTAGCTTGCATACAGTTTAATCAGTATTTTTCATGGGCTCCTAGCTTGGGAGGGAAGGACAATAGGAACTTTTATTCTAATTCCTTTTTAAGTAGAATGATCAACAAAAACTTGCTAGGAAAGAGAATTGCAAGTAATTATGTATGTGCATGTTGTGACTCAACTTTGAATCATTTTTCAGTCAAGTCAGTGTTAAATTGCATGATGAAGATAGCACAAACTGTAATGCAAAAGCAATACATAGATTATCCTGCCAAAGACATTATATTCAATACTCTAGAAGAACTGAAATAAAATCAATGCACTATGGCAACCATATTTCCAAAGAGCTGACAAAATGAAAATTTATTTATTCACACTGATGGCATGATTCATCTTTCCAAATATATAAACCTTTAAGTGTTTTACAAAACAAACCAATGGACTCTCATGATCACAAAAAGCTTTGAATTCCATCACCAGAGTACTTCAGAGCAGTAACTTCCTCCTGGCTCTAGACTTATATGAACACATTATCACTGTATTTTATGCATCTTTTAGATAGTCTTCTATAAAATCCACAGTGAAACAAATGGGAGTTTGTGTAATTTCACAATATATATAGAATGGTTAAAGTGTGTATACTGAGAAAACATTTATTTAATTGATCCAACTACATCCAAAGTTTAAATCCAACATGTTTTCGCATTATAGATTGTTGAGATCCCAAAGGTATCGTATTACAAACAGTCTAATCAAAATATTTCATGTTATCCTAATACTTCTACAATCTTCTTGCTATTTTCTTCTGCTGAAAGCCATTCAAGTTCAATCATTGCAAATGCTATAAAAACCTTGCTGATTTATTTCTTTGCTGTGAAATTCAACAAAGTGACATACAACTTGACATCTAAAAGATCATTCAGCCGAGAATCTAAAATCTTGACAACCATCCATTTCAGCCCTGAAGGTCTAACTTGTAGAGATATCAGCTGTGGAACACTGTGCTTCTGGAATTACTCTTTAATTAAAAATAAATAAAAAGGCATGAAAACCAGCATGAATAGCACAGGGGCATTGTACCAGTCTGGGGCATCGACCACCTCTCCAGAAAGACTGTTCCAGTGTTTGACCATTCTATTAGTAAAGGAATCCTTCCTCATGTCCATTCTGAACCTCAATGTTCCCACGTTTCCTCTCCCTGAATCCCAAAGAGGGGGAATCAGCACCTTCCCCTCCACAAGAATCTAAAGAGAGACCAGTGAGGTCACACCTCAGCCTCTGACTCTCCAAACAAGAAATTCCCAAAGTATTCAGCTGCTCCTCACAGGACACCCCTTCCAGCCTTGTCAACAGCTTTGTTGCCCTCTGGATGCATCCAAGGACCTTTACATCCTTCTTTAGTTGTGGGACCCAAGACTGCACACAGCGTCTGTGGTGAGGCCACACCAACACTGAATGCAGTGGGGTGGTCACCTCTGACTGGCTGGTGATGCTGTGTCTGGGGAACATCAGGATGGGGTTTGCCTGCTGGGCTGACCCGGCTCACTGCTGAGCAACACCCCCAGACCTTTTCCTGTAGGGCTGCTCTCCAGTCACTCATCTCACTATTTCTCACCCCATGTAACTCTGTTCCAGGTGTTTGGACATAATAATTTCATCCTATTAATCACTGTCCAGTGCTCCAATATAACCATATTCCTCTGCAAGGCATTTTTGTCCCTTGGGAGAGTAAATAGAACCTCATGATCTGGTGTCATCAGCAAATTCCTAACGGTGCTTTAAACTTTTGCATCCAGATTGTTGATAAATGTATTAAACAGAACTGACCCTAGAATTCAACCCTATGTGCTTGTGAATATGAATTCATATGTTCATTTATACAAATATGTATTACGATATCAAATATATGAAATTTAATTAATATATTAATTTTCCAATATATTAATATAATGCAGATATCAATTATGTTTATATTCTAATGCTTACATCCTGGTCAGTCATTTTCACACATAAAGCTCCTTTAATTATACAGAAGCTAAGAATATTTCTTTTTATACTTTCTAATATTTGTCAAATTCAGCCTAAAAATTGAACAAAATAAGTGTTTTCCTGGTTAGAATCCAGTTGAAAACTGAATGGACTGTTTAAAAACTGATTTGTCTCCCAATACACAATTCTGCACTGCATGACATAAAATTATTCCTGAAAGACAAAGTTCTGTGCAGAAAAAGGCTGTGCAGACTTCTGGAGTAAGGTGCAGATATTCAGTATGACCCTGTGCAGTTTCACTGGCTGATATCCAATAACACATTTTTCTACTTTTGGATCTTAATTTTTAATAGCATATCATAATCATATTAATTATTAATTATATTAACTAATTATTTTATAACCATAATTAATAATCTTAATTTTTAATAACACATCTGAAATTTATGCTTGAGACTACAACCAGAAGTTAAATTTACTGTTTTAATTTACTCTGAATCTGTTTCAACTTAGTAATAATCTATTAGCAAAGAATGCAGTATTTGAAGGGTCCTTACAAAATATTTACAATGTAATATGCTCACTGTGTGGTAGACAGAAGAAAAAGCATATGTATGCATTTACACAAAAACCAAACACAAGCACTTGCTTCACTGGGACATGGGATATATCAAACTCAAATGCATTCTAGCATTGTTCCAGGGAAAGAATAAGAATTTAAGGTCCAGATCTGGGAAGGTAGTAAACACATTTTCAGAAAGAAGACAACAACCTTTTTGCTCTCATAAGCTTCTGGACAATGATGGGATTACTCTTCTAATTTAGGACCGAAAAGTAGTCACCAGCTTGCGCATTAACTTCTGTCACAATCATCTCAAACAAGGAATATCAAATAATTTAAGTATTTTCTCTGTAAGACCTACTTTTCAGTCCTACAACAAAAATCTTCTCTTTAATGTCCCCTATCACTGTAAACTGAACTGAAAACTGAGGAGAAAAGAAACTTGCTTTATGGTGTGTAATTTTTTTGTGTACGGTACGCAATTTTTTTGGATGAAATTATGAGGCAATATAAAATGGTTTCAGGGTATATTAAGTACCTCATCCAATTCAAAATCAAACATTCCAACTTTTTCTTTGTTTGTTTGTTTCACTCAGGTAAATAAATGCAGACGGTGGGGGAAATCTTTCTTTTCCTGATTATATATTCCCACCTTACAGCTTTGATAGCCCTATTTAAAATCACAAGACAGAACAGTTCACTGTTTTTCAGCCAGAGGTATACGGCAAATTCTACACAAATTCATAAACATACTTAGTGGATATGAAATAATATCTTTGGACAACCAAATCATTCCTTTAAGGAATTATATAGTCAGCCCTAGTCTTGATTGGTGCATCAATGTTTTCTCCAGCAGCGTAGCTTTTACCTCTTAAAATTATAAAACCCAGATCCGAGTCTGGTTTCTGATCATTAGACACACATTTTCTACCTATTTTCCATCACCTTCTCTTTCTACTATCAGATCAAATGCTAGCTTTTTCTCCTTTCTTTCTTTTTTTAAATTTTTGCATTTAAAGCTCTTCATATATTGTCATTTACTGTTTAATGATGAAGGAAAATTACCTATTTCACATCATCAAGTGATGTTTTTTTTCCTTCATCCACTACTTTAAACTAGAAACATGCACCTTTTTCACCCTAGTATGCTCAACTTTCAAATTACTTCTTGAACTCTGCTTTAATACCTAAAACAAGAAGTTACTTGATCAACTCATCTGCTGAGCCATAAACTGATCCTTGAATGTATCTTACAAGGAGCATTACTTTCAAGTGTTGTTCCCTTTATTCCTATAGAATGGCTTCCTGCTAAGCTGATCCATGGGGAGTTATGTTAATTTCTCTAGATTTCATTAAAAAAATATGTGTGAAGCACACTGATAGAAGGACAACATAGATCCTTTCCCTTAAGTAGAGGTGTAGAGAGGCAGATCAAATAATGAAAGTGAAAACATTTTTCAACACCTATCAGGAGGGACACCTCTGGGGAGAACACTAATGCATAATTTTTTCAAAAGTACAATTTGTGGTTTCTGGGTTGCACTGCTAGAAATAGAAATAATGTGTTATTATATATTCCATTGTAACAGAAGAAATATTTCTTTCCTGGTCACTTTGTGGCCAAAAATAACCCAAGAAACTTTTCTGAGGATGTACAAGTTTAATGCCTAACAAGATTTAAAATCTAATGGTATTTTGCTAGGGAAAAGATATTAGGACAACGTAGTCATATCTCTAGAGTCCTTTAAAAAGAATCAGAGCTGCTGATAAAGCTGTGCATAAAAAGGCAATTATGTGAGAGAACTCAACCTGAGAAACATATTATAACAGCAGGGTAAAGGTAGATTACAGAGAGACTGAGAACTGTAGTCAAAGAAAATCAGGAATATCAAGGTTCTCTGCAATGGCAAAATCATACAGATACAAGTCAATTTTGCTCACAATAAAGCAGTTTCATTATTGTAAAGAGCTAATCAAGCAGCCTCAAGTTCGTGCTTTTCAGTACTATAACAATAAGAAAAAAATGTTCACTTATATGTTTCCAGAGAAGCTTTTTTCACATCTTACACATCCAAACCTAGAGACCCAAACTTGTTCATATGGAGCCAGGCACTCGCATAAGCTCCACATCAAGTCTAGAGGAAGTAGTTTTGTTCTTTCAACCCCACTGTATGAAGTTTCATGCCTTTATTTATAGGAAGACCCAGTCAGCTAAAACTCAATTACCATGTCCAGCTGGGGTCTGACACGCAATTCTTCCGTCACTCATTACTTCTGACAACACAATTTTTGGTTTTTTTCAAATGCTCTCAAGTAAAAGATTTTATGCTGCTACCACAAAAATAAAAATGTAAAAAAAAAGTCTGTGGCAAAATAGGCAAGGTGGATCTCTGCATGTTCCTACTTACCTTCCCACTTCCCCCTTAAGGTTGTCTTAATAAATGGCAATATAGAATATCATTTTCTTTCATTATTATTTTGGGACAGGTTTCACTAACTTTAGACATCTAAAATATATATACTCTGCTGTTACCATGGGTTCCTTCCATTTCCAAGGATGGTTCACATAGCTTTTTAATCAACAGCTTAATATTATTAATTGCATATCTTATTAAAAGAACAGTTTCCAGCAGTAAGCCCCTTCTTAGTGGGCATTGGTTTAATGTTTTGCCCTGAGGTAGACTTTTAGATATTTTTTTCACAAGTGTCTATTTTTCTCACACTAAAGGAATCCTAGGAAATGTTATCAAAATCCTAAAACTACTACAGAAAAAAAAAGCTGTTTCAGACATGCAGACTACAGATTGATAATGATAATATTCCCATTTATCTTCAAATACTTTTCTTCTTAGAGTCCCAGAATATTTGGGTTCTGTTTTGGTCAAGTGTCGAAGGGTTTTCATTTTAGTTTTAGTGTGTGTTTTTTCTTTCTTTTTCCTTTTATAATAGTAGTAGTTTAATAAAGTTTCTCCCTTGTTATTAAGCTTAAGCCTACTCTACTCTATTCCTGATCGTATCTCACAGCAATAATTTAAAAAGTTGCATTTTCATAAAAGCCCTGACATTGTGCCAGTATCAAACCATGACAGATTGGAAGGGACTTTTAAAGGTCTTCTAGTACAACCCCCCTGCAATTGTCTGGGAATTGTCATTTCAAAAATGTTTCAGAACAGTTCCTTGCCTGCTGTTCAAGGTATTATTTTTGGGATAATCTACACTTCATTACAACGATTATTAATATCCAGAATCAATACTGCTGCTACTGACACTAATACTTCAGGAGATCTACTACACACCAGAGAATGAAGCTCTGCATTTTCAATTTTTTTTTCTATTCAAACATAAGCATACTATCTAATAAAATATATCCGCCAAAGTCCCCCTCATAAGCCACTGCAAAAGTTATGCTGTGTACCGTGGGTCTCTGCAAGGTTTAGCTGAGCAGAATGCATGACCCTGGATGATGGCTGAAAGACAGCCCGCTTGGTTTTCTCTAACAGTGACTCTGCAGACCTTGAGAAGCCTAAACTTTTCCCTGTCTTTTGAGATTTTAATTAACAATGAGTCTCTCTAAGGTAATTTCATCACTTCTGCATAAATTCATTGACGCAAAGACTAATGTAGTCCACAGCAATGTTCCCTGGTTGCTGTGAAAATAATAACCATCCACTGGGGATATCCTCTACGCCAGAGCTCCTGGGTTTGGTTTGAAAGCCTCCCACTGAGAGACGAAAAAAGACAGAAATTAGTAACTCTGATACCATGTTCCTTTCCATAAGGAAAGCAACAACACTTACTAATATTTAGAATGTGATATTGAAGTGTATATGTAATTAAAACTCTCACTCCATTTTCCTGCTTGCCTCTTGCAAGTGGGACAGCAAGATGGCTTCAAAGTAGACTGCCAGCCATTTTTGCCAGCTGCTCCTGTAAATTTCAGTTCAGCTTACCATACTTTTAATCAAGGAAGACAGCAGGAAAGATAACTGTGATCTGAATGAATTTTCATACCCTTAAACCCCAGATGAAAACAGAGACAGTTTTTAAAACAGTCGCCCTCCGTGAAGAAAAACAATGAGGGAGGACACCTTAGTGACTAAATATTATTGAGCTAGCATCTGTTACTAAAATGATTATCAGCCTTGGTAGAGAAAGCAGGGAAATCAGTGAGAGGGTCAGTGAGTGACCACTGACAAAAGTCTTGCAGTATATAAGGATGGGCAATCTTGATGAAATCAGAAACATCATTTAGACACCCAAGGAAGAATTAGAGACAAAAATGCTCAGAAGAGCTCAATATTCCAGTGAGCAAAGTAATTTTTATAATATGGCTGTGGACTAAAACAAGGAGTCCTTTTCTAACCAAGTCTACTTTTTTTTAATGAGCAGTTATTCTTCCCCACGGACTGCTTGCATTTCTTCTCTCTCTCATTTTCTTTTTTTCGCAGAAGCCCTGCAGGGAACAACACTGAAGTATATTTAAAACAAAGTCTGATCCTGCAAACTTGATATTACTACAATATCCACTGCTAGCACAGACCATTTAGTGAAAAAATAACAAATCCTCCTCCAAGATCAATCTGTTGAACTGAATTTGCTCTACACAGTTTTATGATATTCTCCAGTCACAATAAGGCTGTTTGGTATTTCTGAAAATATCTAGGAAGTCCACTAATTACCACTAATTTTATCACTGATTCTAAAGAGTTTGTAATTTCAAAAGCATTTCAGCTGCCGTAAGACCAATAAAATAATTTTTGACTTACACATAGCTTGCAAAAAAAAAGCTAATTTTATATTCTTTGTCCTGAAATTTTAATGAAAAAATATAATTTGAGAGAATTGGCATCTATCTGTTTAAAACTCACAGGGAAAAACTGCTAAAGAACAGAACTACTCTATGCACTGAGAAAGTGCAAGGGTTCTGGCTATTTGTAACAAACCTCAGCATAGTTAGATATACTAGATATGTAGTTTAAGTAGCAAACAATAGCAATAAATAGGGTAACACAAATCATCAGCTATTATTAAATTATTAAAATAAAATCAAGAGTTACTAACATGCAATACAGTACTGGCAAAAATCAAAGTGATTTAATTAAGCAGAAAGATGGATCAAAGATTTGAATGAGGATTTGGCCTGCAGCAAAAGAAATTTAGAGTTTAGCACAAGCAATTATCTCAAGTTCAGAAGCTTTATTATCCAATTACTGGATAGTGAATTTTTCTACACCTCTCCAAATATGGAGCAGATGTTCCGGCACCAGAAACTGCGTGAATTAGTAATGAGACACAACTCAAGACATATTGTACCCAAGAGCACAGAAATCTTTTGATTAAGCAAGTATTTTCATAGCAGCTGTATAGCAGGCAGACTAAAAGGGTCTTCACCGAGTCATACAAAAATATCTTAATTTGCCATGGTTTGGAAGAAGTCAATGACTGAGAAGTAAACTAAATTTCAAGGAATCTGTTACGGACAAAAAAACCTGCAAAAAACAACAAACCTTCCAGTTTAGATGAAGTCTAAAATCTGTTGATACAAAGAATTGCAAGAGAATTTATATTTAAGAAAAACTATTATTGTATCACCCTACTTATAGTCAGTAATTTCTCTGAGGTGAAAGAGAGTATGGACAATTTTTTGTTTGTACCATGTAGTTTTAGCTGGATCTTTTTGAAATGGATAAGAAAAGCTTTCAAAACCAGCTCCCCTAAAAAATGTGCACCAAAATCAGTATTTACAAATATTGACCATGTAATGGTGTTATAAACTGACCAATCTATTGCAAGCTATTGTCAAATGGCTAATTTCAAATTCTTCCATGCCAGAAAAAGCCAGCAACCAGGATATTCTCTTAATTTCAATTTGCTTGATCAAAATAGAGATTGCTGATCCCAAATTACACACTGGCCATGAACACAAGTACTTATTTCAAGGTGCATGAATTTTCAATTATTATTTAAAAAATGAAGCATATTTTGGTGCTTCTGACTTTTCCTGCTTACTAAAGCTATTTCTGATTTACACATACTTTTCAAAATCTGTAATTAAAAAGGTTTCAGAACAAGAACAAGCTCATGGGAAGTTACGACCTTCATACTAAGAGCAGACTGGTGGAAAAGAAGCCATGAAGAGCTATAAATGCAAGGAAATCACAAACATTGTCTGCACCACTATGCCTAAGTCATACTTACACTGTTTCATCAAGAGCAATGATGCCCATGATCGAAAATGTTCCATACCCATTTAGCATCCTTATAACCTTAACATACATCAAAGCACTAAACACATTATGAAAGCAAAGATCATATTCAGAGGCAGCGCCTAATGTGACTCTTAAGAAGAATTTTGTGCATTGAATTACCCTTTTAATGTTTTTCCTTTCCAATTTACTCTGATAGAAGCTGTTAAAGTAATGTCAAATGTGTTGGCATATAGAAAGATTCTTGGCAAGGAAGAATGTACTATCTTGTTTTATTTCTATCTTACTTCATCCTGCATTTAGATCATGATTTTAAAATTTATCTCTCTCTTTTATGTTTAGGGACATTAATGCCATCCTCTCAGTACTTTACAAATAAACCCAGTGGCACTCAATAACATCTGTAAACAATCTTTAACGAAGGTCTAGAACTCAAGTGGATAGCAAGGAGATAATAAAATACCTAATATCACTTATAGGTCACACAAGATGCCAGTTTATTTTAGATCATCTGAACAATGACATGGCAAAGCTTATACAATTCTCTGTCTCCTTAGTCATAGTTTTAGAATTTGTAACACTATCAAAGTTGGTTTTAGTATCTTCTTCTAAGAGTTCACAAGAGCAACCTGCCTTTTCTTTCTCCTTTTAAGCATACGTAAAGCTCAAGTAAGCATTATAGGTTTAGAAAGTGGTTTTAAATTAGAAATCAGACTTCACAATAAATATGTATTTAATTTTTTCAAAAGCCTTTGTAGACTTTGTGAATCCTGTGTTCAGTTTCTGGCCTCTCACTACAAGAAAGACTTTGAGGTACTGGAAGAATTGCCAAAGAAGAGCAATTAGGCTGGCAAAGGCTCTGGAGTACAAATCATGAGTAGCTGCAGGAGCTTGGACTGTTTAGCCTGGAGAAAAGAGAGGCTGAGAAGGACCTGATTGCTCTCTACAACTGCCTGAAAAAAGGCTGGAGCGAGGTGGGAGTCAGTCTCTTCTCCCAAGTAATAAGCAATAAACAATAGGAAACAACCTCATGTTGTACCAGAGGAGGTTTAGATTGGATATTAGGAAAAATTTCTTCACAGGTGTTGCCAAGCATTGGAACAGGCTGCCCAGGGAAGTGGTGGAGGCATTTAAAAGGTATGTAGATGTGCTACTTAGGGACATGGTTTAGTGGTGGGCTGCCAGTTGGACTCAAGGATCTTATAGGTCTTTTCAACCTAAATGATTCTATAATTTTATAACATTGCATGCTTGTGCTATGCATAGGAAAATGAGAAAAAACAGAGGGCTCAAGCATCTCCATTTTGCCTGAATTGCACATATCCCATAACCAGAAGACTTACTAGCAAAGACAGTGAAATGATAAATAATTGACATGCTTGCCATCAAAAATATCTCTAAGATTCATGATGATTTGATTGAATACACAAGCATATAGTGGGTTGTATTACAGGGGCAAGGCAAAATATCCTTTAAAAATTGTTTTGACAGGCTGAAGAGCTGCTCAGTGGATGCCACAAATTGCCTGGGACTTTACAAAGTGCCTTCCCCAGAAAATGATAATCATGATTTAGGTACAATCAGATGTTTTCTAGGGAATTTGAAAGTGGAAACAATATGTTACAGGTTTTACAGAAGAAATATTTTCCCTGAAGAGCCAACACTGTTCTACACTCTGTAGTCCTCTCTGGAAACTTGCTGAATCTTAGAAAAGGGGAAAAAAAATCAGGTGAATAGAACTGCAGCAAATCTTCTGAAAGCTCTAAGTCATTATTTGTTCAAGGAATAAACTGAAGGATTTAAACTCAAAGTTACGTGTCACATATTTCTGCACAGATAAAGAACTGTTAATACACCACCAACATCATGAAAAATTCCAAGATATACTAAGCATTGAAGAAATAATTTTCAAGACCTATTGGTGAATTGAGTACCTTAATTAAGTCAGATAGAAAGAAAATAAGTTTTAGAAAAGTTGTGGCACTCAACTTCACAGACACGTGATTTTTCTTTAATGAACAATTTACATCAAAATAATATTTGTTAAATTATTCAGATGGATAGTTAAAAAAAAATATCCAAAAGTTTAAGGTTCCTTACACTTAATCAGAAAGATGGCACTCCCATGTTTTGACAATGGCTTCATAGGCTTAGCTGGCAATGCCCACAAAATAAGACAACAGAAATAATGCCCATACCTGATAGCTGGTGCTCAGACATATCTCCAAAACACTTAGGGCAGTAACTGGGGATGTCAGAAACATAAGTTCAGAGAAATCCTGATGTTGGATTGTCAAGACTGATGGAAAAGTTCTACAGCCACTGGACTACCTAGAGTCCATTATGAGAATTGCCTTTCAGCAAAGATCACTAGAATAGGCTGGTTAAAATGGTTTTGACATTTAATGAAATGTCAAAAAAGAAAGATAGGAGTGAGCAACCTCACCATCAGGCTACAGAATTCTTCTCTGTTCAAGGAAAATATTAATGTAAGGTTAGAAAAACCCACAAAGGTTCTCTTTTGAACTAAAGACAAGTTTTTCACAATATTTCACATAAGCAGCTGAAATGAAATTAAATATTCCAATACATCTAGGTAAATATTTTTGATGGGAAACTCTTTAGATAGGTGAGTAAAGGTTGAAGCTTGACTTTGTAAATATTTTCTAAAAACTAGCATGGAATGCACTGCAAATGTTACAAATGAATTTTGAAATAATGTAGATGTGCAAGGTGGGTAAACCTTGTCTGGATGCCAGGCACTCACCAAAGCTTCTCTATTATTCCCCTACTGAGCTGGACAGGGGAGAAAAAAATATTAAAAATTGTTGTGTCAGGGATGGGGAAGCTTCCAGCAAATCCTCCTGGCAGCCACCACTGTAAACCCCACTACCAAAACCTTGTCACACAAACCTAATAGAATGTGGCCTTAGGAACATGGTTTAGTGGTGGACTTCACTGTATTGGATGTCTGATCAGACTCAATTATCTCAAAGATCTTTTCCAACTGACATGATTCTAAGAAAAGCAAAACTTGCTTTTAAAAGACAATATAGTGCCCCATTGCAATACTGCATTAATGTGGTGGCTCACCAGAGAAAGCCCAAGTCTTTCTTCTTTTCACAAAAAGATAAAAGACCTTCTATATGTTAAGGTTTCTTGCCTATGACAGGAGAATATTATATCAAAATTATTATCCTTTAAATTCAGCCGTAGTGTCCTTATGTACTGTTGAAAAATTAATATCATATGACAGTCATGAACTTCAACAGAGAATGTGGTTGACATTTCCTTTCAGCAGCATACTCTGAAAAATTACAGAAACTGAGTTTGAAGGACCAGCTACTGAGGCTGAAATGCCTTGGAGGGAGAGGAGAAAAGCACTTGTGGTAAAATTGTTAAAAGAAAATATATTTTGACTTTTAAGGCTTTAGACTGCCCAAAATCAAGGACATGATCAAATACCTAACTACTATCTACACACAAAGAAAATTAAAAAAAAAAAATCTTGTTAAATAGTGTCATAGTGGCTCTCTGTTTGTTTTAGCATTTATTAGAAACTGTGACTGTTTCCTTCACAAAAAATATGTACTAGGAATTAGCTCAGACTATTTTCTATTTATTCCCTTCTCTGGAATATTTCATGAACATTTTCATTTATATGTCAAGAGTATTCTTGCATGCATGAGGAAGTGCTTGTTCTACAAATTTAAATTGCTGTGGTCTGTAGCTGCAGGGTTGGTTACTATACTCTTCCTCTAATCTCTCAGAGATTTTTTTTTTCTAATCTTAGAAAATTCATGCTCTTCAGCAATCCTCAAAACTACAGTGTCAGCCTCTGGGAGATAAATAATCAAATTCCTTTGCTTTGGAACTTCAGCTTCCAGTAAGTAGACTGCAGTGTCCTTTCACAATGGACTGAAATGGAAATGTATTTACAGCTTTTTGTAAAGCATCCATGACCAGTAGTGCCACAGAATAAACTTCTGCTACTTCTGTAATATTTAAAAATTATACTGATAAAACAATGGTAGATCTATAGAAAACTGTATTTTTTTATTAATGAAAATTTTAGATTAACCTACTTTAGCTATTCTAAATCTGTCATTATTCTTTCTTCCAGCCATTCCTTTTGGAACTGCTCTTTAATCCAGTACAATCCTCATTTTGCCATTTGACAACTTCTGCAGAATGTTGACTAGAACAAAAAAAGGAAGGCTTCTTTCTTAATCTTGGGTACAAGTTCACTGTCTTTCTCTGGCCTATGCTGCTTAGGAACACTGTGAACTTTGTAAGCATTTCTCTCCATAATAGCCCATGAAATCTCTCTCTAGTTTCTGCTCTAGTGGATAGGATAATCTAAGATAACACGATAAAATAGTCTAAGATAACACGATAACATGATAGTCATAGATAACATCAATCAACCCATTTGCAGCTAGCACCTAACCAAAAGATATAATTTAGCGTTTTACTAAGGTAGAAAAATTAAATATATAAGAAATTTAGGCCTGCTATATAACTCACTATCTGTCAGAACCCAGGACATCCCTCTGGCTGCCCTGGCTGTCTTGAGACCCTGGCAGGGGGCTCGGAGACCCTGGCATGAAGTCAAAAACAGCTGTGGCTTTGATTTTAGCCTGTGGAAAAAAACAGCCAACTCTGTATGAGGAATTACAAGTCACAAGGGTTTGAATAGTGTGATAGGTGAATTAATACAGGGTGAAAAAGCAGAATTCTAGGACTTTTTAGAATGTGGTTCAGGGGAAAATGATGGAGGGACTTGGGCATGTCCTGACCTTCTCCTTGTCCTCCATGTCTTGATGTGATGGTGACACTTGATGTGATGGTGACATTTTTCTATTGGTTTAATGTAGAAACACACTGTCCAACATAAAGTATAGATATTGGCACATTATTGTAAACATAGTACACATAGTTTTTAGTATAAAATGTAAACACTACCCAAGACTGTGAACAGAATGCCATGGCCGACCTGCTAGACAGAGCTCAGTAGGTCAAAGAAAGAATGTTATAGATAAGGAAAAATAAACAACCTTGAGAATATAATCCTACATATTCTGACTCCATCTTTGGTGCACGGACTGGGAGAACAAGGACTTTTACAATCTTGGGGTCATCCTGACGCCCAGACCCCGAGAACTATCCCTACTTAATTTCCTAATTATTCTCTCCTTGTGAATATTTAATGTCCCTCCTCCATGCATACATGAGTAAGTTAAGCCAGCATTCATTCTACCTTGACTAGCCATTTACTTGTATAACTGCAAACAACTTTTTTTTTTTTTTTGACTTCTATATGCGCAACTTCTTTGGTATAACATTATTTTCCAAATATTTGTACAACAGTCAATATTCAGTAAAGGCCACTATAACACAATGTTCTCAATAAGCTATATTTTAATCTTATAACAACTTTATATGTCAAAAATATACAGCTTCTTCTCAGACTTGTATAGCTGTGCAAGGATTTTTAAAACCACCTATTTATGTTTCTTCAGAAATAAAACTCAGAGCTGTATATGCTGAAAGGGGAACAAATAACTACAGCTGTAAACCAACTAAGACTATTTTACAATGTTAACTACAGCAGTTATTGTTACTTCTACTAAAACATGATTTTGAATAACAAAAGCTGAATATAGGATTGAATCATCTATGCCACAAGTAATTTAGGAATCAAAGTCCTTATGAACTTAGCAAAAAAGGTCTTCAAGCATATAATATTTAATGATCAGATTACCTCAGAGAGTGGCCAGATACCTGGACATTTAAAAAGTATTTTAAAAAATTAGACCAGTGGAAGAGATGAGCTATTCATAGAACAAGTTTCTTGTTAAAAGAATATCAACATTTTTTTTTTTTCTATTCAAAAGAGGTTATTGTTTCTGAGTGCTACCTTTCAATTGCAGGATGCAGATGTTGCTTCAGTTGTGCTGGGGGTACCCTGAGAAAGCAATGGCTTGAAGACCAATGCAGAACTCTGCTTCCAAATGGAATTGTATGGTCTAGAAGTCAAAAAGCCTGCCTCTGTCTCAAGACAAAGGATGACCCACTACTGCAGATGCTGCTCTGCCATCATAGAGCTGGGTCTTAACTTTCTTCTGCAGTACAGAATACCTGTTAACTTTCAGAGAGATACTCAATGGCCAAATAAGACATCTGTATTTAGAAAACCAAAATGAGAATATGAGAGAATTAGATAATTGTGTGCTTTTGTGAATTGCATAATTATCATTATTATAATAATTATAATTATTATCTGGGTCTCTAGGCATCTTAAGAGCTGTGAAACAGCCTTTCGCTGCTTCTGCTTAATAAAAACCTAATTCATAGAGATGTTGCAAGCACATCTGTATTTATAGAGGATTATTTATCCCTCTTCCTATCCCAAGTATCCAAGGTACAACTTATTAATACAATGAGGAAAGCTTTTCCTTCTTAAAAACTGTGCTAAAAGTTTAAGTGGATCTTCCAACACAAATATTAAGACCTTTCAAAAGAAGCAAGAAGCAATATTGAATGAAAGAAAATGGCTCCTCATACAACATGCAGTTAAGCAGTCATAATTCCTGGCCTAGAAGTGTTGTGGATGCTTAAGGATTTCATAGGTTCAAAGGGGGACTGAACAGACCAACAGGGAATAAGAAAAAAAATCCTCTGAAAGGGGCTATACACATAGAAAGCAACTCTGCCTCTGACAGTCCCTAAGCTGCAAAGTGTCAGAGGATGAAAGGTATGTGTGCTTGCTGTGTTTTCCAATGCACTTGTTTTCATTCAGTCAAACAATACTTCAGTCCCCATGTACATTACCAACTCCCATATATCTGCACATAATCATTAATAAAATAACATGAATTAAGAATCTTTTCTGCCTGGGCTAATTCAACTTCCATTTTAAAGTTCTACTTCAACATGCCAAGTAAAAACACTTATGGGCTCTTTTTATTATTTGGACAAACCCAAGTGCTGCCACATCCATTTCTTGGCATGGTTGCAATAAGCACACTAAAATAAGGATACAAGATAAAATTAAGCACTTTGGCAATTGAAGTTGGATTATCTCAGCACTGAATTCATTGCCAGCAATGGACACAGCAGGAAAATACAGTGTGAAATGCTTGCAATTGAGTTCACAGAAGTACAAGCAGCTGTCCACATGCAGAGCATCTTCTGTTGTGTCTCAAACTACAAAGAGTAGAGTACCTTTATTGTGGCAGCACAAAAAATAAAAGTAAAGCAACAGACAAAAATAGGAATATTAGGGGGAAAATAAAAAGGAATATTAGAAAAATGCTGCAGAATTGTATCTACCCATGTCATTACAAAACCCTTTGTATCGCCATTTGTCAAAGCCATGAAAGACAAAACTGGAAAAACCCCTAATGAAATCAAGAAAAGGATACTAAAACATAATTTAGATTATTCATTTTGACGGTTTTATTTTGAATTTAATGATTCAAATACACATACATTAGCACAAAAATTGTAGATTTTCATCTTGCAAATGTCAGAATTTAGTCCCTTTGAAGGGGCTTCCCCATGAAACTGCTACTCATATTTTGCTACTTCCCCATGAATGCTTCTTGTATATCTAAACTCTAGGGACATGAGCCAAAACTGTTGTATGAGTGTTGTGACTGGCAGAAATAGTCACATTGGTAAAATAGCAAAATATAACTGGGAAATATTTTACTGAATTGAAAAATGCATACACATAATAGAGGAGCACAATAGGAGGATAAAAAATTAGGCCTCGAGTTCTCTAATCCTCAGTAAGATAAGGGCAAGTATGAACAAAATGACAAAAACAATACAGAAGTACACAACCGCAACATAAAAATATATTTTTTATCTGGTTTAGTGGGAGTTTTCTCAAGAGTTATGATTCAGACGTATGAGATGCAAATGTGTAGGAGAACCTAGAATTTATGAGGTCGTAATTCATATGGGTACTTTTCCACAGCCCACTAAAACTCGCAGGGAAAAAAATTGTTTCAGAAAGGTTTTTTTAATCATTGCTAAGTCACCATTTTTTCTAAGTTATTTAAACAAAATTTTCTTCTAGTCTGTCTTTCAGACAAAATTTATTTTTAAAGAGCACTGTCTCAAGCAACTTTAATCCATCTCCAGTGGGGTACAATTCCTCTTCCAACACTGACTGCAAAATTCTCACAGAAGAAGATTTCATTTCAGCCAGATTATCCTTGTTATACCTGAAGTGGAGCTGAAATCAAGCCTCCATTTATTTCCTATGGGAAGACAAGAAGGGCAAAGAGAACTGGTAAATGAGACCATGAGGTAAACATATGGGTCAGGGAATAAGAAAGTATCACATCCTAATCTTAAACTACTGGACAGAGGAAATCAAATTGGATCCATGATTAATGCATTAAAGGGTTTTCACCTAGACCATTTCTATCCTTTTTCTTCCACAATATATAAAAAACTTCTCAAGAAACCACAAGCTCCAGCTCATCCAAAAATGTCAGTAGGTGAAAAAGAATCAAAGCTAATGATGAGAGTACAAGCAGTTATTTCCACATTTCTCATCTGTAGGCTCCATTAACACCAGACAGCTTTTGAATTTTTGTCTAGTCCCTTTTTATTTTGTATATTTTTTAAGAGAAATCAGCAATTTAATGGTATTAGTGATGTACCCTCCTAAGCATGTCACCTAGCATGATGTCAATTTAGAGACTCAATTCCTTGGAGAACAAGTTGAAAAGAAAATAAGTGTTCAGAAGCTGTGGGAAACATATCATGTTACCCTGACCATGCTGCTTTTCAGTTTGATGCTGATTTGAGGCTCAGGGGAACTCTTGGAGGCTGTGTTAAACACTGTGCTGAATTAAGCAGTCACCAGAAAGAGGCACAGTCTGGACTCACCTCCTGAACAGTTTCAGAACACTTCTGTTCTTTTCAACAGCTCAGTCACATAGCACATAAGCTTTGAAATGAAAATTGAACCATAAAGCTATGCAGGCCTTTAACAGAGCTCAGCAAAGGCCAGGGCAAGATGACCCAGGCAGGTGCCTGGGGAAAGCATACGTATATAGGATTTGATGTGCATGGAGTAAATTAGGAGATATTTAAGTTCCAGTTGCATTCAGACAATTTCCTCTAGATTTTAAAACCTCTGCCAAAACTTTAACCAAATTTTACTTCCATTTAAGCTACAAGTACGCTTCAGGTGAAAATAAGCCCTACAATATTAATCATACAAATCTGGGAGCACTTCAGAGTGCCTGCCCTGGCCAAGCAAACAGCAGGGCAGGGAATTCAAATTTTTCAGAGAATCTGGGTATGGTTTTTGCTGCATTTCAGCAAAAATATATTGGATTTGCTTCTTGCATGTATTCCAGAAAATAAAAGGGTGCTTTCAAAGATTTGCTCAAATATTACTTCCCTCCTTTTCAAGGGATATAAACCTACTATGCCACAGAAAACTGCTGCCAATCAATATTACTAAAAAGCAATTATTCAAGGATATTAAAGGCTAAAATTTTCATAATCGCTACTTAGACTACAGATCCAGCTGGAACAAGGTGCCTTTGAATGAAAAATATATATACATATAACAAAATATGGTGGTGGACACTTCAAGGAACTGACAGTCTAAATGACTGTCCTAAAATATGGGTAAACGTGTGACAAACAGCAGGAAAAAATCATGAGATACGTTAATAAAGATAATAGGAGAGGTCCCACAGTTTTGTCACTATACATGGATTAAAAAAATACAAGATTTGCTTATGATGTCAGGAAGAGGTGTTTTGCTCTTGCTCACCAGTCAAGAATTGGATTCAACCTCTGTGAGTCAAAGGCAAAGCATTTGCACATGGTCTTGGACAGCATATTCCAAGGTTAATTTACCAAAGGAAACAGGCACATTTGAGCCTGGGGAGACAGAACACAACATTAACCTTACCGATTTGCTCGAAACCTCTTCATGCAGCTGTTAATGAACAAGTCTCCAACACACAAATGTAAAAACAAAGTCTGAAGCAGAATTCAGTGACACCTGGATTTGCCTTCCAGCATTAGGATTTGGTATCTATTAAACAGTTTAATGCTTTTATTTATTTATTGTGAGTAGACTGTGCCCAGAGATATTTGAAAATTACTTTTTTTTAAATTTTCTTTTCAGGCCATATGCTATTTCCACACTTTTAAACACTCAACTTATTCATGCTTCTGGGCATGAAGACCTTGAGAGCCATTACTTTCTGTAATATGTGTTTGAGTGTCATCAAGATATGTCATTATTAAATGCCCAAACTGTTTAATATATGCTGCTGTGGCTGTTTAGGGATTTTTTATGTATTACTAACTGACTCATCAATA
Organism: Taeniopygia guttata; assembly: GCF_048771995.1. Classification (NCBI taxonomy): domain Eukaryota; kingdom Metazoa; phylum Chordata; class Aves; order Passeriformes; family Estrildidae; genus Taeniopygia; species Taeniopygia guttata. The sequence goes on from NC_133026.1 coordinate 37,728,352, forward strand.
CTTTTGCCATACATAACAACTTGAATACTGAAAATGTTGGTGTTATTCTGATCATTTTGATAGTCTACAAATGAAAAGTTTTCTTTGTAGAAATAATTTTGGGTTTTCCCTTCCACGTTTCTGAAGACATTGTTAACGTCCATTACAGTCATCTTTAAATCTAAGTGTTGCCAGTATGCCGAATGTTTTTCATTAAGCATTTATATCTGAGCTACAGCATAAATAGCAGGGTAACAGCTATTATCTTCATGTTATAAGGAAGTCTAGCTCTGAACATGAAACAAAAACAATTGTGAGCAAACTGCTAGTCTGAGGATCTCTGTGATACTGATCTCTCACAACTATACCACAGCTAGTATCAGCATACAGAGCCAGTCTGTGTTCCTCCTCTAAGATTATATTCTTCAATGCTGTTATGTGGCCTGAGCACCCTATGCCCTTCTGACACTTTCAGATGCAGTTTGTGTTCTCACAGCCTCTCATCCTCAGAAATTCTAGAAAGGGACAAGAGATACAAAATAGGCTTGAGAATTGACAGAAACCACTCAGGCAGAGGAATCTGCTGAGAAGGATCACTGCCATCTAGAGAGCAAACTGCCTGGCCTGCTGGACTAGCTCCTGCCTATTTTAGCTCCTGTTGCTACTACCACAGTAAAAGATAAGAGAGACAATGAATCCATCATACCAGGCCCAAATGTCCTGAAAACTGCAAAATAGAGACTGTCAAGAGCTTTCTCCTGGACACTCATGCCCTGCAAAGAGATGCCGTTTTCACCACAGACATGGGCACAATTAGAAGCAGTGTAGTTAATCACAGTATGGAAAGGAGACAATATTTTTTGAGAGAGGTCAGAGGCTAAGCAAGGAAGAAAAAATTATGTCTGGACATTAAAAGGGAAATGCAACAGTTCTGGAGCTGGAGGAGCCTGCAGCACGCATCTGAATTCTAAGGTGACTGTGAGACTGTCATTTTTCAAGTTTGCTCCAGTGTTAGCAACTGTTCCTTTATTTCTACTTAATTGTGTTGTTCAACCTTCTGATTTCTAATACTTACTGTTATAAAAATGACATAGTGCCTTAATTCTTTTATGAAAAAAGTTTTGACTGGTACACAAATATAAAATGACACTGTTTGACCTTGGAGTTAGACACGTCACTCCTTTAAAAAATATTATCATTCCCCACTCCCACATTAAGAGACATTTGGTTAAAGTCCAGTGATATTAGCCGGTTTCAGCAACCATTTTTTTTTTCCTGGAATATCAGGGGGCCAAATTATCCACTGGCATGATTTCAACAAAGTCAAGCAGATGATTCCAACAAGGATTTAAGCCATGGGCACTACAAGGCAAATTCTTTCCATCACTGAGCCACAAAACGGGGCAGATTGTTAACACTGCTTCTCCTAAATTCTGTCCAAAGAATTCAGGACTTAATGCAAACCAAAAACTATCCTAAAATAATCAGTTCTACAGCATTTAATCAGTCGAGAAATGAGCAGTTCACTTTCTGGGATTGATAAGAGGTTCTGTGATTTCCTGTGTGTTCCTGCATGTATGATTTGTTAGAAAATGCTGTGCATTCTCCTTTAGTAAGAAAGAATAATTACTGAACATTATTTTAAGTAGAAAAAAGGAGAATTATCCCCTTTATAAAATACATATGAAATACAACAGAAGACATGAAGAGAGAAGATGTGTTTGAAAACATCATTTTAAACATGTTAAAATTACTTTTGAAGTCTCCAAGTGAAAAAATTACAAACCCAAGCGACAAAAAAAAATTTTAAAAACCCAAATCACAAAACCCCAACCATCAAACAAAAAAAAAAACCAAAAACAAAATAAGCCTCATAAACGACAACCAGAAATTCAAAGCATATTTAATAGCATGGTCAACTATGATTTCTCTATATTAGACTCACAATGTAATTTACTCATAATTTATGAAGAAAAAGTATGCGAGTCACCTGTTCTCTGAAATGTGAGCAGCCCTGAGAGAAAACTCACAGCTCTGCCAAAAATATAAACAGACTTTGAAAGCTGCTTGTTAAGAAAAGGGTGAAAGGACATTTGCAAATAAATCTTCACAGACAGACTTCTTCAGACAGCCACATACAACTGCTGTAACATATTAATAGAAGGTTGCTTCATGGTCACAGAAATACTAAGTATACTAACCATTGGCAAAGCATTGCCCTGACACTTAAGCCAAATGAACTCTGACAACGACGGAAGTACTCAGGCTTACACTTCTGCAGAAGACTACCAGTTTGATTAGCGTGCCAGAATAAAAATAAACTTAAAAGGGGAATATGAAAGAGTTTCTCTCTCCCTGCTTCCCCATATCTCTCCCTACCCCCAACTATTTCTGCCAGAGACACCAATAAAAGCTTTCTTTTGTCTTTGTCTTTGAGAAATAGGAGACAAACGGAAACATATTTAAACATCCCTAGAAGAAAGGCAAGGCAGTACTCAGGAGAATAGGGCAAGATTTAGAAGACTGAGGATTGTAACTCAGTAATCTACCATGGACCTCTTGTGAGTTCCTCACAATATATCAGATGGCCATTTTCAAAAAGATATTTAAGTGCCTATCTCCCTGTGAAATCGACAGGATTCAGGCAGAAGGATCCCTTTGTGGAGGTGCAGGTAGCTGGGCTCACAAACTGCAGATTGGGATGCAAATTGAAATACAGATTAAGCTCTGGGTGGAAACATCAGACAGGAAACCTTGAACTGCCAACCCTTTCGAATAACAAAGGGAATGAAGATATAGTTAACCAGGTGAATGTACACTGTGAAATATAGAAGGAGCTGGAAATTACTGATCTTTTGGAGAACAAAGTAGATGAGGACCACTGACACCAGCAAGGTGGATGGATGTGGAGAGGGCAGGAGCCAAGGACTCAGAGGAAGAGTGAGACTGAAGCAGAGAAACAGTGAGGGTATAAAATCCTTGGGCTTCCTTTGCTAAGGGACCTCCTTGGAGGCATCAGCTGTTTCTGTGCTGCTGTGACATGAATAAATGGCTTTATGGAAAGAGTCAGCTGAGCTCTGCTCTGGGAAAGCTGGGGTGGATCTGGGAGGGAAACCTGGTCTGACTGTGTGAATGTGGGGTGTGTGGGGAGTCAAGCAGGCACCTGTCAGGTCACTGGAGCCACTCACAGGGAAGGGGCCTCAGTGCCAGCAGTGAAATTCTCTGAGCTTGGAGTGAGACTGACAGAGAGTTCAGAGAATGGGCAGACTCAGAAGTTTCTTTAACAGTGAGTTCTCAATTTCTTTGTGCCTCATTCCTTTACCTCCAAAAGAGGGAAATACCCCTTTCCTGCCAGACTCACATGCTGCAATTTGAGTATTTATGGACTTCAAAGAGCTCAGATGCACTACATCTGATAATCCCAACAAAGAAGTTAATGTACCAAACAAGATATCTTTACTTTCGCATGCACAAAAACCTGAAACGTACTCAACAGAGAAATCATTATTTAGGGAGAAATCACAAAAAACCCCATGAAAGTATAACTGAACAATATCTTAAGACACTGTCCAGAATAAAAATGACTTAGCACTCAAGCATTCACTTAGTAGAAATGACAGGTTTTTTGCACAGTCAAGGCATCCCCTTGAAAAGGCCTGGAAAAATTTTTAAAAGGCAATAATTTCCCCTTTTTTGATTTGAAAAGTGATTCTTTTTTTTTTTTTCCCCTCTTCATAAATTTGAAGAAGAAGCCAGAAATAATGAGCTTTAGCAGAATAGAGTTGAAAATATATACAAACTCTTGTTATGGTATTCCTCCTTTCAAAAACGTAAGTAACTTCTAAGGCTACACTGGTTTGGTTTTTTTTTTTTTCACACACTGAATAATCTTACTCTTGACCTATGCTACACAAACTAAATTTTCTTCAACTTAGTTTCTGAGAGAGTCAAAAATAAGTTTTCTGAAACCTCATTTGCTTAATACTATTCCAGGTTTCTGTGGAGCTTGGATTTTCTTCTCCAAGTAAAAGAGTAATGTCTGGCTTCTCCAGTCCACCAGCCTTCTTAGATGTTAACAGCCTGAGTATCTAGAGATGTCCACAGTTGTATTGCTCTTTACCTGGAAGAGTGAGTTCCTCTTCAGATAGACTCAAACTAGCAGATAATCCCTTGGCACAAATGTAGAAAAGTGAGCAGGCCAACAAGTACCAGTTCAAAATAACACTGAAGATTACACCAGTAATTGAACACACTTTCCATTGCCATTATGCTTACATGTAACAAAGTGAAACTGCAAAAGCTAGTGCTGCACTGGGAACTGCACCATTTTAACTCTGAGGGATAATTGTCCCAAACAGTGGAATGTGATGAAAAAAAATATTCTTTGAGCCCCTTCAGACTGCTACTTCTCAGTAAGGGAATTTTGTCTGAAAAAATTTACTTTTCTCCTCACAGACACTCTTACCACTGAGTAATTAAAGTCTCAACAGTCTTTTACTACTGGTTTGTTCCTAAAATTGTTCATAAATTCTTCCTCAGGAGGAGGATGAAGAAAAGAATTTTCAACCAGAAATTTATGACTATATCAATCTATCACAAGCAATACTCATCTTTAACATTCTCTGTATTACAACAATACCGCATGCTAAATTTCAATACAAAGAAAGCAAAAAAAAACTATGAATAAAAGGGGAAAAAAAACAGTCTACTTGGCTTCTATTCAACTTTGAATGTAACTAATAATCTTTAATTCAGTCTTACATTCAATTATGACTAGCAATGCTTTGACATATTCAGTGTAAAACATGTGAGGAATATATTTTGTGTTATCCTCTCTTTTCATCTTATATCATTCTCTCCTGTATTTCAATACAAAACAGCAAATGTGTTTAGTCCCTTGTGGAATTGGAGAGGCTGAACAAACATTCCACATCTTGTTGGCTGTTTCTATCCAAGCTTTGCAAATGATGACAAACCCTTTGAAGTTACTATAGCCCTGGGAGAGACAGACAGTCTTTATAGAAATGCCAGAATTTCAGGGAAAAAAAAGGTTTTTTTTCCTTGATTGGAGCGAAATTACAAAACAAATTCCTTATTTAAATCTGTTGGCTATTCTCCAGTATCCCAAACACCAAGTTTTTATTACAGACAACCCTGGGCACTACTGCAGTTCTGGGCACTACTAAAGCTCATGTTGAAATTTCAAGAATTCTGGGATGTACTGGATGAGACTCTATTCCAGTAGGATTGAGCACTCACTTAAAATCCTGTTGGAAAAATCCAAAATTAAATTTGATCAAAGTCTCTGCATATATATATAGATATGTAGATACAAGAAACAATAACTTATCAGAAGCAGTCATCTATTCCATTCTGCCAATTTAAGATTCGTGTTTAATGTATTTTGCAGTTTTATCTAATCCTTATTCAATCTAAATATTTCACCATCAATTTCCTCTAGTACTATCACAGTAGTAAATATATTTCAGTCCATCTAAGCTTTATCTGAAGTCCATGTTATCTACACATCTCAAACATTCATGTCTGAAAATTTAATCTTAAAGGTTCTTCTGAACTTTTTTCAAACTTTATCTGCTCAGATAAAATCATTGATAGAATTTTATTTCCTTCCTTCACTTTTTTGCAGGCTACAAAACTCAAAGCCAGTAGTCAATTCCACAAGTTCAGCAGCAGGCTATGCAGAGACACAGACTACTCAAGGCATAACTCCTGCATGCTCCACAAACACCGACTGAGTCAAGGCAATCCCTCAACACTTTTTGGAAACAGTTTTCATTCTACAAGAATGCTGATTGATCAGGAGGCACCTATATCAAAGACTATGCTGCTGCAATTCATACTCATAGTATATGACTGTTGTGTTGTGCAGGATGAAAGTACTGTGAAAAAGGTGCACACAAAACTGAAGTAGAAGAATCTAAACAGAAAACGTAACCCTGAAGTAAACCACTAGAAGACATAAAACCAAGCCAAGGATTCTAGGCCAAAACTGGTGACATTTTTCTGCCATTAAAGGAACTATGATGTTATAAATATACTAGCTTGAGGAAAGGGTTACATACACTGTCTTATAAGAATACAAATGTTTATTCTTAAAATCAACACCAAGTCCAGCTTGGTTGCAATGAGCTATATGCAGAAGGGATTTGCCCTCTTCTCTACAGTACTAAGAGCACAAAAGCATCAATATACACACCTCTATTTTGCTCCCTTACTGCTCTCCCTCACCCTCCCCAAAGCCTGATGGTATTGCATGGGGAGTTCCTTGGCAAGTGAACAATCCACTCGCTGCATGGACTGTGGAAGGCACCACGGCTTGGGATGCAGCTCTGGAAACCTTCTTACCCTGCTCCACAGCCAGCAATCACACACACAGCAATAATCCTGTGCTCTCCCATCTCACAACTTCAGCACCTTTCATGCAGCTGTGCCTTCCCTATGCACTGCAAATACTTTTCAGCCTCTGCAGAGAAACAAGGCTTAAATTGTTTGAGGACAAAATTGCTTCCGTATATTCTGCACTGAGTCCTGCTAGGCTGAGTTGTGAGGAAGTAAGAGGGAGTTCAAACTCCTGCTGTCAGAAACATTCTCTTTTGATGGATAAATAAGATTCCAGAGTCAATCTGGCACCTCTTGCCATCATGGAGTTTATTTTTTAGAACAGTTGTAACAAATGTAATGTAATAAGGTACTAAATCAATCATCCATATTTTTGGCTCCTGTTGTTCACATGCTAAGCTGTTATAAGATAGCTGGTTATATAACTTGTGGTAAGATAGGGACAGGCGGAGCGGAAGATTACCGGAATGTCACGGGAAAGATAGGACCCTTCCCCCCTTCTCTCTCCCCTGCTTATCTGCTACCCCAGGAGTCAGAAAAGAATGTAGCCACACCTGTTCTGGTAAAGTTCTACTACCCACTATCCTCCGAGACCCCAAACCCCCCTCTGACGTAGCAAAGACTCCTAAACCTATATAAACCCACGAAATAGGAGAATAAACGCTTTTCAACCGTCTGCCATATTGGCATCTGCGTGTGTTGATTAGCCCGAGTGGCTTGGACGAGACCAGGCCGCCGTGCTGCCTTATCTGAACCAGGCTCCGGGTTGTCTTTCATAAAGACAACATACTGGTGCCGGAAACCCGGGACAAAAGAAGAAAAATTTGCCCGGCGGACGGGTCTCACCTGGACAGAAGCAGCGGCCAGGACGGTGGAACCGTACCCAGGCGTAAGGGGAGACGTCTCCTAGGATCCGCGGGCGTCATGGACGCAATGGCAAGGATCGTGAGTGCTATTTATTCACAGTGGGGTATTGGGTGTAAGCTCAAAGATTTTCATCTTGCCATGGCGAGATTGCTTGAGCTTGGGGCGATTGAGCGTCCCGTGGACGTATTACATCCGGAAATATGGGACAAATGCACTGCCGCGCTAGCCGAAGACACAAAATCTTCCGGCAGCGGCAGATATCTTAAAGCGTGGGGGAAAGTAGAAAAAGCCCTACGCAAAGCGATAGAGGAGCAGGAGACATGGACCGCGGCGCGCACGTGTTTATTAGTTACTCCTAAACTCGGCGTGGGGGCGGGGACGCAGACTGCCCCTGAGAGCGATCTGCCCGGCAGCGGGGACCCAGGGGGGCTCAGCGCGACACCCACTCCCCCAGATCAGAGCCCACCCCCCCCCGCAGGAACCCCCCGCGACACCCCCGCCGCCGAAAATCCCCAAAAACCCCCCCCCGCGCAAACCCCCCGAGAGACCGCAAATTCCTCCGAGCCGCCGCCGCCGCCCGCCCGCGATCCGATACCGGAGACGCAAGAGCACGCGGAGCGCTTCTGGCAAGGGCTGCTAAAAGAAGCCCAAGCCGCCGAAACGGCGGTTTGGGAAGACGGCGCGGCCACGCCGCCACCATATCCGTTTGAAAATGGCGCCGGGAGCGAGGGAGAGGGGCGGGGCTCGGGCGGTCCCGGCGCGAACACCCGAGGGGGGGAGCGCGATCTCGGGAATGCGCGCGCGCGGGAGAAAGGGGCGGAGGGCGGCGCGGGACACAGAACCAATCGGCAGCTGCGCCGGGAGCCGCCACCGTATAAGGGAAAAACCACCCCCCGCGAGGGGCGCGGCGAGCCGGGGGGGCGGGAACGGCCCCTCCCCCGAGGGGGGGAGCGAGCCCGGGGCCGAACAAAACGGCAGGGAGCCCCGGAAGTACGCCGGCATTCGTCTTCCGCCTCAGAGAGCAGTAACAGCTCCAGCAGCTCAGAGGAGCTGACGGAAGCTAGCGATAGCTCCGATTCAGACGAAACGGAACCGGCACGGCTTGAAACAAAGCCGGGTAAAGCTCTAAGCCGCGCCGAAAAACAAATACAATACGAATCAGCCCAGTTTACTGACTGGGGGAAAATAAAGATAGCTTGTGCGGAATGGTCCCCGGCGGCCACCATACAAGCGTTCCCAGTCCGGCTTTCCGGTCCGGAAGGGAACCAACAAAGGGTCTATACCCCGATAAACCCAAAAGATATACAGTCAATTGTCAAAGCCATTGCGGAAAAGGGAATCAACTCGGCTATGGTTACTACGTTAATAGATGGTCTTTTTAGCAATGATGATTTGCTTCCCTTTGATATTGAACGGATAGGGCGGATGTTATTAGACGGAGCGGGAATGATCGTCTTTAGGCAGGAGTGGGAGGATAATTGCAGAAAGCAGCTAGCCCAGGCGTCCGGCGCGCGGCAGCCTCTACACAGGTCGAGCTTATCCCGACTGATAGGAAAGCATGATGATATGATCACACCACAGCAGCAAGCCGCACAGATGCAGGCTGAGGAGGTCAGGGCGACCACTCGGGCTGCTAGAGAGGCAATTTACGCCGCCTCCCGAGTCGTGGCTAAGCCGGCACCATGGTCCACCGTGAGGCAGGCAGAGAGCGAAAGCTTCACACAGTTTGTGGATCGCCTGCAGGCAGCAGTAGATTCCTCTACCCTGCCGGCAGAAGCAAGAGGCCCCGTGGTGGCCGACTGCCTGCGTCAGCAGTGTAACTCCGTCACTAAAGATATCTTACGTTCCCTGCCAGCCGGAGCCAGCCTGGCTGACATGATCAGACATGTAGTGAGGGAGGAACACCTGACGCCCATTCAGGCAGCCGTCCACACCCTGACCAATGCCATGGCGTGTTTCAAGTGCGGGGAGGCAGGTCACATCGCGGTGAGCTGCCCACAGCCGGCACGGCGGCCCGCCGCAGCGCCTCCGCCCCAAACGCGCCCGCGGGGATCCTGCTGGGGCTGCGGGAGGAAGGGACATCTGGCTAGGGAATGCAGATCCCGGCCCCAGGGAAACGGAAAGGGGAGAGGGCCAGCGGGCCGCACCCAGCCCCCTCCCGCTGCGAATATGAGGCGGCCCATCCATGCCAACCCCCAATGGGGCGGGGAGCCCTCGTACCCCATTCTCCCACAGGAAGCAACCAACTTCATACCCCTGCCAGCGAGTATCACGGCACAGCCTGCGGCGCCTTCGTACCCACCGCCACCGCAAGCAGCGCCTGTGCCACAGGGTCAGCAGGGGGCGCTCCAGAACAGGACAACCCCTGGGTGGCCCTGGCCCTAAAAATAGGGAGGGAACCCCCGAAAATCTGGGGGACATGCCGCCTTTATGACAGTCGGGACCCTCATGTAATAGGACTTCAGTTTTGGGCAGACACAGGAGCAGACTGCACAATCCTACCCCAAGCCCTGTGGCCCCGACACTGGCCGTACAAGGAAGTATCCCCAGTGAACGGGGTGGGGGGGCTGTCCCGGGCTTGGAAAAGCACCCAATTGGTAGCTATAACGCTCCATACAAAGAAAGGACCAGAACAAACAGTAGCAATCCACCCCTATATCTTGCAAAACTCCCCACCCCTGATAGGGAGGGACGTTCTCGCCATGCTAGGAGTCAGGATTACAAATTTATGATGAGGGCCACTGCTGTGCACCCACTGCTGCCAATCAAACTCACTTGGAAATCACCAGACCCCGTATGGGTCGAGCAGTGGCCCCTGTCAAAGCCTCGAATGACAGCCTTGCTGGAACTGGTCGACCGCGAGCTACAAAAGGGTCACATAGAACCCTCCACCAGCCCGTGGAACACCCCTGTGTTTGTAATCCCCAAGAGATCAGGAGAAGGCTACCGCCTCGTCCACGACCTGAGGGAGGTAAACAAAACAATTCAGCCCATGGGTCCAGTTCAGACACTGCTGCCCGCGAACTCAGCCATCCCCGAAGGGCAGCCGTGTGCAGTGCTGGACATCAAAGACTGCTTCTTTTCAATACCCCTGCATGCCGAGGACAAAGAACGGTTCGCCTTCTCCATCGTGTTCCCGAACGGCGAGCGACCTAACCTCCGCTTCCAATGGAAGGTGCTACCTCAAGGCCTTGTGGACAGCCCGACCATATGCCAGATCACCGTGGACAGGGCACTGATGCCAGTCCGACACTCCCACCCTGCTGCGACCATCATTCAGTACATGGACGACATCCTCGTCGCCGCACCATCGGCAGGCCAAGTGGATCACCTAGTGTCCACGATCACGGAAACCCTCCAGGCCAACGGCTTCGAGATCGCGAACACGAAGATCAAGAGAGGACCGTGCGTGACCTTCCTGGGAGTGGGGATCACAAACTCCTACGTGACCCCACCCAGGATAAAAGTCCGCCGAGACATCGAGACCCTCCACGACATGCAGCGACTCGTGGGATCTCTGCAGTGGCTCCGCAACATCATCCTAGTTCCCCCAGAGGTCATGGACCCCCTGTATGACCTCCTGAAAGGAAAGCACCCGTGGGACCCCAAGGAGCTGACGCCGCAAGCAACGAAATCCCTCGACTTCATCGAACGTCAGATGTCCACCAGCCTGCTTGCCAGGTGGAATCCGGGCGTACCACTGGACTTATACGTCCACTTCACGCAGAAGGGAGGAGTGGGAGCACTTGCCCAAGGACCTTCCGAGAAATCCCAGCCGATCCAGTGGGTGGTCCTCGGAAGACCGACTCACGCATTCTCCCCAGGAGTTGAGTGCATTGCTAACCTCATCACGAAAGGCAGGAGACTCGCCCTGAGACACCTGGGAACCGAGCCGGCAAGGATCCACCTCCCCTTTCGCAAGCGACCGACCACGGAGTCAACTGCAATATCGGAACACCTGGCCCTCGCTCTCACCGGCTTTGGAGGAGAAATCTCCTACGCCACCAAACCACCCTGGACCCAGCTACTGACCATCGTCGACATAGATGTGCCACCGAAGGTCATGGACCGACCGCAACCAGGACCAACGGTCTTTACAGACGCCTCCTCCATGACTTCTACCGCAGCAGCAGTGTGGCAGGCGGGAGAAACATGGCATTGTGTCAAAACGTGTGACCCCACGCTGTCAGTGCAACAGCTGGAAGCAGCAGCAGTGGTCTTGGCATGCGGACTTTTCCAGGACGAACACCTCAACATCGTGACAGACTCTATATTCGTGGCAAAGCTCTGCCTAGCCATGTCAAGACCAGGTGTGTCAACATCCACGACGGCCTCCATGCTTGAAGAGGCACTCTCCTCACGCCAGGGCACCGTGTCCGTCATCCACGTCAACAGCCATAACCCAGTCAAGGGCTTCTTCCAGACTGGCAACGACAAAGCAGATGCCGCAGCGAAGGGAGTGTGGACACTGCAGGAAGCTCGTCAGCTGCACGAGTCACTCCACATAGGGGCCAAAGCACTGGCAAAAAGATGCGGGATCTCGACAGCAGACGCGAGGCACGTAGTGGCCACCTGCCCTCACTGCCAGAAGTCACCCCTATGGACCGGTGGAGTCAACCCGAGAGGCCTCAAGGCATCAGAAATCTGGCAGTCAGACTTCACCCTCTGCGAACTGCTGAAGCCCCGAGCATGGCTTGCAGTGACAGTGGACACCTACAGCGGAGTGATCATAGCGACACAGCATCTCAAACCCAACTCGAAGGCCACGATCCAGCACTGGCTGACAGTTATGGCATGGCTTGGTATCCCCAAGCAAATTAAAACTGACAATGCTTCCAATTTTATCTCTAAATCAGTGCGAGAATTCGCCTCAGTGTGGGGTATCACCTTAGCACAGGGAATCCCATATAACAGCACCGGACAGGCCATTGTCGAGCGAGCAAATCAAACCCTAAAAGCCAAGTTAGAAGTATTGGCAAAGGCAGAGGGCTTTGCCAATTCCATCCCCTCAGGAGACCACACGCGTATGCTAGCAACCGCGCTGCTAGCACTGAACCAATTTCCTAGGGGAGATGAAGCAAACAGTCCCATTCGAAAACACTGGGCCACCCAGACACTAGAGGAGGGCCCACAGGTCATGGTCAAGAACGAGCTAGGCGAGTGGGAACGGGGCTGGAGACTGGTGCTTACGGGACGGGGGTACGCGGCAGTTAAAAAGGAGGGCAAGATCAGGTGGTGTCCACTCAGGTCGATCAAACCTGACCTTAAGAATGAAACTAATGGAAAACTGTGAGTTTTCGTTCGCAGGACACGCTCGTGGACCGTCCCCACGACACACACACACCTGCTCCAGAGGGAGACAACGGACCACCAAGCCACCAGACAAAGCCTGAGCGTCCCACGGCGGTGAGACCCAGACATGTGCAGTGTCTCTGTGCAATCCTGCTGATGGGGTTTGTGGCCGGGGGGCAAGCCGACCCAGGCCACTATCCTCACCAGCCGTTCAGATGGGTCATGCAACATCTCTCAAGCGACAAGGTGTTCAAAGAGGTCACCACCGCAAACGCTCCATCCTTCGTATTCCATATAGCCGATCTGTTTCCAGGGCAACCGAAAATACGGCCCTCAAGCCCACACATCATACTCATGTACATATCTTACTGGTGCCCAGCATCCAACCCAGGGAAAAGGTACTGTGACTACCCGGGATGGGGGCATTGTGGGTATTGGGGTTGCGAAACCATTGTTACAGATGCCAGACCATGGGCAGACGGGTGGCAACCACAGGAGCCCGACAAATTCTTACAGTTCACCTGGGCACCCTTTGGCTGCGGAGACCACACTGCACAGCCTAGACAACGGGCATGCGTAAGTTATAACATGACTGTCCTACAGCCAGATCACCCTAGCTGGGCCACGGGTAGAACATGGACAGTGGTCCTCAAAGGACCGAGGAGGTGGGTGAATGTGAGAATTATCAGGCTCCAGCCGCCAACGCCTCGACCAGTGGGACCCAACAAAATTATCAGGAATGTGCTGGGAGGGAAAAACACAACCCACCTCAAAACCCTGACCCCAAAAGCCACTGACACCCCGACCGGCCTTGCAGATACCCCCCAGATAGGCCGCATGGCTGAGTCAGACCCAAACCCAATCTTTCGTATGCTAGAAGCTACCTTTTTAACCCTAAACGAAACCAAACCGAACCTAACTAACCCCTGTTGGCTTTGCTATGATATCAAACCCCCTTTTTATGAAGGCATTGCTTTGGACACCCCCTTCAGTTACTCCACAGCCAGTGCCCCCCACCAGTGCAGATGGGACACTCCCCGCAGAGGAATCACCCTGAGTCAAATCACAGGACAGGGCAGATGTTTTGGGAATGCAACCTTAGCGAAGCAGAAAGGCAACTTCTGCACTGAAGTTGTCAAACCTAACAGAAAAACTAGCAAGTGGGTGATCCCATCTGCGTCTGGGATGTGGGTTTGCCAAAGGTCCGGAGTGAGTCCTTGTGTGTTCCTTGACAAATTCAATGATTCTACTGATTTCTGTGTCCAAGTTCTGATTGTCCCCAGGGTTTTGTATCACTCAGACGAAGAAATATACCATCTTCTCGAGAAACCTAACAGACTCCACAAAAGGGAAATAATCACAGGTATAACTATCGCAATGCTGCTCGGCCTGGGAGCAGCTGGCACCGCCACGGGCGTCTCAGCCATCGCGACCCAGCAACACGGACTCTCCCAGCTGCAAATGACCATCGACGAGGACCTGCAGAGGATCGAGAAATCCATCTCCTATCTGGAGAAGTCAGTCTCTTCACTTTCAGAAGTAGTTTTACAAAATAGGCGGGGACTTGACCTTTTGTTTATGCAGCAGGGAGGATTGTGTGCAGCTCTGAAGGAGGAATGCTGCTTTTATGCAGATCATACAGGAGTCGTTAAAGACTCCATGGCAGAACTCCGAGACAGACTGGCTCAGAGAAAGAGAGACAGGGAAACCCAACAGAGCTGGTTTGAATCCTGGTTCAATCAATCACCTTGGCTCACCACTTTAATTTCTGCCCTGGTAGGTCCACTGGCAATACTGCTTTTGGCTATTACCATAGGACCATGCCTGCTGAACAAACTAGTCTCGTTTGTTCAAGCCCGTCTGGAAAGGGCAAACATTCTGTTTGTAGGCCACCAACAAATGCTATAAACCAAAAAACTGCAAACACAGTCAGTAGCTAAAGCCTTCAGCACCTGCCTTAAAAAATCTACCCTGATCTACTAAACCACCCTTTCCTTAACAAGTTACAAGTCTGTACCTCACTCCAATGTCTCTATTTACAACTACCTCATTTTGTATATGATAAAGAGGGGGGAGATGTGGTAAGATAGGGACAGGCGGAGCGGAAGATTACCGGAATGTCACGGGAAAGATAGGACCCTTCCCCCCTTCTCTCTCCCCTGCTTATCTGCTACCCCAGGAGTCAGAAAAGAATGTAGCCACACCTGTTCTGGTAAAGTTCTACTACCCACTATCCTCCGAGACCCCAAACCCCCCTCTGACGTAGCAAAGACTCCTAAACCTATATAAACCCACGAAATAGGAGAATAAACGCTTTTCAACCGTCTGCCATATTGGCATCTGCGTGTGTTGATTAGCCCGAGTGGCTTGGACGAGACCAGGCCGCCGTGCTGCCTTATCTGAACCAGGCTCCGGGTTGTCTTTCATAAAGACAACATACACTACAATTTTAATCCTTAATCTCCGAATGAGAACGACAAAATAGACACATGAATAATCAGGCTTGAAGTACAGTGTCTTATGCTATACTGCCAGTCTAATTCTACAAATTATATTTATTTTTCATGTTTCTTTCCAAGTGGAAAACGTTACCCATGGGAAATAACCTAAACATTAACTTCCTTTAAAAATTCTTTATATTTTTTTTAAAACCCCTCAACTATTTTGCATTGGATCTTAACATTTTTGATCCCCATCCTGCCTGTTTCTCTTATTTCCACATCAACAAGCAGAAGTGTCATGATTTAAAGAAAATGTAGGGATGTAAGACAGAAGGACATTAGAAACAAAAATAAAAGAGATTAACAACTCCAAAATATTATGCTCCCCTTTTTTTAAGATTATTGAAATTTACTAATAGAGGCTGACATCCTATTAATAGCATGGGTAATAAATAGAAGCTAGGAATGGAGACCAAAAGCAGCATCCAAACTTGGAGATCAGTAGAGACCAGTAATAAACCCAACTGTGCCTGGAGCCTCATCAGCTGTACCCATCTCCCCATGGAAGAGCAGCAGGTCTCAGCAACTTCCTGTGGTTTCTTCACCATTAATATGTGGGAAGTAATATTGAAGCCTCCAGAACTTTTGACCACTTCTACAGACACACAGAAATGCAGCACAAGGTGCTATAAATATGGAAATGTTCTCTGCTCAACCTATTCTGATTACTACTGGTACCTTCCACTTGCTCCACAACTAAAATGGGCCAAAAATCAACCCCCACCTTATATCAATTGCAAGCAGAAATTCCAATAAAAATTACAGAGGTCAGCAGAAGGGTATCTGGTGCCCAGTGAAGCCCATTATGTCTTCCTCATTACATCTTTAATTTCTTTTGTTGTCATAACAGCTGGAAACCCTTGGCATCAACAACCTACTTAATATATTTACACCACAAATTGACCACGGTGAAATGTAATTTGTTCCTCAGAAGCCAACACAATAAATTAAGCTCATAAATAATAATTTTCATTTCTACTGTAACCTCACAGACACAACAAAATATACTATGATACATGTTCAAATCAGTTAAAAGTAAGAACTAGATGTGATTCGATCTTGATATTGTCATCAAGTCTGGAATTTAAAAATGCCTGAACTATATTGCTAAGCATGTTAATTTAAAATACTACCATGTCAAATGGGAAAAACAGAGAGACTGGTTATCCTGCTACTCTGGAAGAGGAAAAGGCCCTGTGGAAAAACAGAACAAAATACAGGCTCATGAAATTAAGAGTTAGTGTCATACAATTCATTTCAATGAGGCACAAGTTACAAGTTGCCAACAGCTGGGTTTTATGAACCCTTAAGGCTGACCTAGGAGCTCATACTTATTATAAATCTACATTTTTACTGCATGTCAAATGGCTGCATTAACTTACCTCCTGCACATCATGGATACACTTGCATTTGGGTTCTTTTATTAAATCTGTGTACTTTTTTATGTCCCAAATCATTGTAAAAGTGAGCTATTACTATTGTCACAACACTGGTTCTAAGTTACCATTTTCTCTGCTTTATTACTAGTGGCGTCCCCTTCTAAAAAAATCCAAAAACACATGCAAACTGAGGTATATATAAGTGATAATTTTTAAGATATTTTAGAACAGATCAATTGCCATGATTTGGTGTTGATTAATTCTGTGCTTACTGATCGACTACAAAGTTTTTATACCATTCGTAAACTGAAGTTAATGTTTATGGACAGGCATGCATTGAATTAAAAAGGAACACTAGAATCAAATGAAAAATTATACTTTGTAGAATTTATGTCTGATTTAAACTGATCATTATTTCTGGTAATTAAGTGGAGAGCCAGTTACACTCTGACATGTTACCATAAGCAATGAAAGCAGCTTCAAACTAAAAATCTTATGCATAAGACTCAAATAGAAAAAATGCTATATAAATTCATAATTCATTCAAGTCAATATGAGAAGCAAACACTGAGACACCTTCTTTTAGGGTATTAGGCTATCTATAAGTGTAGATTACCTTATCACAAGATTAAAGGAGATGAACAGTTTCTGTCTACAGACAAAACCAGCTGGATTTGTTCCACTCTAAATGATTTTCATATATCAAATATTTGGCTACAACTGTTCTTTCTAGATGCAGTCTGCTTGGCAAAAGTTAATGCAAAGATCATGAAGCAGATTCAAATAAATCAGAGAGAAGAAAGTATAATAAAAAATATACCATCAACTATATACATGAAAAACAGTCAAGTAATATTTTGGTTTCATCCAATAAGAAAAAAAGAAAAAAAAATGCAATAAACAATGAACTCTTCTCCTGTATCACGGTTGGCTTGACATTTGGGGGTTGTTATGTTCATTTTCTGGAATGTTCTTGAAAGAGTGAACTGCTGGGGACATACCTAAAGCAATTCAACTATCTTCTGACAGCAAGATACAATGCTTTTGTCCTGTTTATCACTTCGGCTGTTGGACTCACCACTGGGTGATGGCAGAACCTCTGAACTCACAGCACATTGCACACCACTGGACATCTCAGGGCCTTATTTCTGCCAGCCCATAGAGCAGTTTGAGCTCACTGTTGCCATAAAATCCCAGGGCTCTGCAGGACAATCTACACTAATGAGTAACCTGGGAACACTTAAGAAACTTTCTCCCAAATACGTTCCTTGGTTTTTGAGGGTTTTTTTAAGAGAAAAAAAAATGGTATTGTCCAAGAACTAATTGATACCCAACAGCGATCTCAGATAAACATCCCAGTACTTCAAACACCACAGAACAGGAGCACAACAGTAGCACTGCAATGGGTGCAGAGTAAAATCAGGTTGCAGAGCAAAGAGCAGACCACAGATAGAACTAACAAAGTATTGAACTAAAGATCTAACACTACCAAATAGACTAGAACTGAATCAAACAATAAATTAAATTCATGGGACATACAGGAAAAGACAAATTAAAGAGGGATATACAGTGTTCCATAATCATTCTGAATCAAGATGGTAATAGCATAAATCAATAGAGGACTACAGGTAAACTCAGAGTACTTTGCGACCATTGACAACTTGACTTCCTTTCACTTTCTAGCAGAAGTGAAATGCAGTTATTTCACCTGAATACAAAGAGTCTTTTATGCTTAGCATAAACATGTAATGATTTCTTGAATTTAAGAAATTTTAAAAGGGAAGAATGGAAAAACCCATACCAAACTGTTTTATAGCATTTTTACGGGAAAATATTCTCTCAATCATTTTACAAGAATAAAAAAGAAGGGGAAGTTCTACATATCTGTCAGTTGTACTAAGAAATCCCTAAGCTTAATTAAATAGTTAACTCAGATAAGCTCTAATACTACCGGTCAGCTGCAGAAAGCACCCTTAAAGACATCTCTAAATATAGAATCTACATGTTTAACATAGAAATGGAGGTTACTGCACAGAAATGTATTTTGGAATATTAAAGCAGAAATTAGGTGTGTCATATAGGACAGGAAAGAGTAAAAAAACTGAAGAATTATCACATGCTAATTTAATTTTCAAGTCATAGAGTCCATTATATAGTCACTATCAGTGGTATAAGGTCTAAATTATATTATACTAGGAAAGTAACTTCTGAATTCAGACTGGGGAACTGAAAGATTTCAGCTGTCCGGTGACAGGAAGAAACTTACCCACTTAATCAAAGTCTCTTTGTCCGACACTCAAAAGTGGTCAGAATCTGGTATTAATATTGAAGGTCAAAAAATCAAATTAGATTATTTTTCAAAGATGCAAAGAATATCTACCCCAAAACCCAATGTGAGCAAAGGGATTGGAATATGCAAAATAACACACTTATCCAGTCTAGACATGACTGTAGAAACTCAAACATGAATAACTAAAGTGAAATTTTGCTTAATGGAGACATGATTGCATCCCTAGGGTATTGTTTGTCATGTTTTCACTTTCATCAAAACTGTTATGACTCCATTGTGCTGGTTTTGGCTGGGATAGGGTTAATTTTCTTTGCAATGAGTAGTAGGTGGCTCTGTTTCAGATTTGTGCTGAACACAGAGATGATAAGGTAGAGATGTTTTTGTTATTGCTGAGCAGGGCTCATGCAGAGCCAAGGCCTTTTCTGCTTTTTCTACAGCCTTGCTGGGAAGGAGACTGTGAGTGAACTTATAAGGGGAAACACCTGGGACAGGTGATCCCAACTTACCAAAGGGATATTTCCAACCATTTAGCATCATGCTCAGTCTCTAAAGTACAGGCAAGAAGGCAGAAGATAATTGGAGTGATGATATTTGTCTCCCCAGGCCAGCATTTACATGTGGTGGGACCCTGCTGTCCTGGAGATGGCTGAACACCTGCTTTCCCATGGGAATCAGTTATTTCATTCCTCACTTTGCTTAATGTACAGATTTTGTTTTCTCTACCAAAATGTCTTTATCTCAACTCTTGAGTTTCCCAGCTTTCACCTTTTCGATTCTCTCTCGGATCCCACTGGTGGGGGACAGAGTGAGCTGCTGCATGGTATTTGGTTGCTGGCTCGGGTTAAACTATGACCATAATTTAGCTGGAGGAAATTAGTGATTTCATTACATAGAATAACTGATTGGATCCGATAACTGAATCCAGAAATAATTCTACTACCAACTTATAACTTTAGGTAGGTTGCAATGAGGGTCTGCAAAGTAGACCATGACAGGAAAACCTGCCGTGACAGGCTTTGTCATGACAGATCATTTGTGTGAGATAAAACTGTTGTTTAGTAATATGAAATATTTCCAGTTTAGACAGGTGGACGTATAAGCATAAACTCCTTGATATCTGGGCATCATTCCAACTAAGGAAAAGATTGTTTCTAAAACAGGAACTGAAGTATTAATTTTTATAGCAGCTATCCCACTCTAAGGACAGTCAGCATTGGATACTAATTTTAAAAATACAAATTGCATTCTGGATTGTAGAAGGATCTTGATGGGAGGCAAAGACGTGACCTTCCTCACAACATCCATTTTGAAAACATAACTGCTTCCACAGACATAGTGTGAAAAGCTGCTTGTCACAATCTTGGTTTCAACACCATGCCATAAATTCCCCATGTCCCATTAGGGACTCTCACTCCATTTTCTTTTAACCAGAATGAAGCAGTTAGGCCATTAAATCATTTCATGGTTAAAATTAAAGTAAACACGAAATATCCTTCCCCTTTTAATTTTTCCTCTTTGGCAACTAGTCCTTAGCCACATGGCTCCACATTTGAACCATTGTCTACAGCCTGCTCTGAAGATGACATTCTGGATGGCACATTCAACAAAGTGATCCATGATAAGTATTAGAGACATATTGAAGAACTCACCCTACTTCCCTTCCCATAATTACTGACATAATGCATAATTACATTACATAATGCAAGAACTGACAGCTTCTTATGCCATTGTAATCTCCTTTCTTAAATATGTTAAGCAGTGATACAAAACCTTCATTTTTTAAATTTTTTTTTAATGTTATGAATTGTGGAACTGCAGCCACTTCCTTCCTTTTAAGAGAGTCCTTTGTATGCCTAAATCCCACAAAGAATAAGGCATCAAATTTAGAAGAACAGCTGAAAATGTCTTTTCTGATTTACTGAAGTTGTCACTGAAACTCATCAGCATTCTAGAGAACACTCTATTATAATTTTAAAAGCCCTGCAGCAGCACTAAGAAAACACCTCTAGGGTATGTATCCCTCCTCAATTGAACTATAAGATAGGTTATACAGAAACAGCAAGACAGCCACGGTCAGCTGTTCCTCCATACTCCCAGTGTAATAACAGACCACAGAAATCAAAAGAAAAATGGACATGTGGAATCTATTTGGAGGGAACAAAACTAGAAAAAAAAAAAAAGCAAAATAAGAAGAAAACCACCTCTCTAACCCTCACCAATCAATACCTAGAACTAAGAAAGAAGAAACAGAAGCTCAAATCTACAAGAAGGTGACTGAAGCACCGTGGGGGAAACTGGAAGCAGCCTCATACTCTTCTGGTGGGGGTGGTCACAGCTGTGAGACACACACTGTGTTGCTTTTAAATGCAGCTATCTTGCCCTGATCACTCCATATGGAACTATAAAATTTCAGTTTCCAAACAATGCATGAAACTCCTCTGATTGGCATATTTTGGATGCCTTTGAAAGAGGCTGCAAATTTCTAGTTCTTGGGGTAAGAAAAACAGCTTTAGAAGAATACATTTCCTTCTTGCAGTTAATAGTCATTAGCTATTTTACCAAAAGAAATACCAAAATAATATCCCATTACAATGATAGGCAGTAACATAATATTTCAAATTTTTCAAACAATTACCTTAAATATTTCCTGCTCTGTCCAAATTAATATAAACACATGAAGAAAATTAACTGGCTGGAACAGAGCAAGGGTGGCACTATGCACAACAAACAAAGACATTGTTTCACCTCCTGAGAGACAATAATGTGATTATTGGGCTTTTCTGGCAGTTTACTATGTCTGCCAAAGGACTGTGATTCTGAGGGTAGGGATCCGACAATTTTATTACATTAAGCTAATAGGAGTAATAAGCCAATTTCCAGTGTTTTACACAGATCTCTGTTTCATACTACAGAGTACAGCAGAACAGGTAGCATTACAGTTCTAACAGGATTCATAAAATCATATTAATAAATGATACCCAAAACAGTAGGGTTAAATCCTGTAACCATTCAGTATCTGTACCACCTTGCTAACAGAATCATGAATTTTCTTTCTGACAGTAAGAGTGCCAATCTATCTTAAAATTTTAGAAAGCCATTTCTGCTCCCCAGTGATAAACTGGTTATTGCAACAGTTGGGTTGGTGTGTAAATAACACTCTGATGTTAGATATCCTCCCTGCTCTTGAAAACATGGAAGACCTTTAAGCTTCAGCACTTTAACATATTCTCTGGAGAACTAATAGAGGAAATCACCAGGAAAAAAAATGTCCGGGTACTGGCTTCAATTGCACCTGAACAAAACTTTTTAAAGCCCCACAGTATGGAAACTGATTGTGTTTGGTACTGCTCTGGCAGTCCCTTGGAGGCTGAAGACATGATATTATGATTAATTTGCCCATGTAGAGAAACAAGTTCCACAGGTGCTGCTATAATTTAAAGTTACAGTGTCTGAATTTTGGATTTTGATTTTAAGACTGCTGTGATTCAGAAAGAATAAAGAAGAGTGGAAACCACGATTTTATTCTGCCTTTCAATGAGTTAAGGAAAAAAAAAAAAAAAAGTGGGGTGGATGGGGGGCATTAAATGTATCATTTCACTTTCACTCCCATAAAGGTTCACCCCAAATTTGACATGGTAAGATAAACTATTTATATATACGCTCCTAAATATTTTCAATGTCCAGCAATACAAAGAAGGCAATAATAAACCTGTATAATCTTCTGGTTTTAATTTTTGCAAAGGGTGTCAGCAAAAAATTACTGTGAAGTCTCCACATACTTTCAGTTTTCCATTTCTCAAGAATTAAGTCACTTGGTTTTGGAGTTGAATAACGTAGGATATTTAGTAGATTTATCTTCAGCTATGTTTGTAAAGCCATGCTGCTTCTCTCAGCTTTCTCCACATCTGTGCCACAAGCTGCAGTGCCCTCACATGGACACAGAACACCTAACAGGGGAAGGAGTGAAACCACCCAAACCTGGGGGAGCACATCATTGCATCCAGGACCCACCAGGTCAGATAGAAAGCCACGACAAGGGAAGAGCTCATAAACTCAGCTGACTGCTACCTGGCATCACTCATTAGTGTAAATGTTTAACTTCCTATCCAGTTATTACTGTGAAATCACAGAATTTTAGATAAAGGCAGTGTTTCAAATTTGTTCTGGGGGAGTGATTGATGGCCAAAGCTTCCTCTCAGAAAATTGTTAGGCTAATGCCTCTAAAGAAAATTTAAAGTTTACTATTAAACCTAGAACATAACAAAGTTATAGTTTAATAAAAACTTGCAAACTTACAGTAGAAAACAAGCACTGGTTTGGCCTCTTCCCTAAACTGCATATGTTGCACCTGTTACAAATTACCAGGATATCAACAGAAAAGGGTCACCTTTTATAAACATTATAGTTTTCCATTCCAGCTTGGCAATAATGCAATAACAGTTGTTTAGGAGTTCAGAATTTGAAAGTAATAATTTTCTACAAAAAACTAAAGTTACAAAAAGTTTAAAAATATTAAAGCACTTAATAAAACAAAGGGAGAGCACTAAAGTAATTGTACACTGAAAATCAAACAAAATGCTTTATGAAGTAACTATTACAGTTCTTGAGATAAGTAATGAACCCTCAATAGAAGTGCAAATGATAAAACAGTGTTCTGTAATTTATAATTTTTCCTGTGATCTGCATTATTATAAAAACATGAACAACTGGGCAGCCCTGAAGGTACAAAAAAGGTGATCTGCTGTTCGATAGCAAATCAATTATTTGGATCATATTTTCAATGCAGTACATTTAAAGCACCTCTCATTATACTTGGAATTATAAATATTTTTAAGAAAATTTTTGGAAACTGAAAGTTTCTGACATGATATCAGAAATAAATCTAATTACTCTGCTGGTTGAAGAGAGCATCTGGGACTTGGATGACTAAATTTAAGGCATTGGAGCAGCCTGTAAAAGGACAAACAGCTGCAAAGGTACAGGATATTTTGATCACAGTGTAGGCTGCTCTTGGGGAGTAGCACATGCAAATTCAGGTACAGTTATTCAATATGATAATTTCCATTTTGTGTTTTGGCATAGAGCAACACATATATACAAAGGTATTCCATTTAGACCTATATGTGTGTGCATGTGTGTGCACACATGCATATAAATGTGTGAAATATGGTAACTCTTAGACACTTGGCAAAATATTTCAGAACAAGGAGTGCAATCCTCGCAGTTTGAATCAGAAAGTCAATTGTCTTCACTTCCAGACTCAATCAAAAACAGGGCAAGTAAATCTCACCTTTAAACTTTATTTATGGACACTGATTTTATGTTTCATTTCAACATATATTTTGCAAACTAATCAGACATAGGGAAACTTAAATATTATTTTCTAGTAAAAAGTTCACATTAAAAAGTATAGCAATTTGAAGCACTACTATTCTAAGGAAAAGAACTTTAATTCTAGTAAAAAATTTACTGTCTCAGTGTGGGAAAATTACAACTAATGCTCAAGCATTATTCTTTTCGTGCACTGATTCTGTTTTCTACATTAAAATGCAAAAAGTCTACAGCAGGTGCTAATTATAAAAATAAGTAAAATGTAGTAAAGAAGTTAAAATTTTTTTTTTCATTTAATTCTATATTCAGGAGCCAAAACCAGATTCACTAATTGCAATTAAAAGACCTCTCTTTGCATGGAAATGAACCATTCTTGGAAACAGACTCAGAGAAGGTGGCAAAAGTTCAGATAAGAAAAGTATACTTAGAGTAGCCAAGTTGAATAGAAATATATTTAATTAATTGGAAAAAATATTAGGACAATTCTCTGCCATACACACACTTGAAAGACAAAACACTACACAGTTTTCCTTTTCATCTATCAAAAATATAAGATGTTCATAGGAAAGTATGGAAAGCACTGTAGGTTTAACTAATTTCCACATGTATAAAACCTAAACCTGCAGTACCTATGTGAGTTTTCATTCTTGTTATCTGAGATTCTTCAAACCACTTTAAGGAAGTCCCAATGAATTGCAATGGGAACCTTATTAGATTTGAAAGATTACAAATTATGGGGAATCAGCTAGAAAATTATGAAAGAGTAAAGAATGTTCTACAGCCCAAGGAGGTATTAATTCTGGTCTTTAAGTATCTTCCACTTTACTCAGCATTTACTCAGAGGTGGAACTTACAAAAAGATCAGATTTCTGGCACAGGACAGCAGATGGAAACCTGAGGCACATATTGGACTCATCTGGTTCTCCATAAGACATTAATTCCTAAGGAAAACATCTCCCACGAGCAGACAGGAAACCACATCAGACATCAAATGTCTTATAAGTGACATGGGGGTTCATTGTGTGGGAACAGAGCACTAAAAATATTACTCACTCTAGCATCTGCATCTAATTAAATTTGGATTTGAAGTTAAAGAGAACAGCAACATTTATGTCAAATGTGGGTTAGTCTGAACTTATTAAGCATGAAGCTTAGTTATAAAAGAGAAATGGGATTTTAGGTCATGAAAAAATTATATCCAGTAGACTCATCAGGAGACTGCAAACAATTTGTAAGACTCTTCAGATCTAACAGGCTCCCCTAATGTCCCCATGATATTACTTAAAACTGTATTTCTCAGAATAACATATCCTCACTAGATTAATATTTCCATCCCCCACTGGAAGCAATCAAGGTAAATGTTATGCTGTGGCATAAAAAATAACTTCGAAAACACCTTCAAGTACACAGAGCAAGTGATACTCCAGCAAAACCTTTCAAGCATTCCATGGAAAGACAGTATCAAGTAACTTCTCATAAACCATGACCTAGCCTTCACATGCTCCTCATATTGAAGATGTTCTGAAAAACAAACCAGGCAAGGCAGTTCAGCATGGAGTTCCTCTTACCTTTCAAAATCTGACAGAGAGATCAATTCTTTAGCCTGATCCCATTTCTGTAGCATATCTTATAAAGAATCACTGCAATAGATTAAGAGATATTCTGGAAATGTTGCAGGTAACTAGTTTAAATTCCCCAAATAAGAGCGTTTGAGTGTTGGGGCTTCATTGTTGTTTGGGTAAGGGGTGGTTTTGGGTGTTTACTTTTTAAACTAAGTACTGTCTCTGGGAATTTTGACATTCACAATTCTGTTAGCTATACACAAAAAAGTAGTTCTTAATCGCATACTTTTGAGAAGGTAGTTTCCAAATGTACTAAATGGGGAAAACATAGCTTTGCAAAAACATAAGTATAGCCTTTATTTGAGAAAAGCCTTTTCTTAAAACAGCAGCAATAAAATAATATTAACAACAGGGCATAGGAATTTAGCATGAATAACAAACTATAAAATGTGACTGGATCCTGTTACAAGATTAAAGTATGGTTCAAAACAGAAATCATCTTATGTAATCCATGCATCCATTTCTACAACACTTAGAGCAGAGGTCCTAGTGACCAAAATAAAGCTCTTAAACTGCAATATTTATTCTTACATCATCTCTGAAACTTGGAGAGGCAAATATTAATGCCATATTCCAAAAACAAAAAAAAAATCACTCTTTGAATGAACTACACAGGGCAGATCATTGTGGAACAGTGCAAAAATGGGCAGGACTCCCATGAACCCACTCAGTGCTGCTGTTACAGATCACCGGTGGCACGAGAAGATGGCAATCTCTGCCAAGGAAGTTTATTAAGATTCCTCTGTAAACAGGAATAATGCTGGCCAGGAAGTATTAGCATATGGGTTATCAAAGATTGTCTTCGGAGGGGCTTAACATTTTTGCTACACAAGCCAAGCCAGCCAAGACAGCATTTTCAAGCTGTTATCTTTTACTCCAGAAATGCATCTCCTGTTCTACTATTACCCTTTCCAATAACGTTTCAGCAAGAAAGACTTATTCTCTCTGGTTTTGTCATAGATTTTTCGTCTTTAGATGATGTGAAAACAGACAGCTTTCTCATCAAAGCAACATAAAGCTAAGTTTTAGACTATCAAACTTCTTTTGATCCTTTCAAACAATAGGACTAGAAAGTCGAACTGTTAAGCACTCCACCTGTCAAAAGAAGCTAGACTTGTATTTCATTTTAATGTAGTCTGGCTGGTACCTTAATATAATGTATCTTTAAATCCCCAAGAAATTCAGGTCAGGCTAGAAGAAGCACTACAGGTTAGCATCTAACACAAGCAATGCTGCAGTCACATTTAGAAAAACAAACAACTCTTGCCTCAGTATTGATGTCCACTAGCTATAGCTGGGAAAGATATGTTAAGAAAAGTGGCATCATCTGATGGTATACCCAGCAAGGTATCCTGCCACAATACTTGTTTGGCTTTCAGAGATATACAAGATCTCCTGTGGTGAAAACAGACAATATTACTTGAAAGGAAGAATTTGCATTCCTTTGTCTTTTGGCCAGCAGTAAAAATAAAATTAAAAATACTAAATACAGAAGCTTTATTACCAATAATATTGAGAAAGGAACCAGGGGAGTTTCCTCAGCTGAAGCAGTACAATGCCTATCAGAATCATGGCTGTAACCTAAAATGCTGGGCTATAAAACAGCTTTATCTTCTTCCCTATACTGTCTGTAGTGCTGCAATTTAAACCGGCTACTTAACCAGAATACAGTCAGAGGATTAATTCTGGAACTCAGAAATATCACAGAAATGTTCTGTTTTTTTGTATTTATAAAGCCATATGCCTAGGACTGACTTATAATTAATTTTACCCAGTCAGCATACTGAAAATAGTGGGAAAAAATATTCTGGTCTCAAAATAGAATCTCCATTTAAAGCATCATATGCTCTAAAGAGAGCTTGTCTCCAAACATGATTTTTTCCTTAGACCAATCTAGAAGACACACGGTCCTGGCTCAAACACATAAGATGTAAACCCTGTTGGTGAAATGATCTTCCCGCATTTCTTGCCTTTCCAGAAGAAGACTTTACAAAACAGTGTACTATTTAGAAATTCCCAATGCCAAAAGAAAAATACTAGAACATCAAATAATATGTTATCAATAGCCTGACAAAGTGGTGAGACACAAAGGAAGAGGGATCAGTAGAACCCTATTGGCAGAAATGCAAAACCTCCTTACAGAGACAAGAAATGATGGATTGCAAATTATTTCCTATTACTAAGTGCTTTAATTACAATCAATTTAGCTTGTAACATCAAGAACTAATTTGACTGGCACAATCATCACTAAATGATGAAGGTTTTTAATTGAAAATGTTATATTATTCCTCACCACAGTATAAATGGGAAATAGATTGATTAAACTACCTAAAAATATTAGATGAAAAAAAGAATTAAAAATGTCTTTGTCACTTGCTCGTAATGTTAACTAACCACTCGTACATCTACTAGAGCATGGGGATCCTGTTTCAGTCCAAGAGCAATGACTCTTCTGGGAAAAAAAAATTGCTGCTGAAAAGATTCAAACTTCCAGTCTTCTCCTTTTCTTATATAATGCCATTATGAAGATTACAATGAAACCTACTTTTTCTCTTGGGGACTCCTACATCTAATTTAAAGAGTTAAAATTGACATTACTGTACCACAAATGTCTAGAAAAGCCATTACTTCAACAAAAACTACCAAAGTCATTCTAGAATACAAAAATGGGCAAATATGTTCTATTGTTCCAAACATACACAGCACCTTTTTTTTTCAGCGAAGTGTTTTTAAAGGGGTCGCTGATTTTTCCTGCACATCCCAAATTTTAGCATTAACTGAAGGCCTTTCCTGCAGAACAGAAGAGAAATGCACATCAGGTAAAATATTTCTCTATGGATATGTAAATGCAGCAATAATCTCTAATCATTAAAACCTATATACCTCTAAAGTTTGTTTAATCTTTTAATTAATTATTAAGTATTTCTATTACCTAGATATAACATCATACATCAAACAGTAATAAAGGAGAAAGCACACTACATGATTGTTGAGGAAGTTGTTAAAATGCAAGAGAATTTTTACATTTTCCAATAAATATAAGCTGAGTACAACTTTTACAGTAAATAATTTCTTTTATTTGCCAGAAAAACACACACATATAATGAAAGTAAAAATAGGGAGCTTTTATAGTAACACTCAAACTTCTGGTAGGCTCTTGACAAAAATACCACTAAAATAAGCTGTGTTGATTTTAAATTGCTGATATAGAATGTACACTAAGTACTTTCTCTTAAAATTTAAATACTTCACTGGACATTTACAAAATACTTTCTTTAAAATTATAACTGACATTTTCTGATAGTCAAAAGAAGACCTAAAAGAAGAAAAAAGGAAATGTTACTGTAAAATAAATAGAAAGGAAGTAAATCAAAAAGAGTTCTGCTCAAACAGCTGTTACCAAAAGCTTGTGGAAATACACACACTGAAAAATTATATTAATAGCAGCTGCAGATGGTTTTAAAATCCATCCATCCATTACAGCTAAATGGGCTATGTAAAACTGTTGGTAACATCAAACAGCAAAAAGTCACGACAGTAACAGAGCCTCCGTGCAGCAGCAGCAGCTCCTCAGAGAACAAAGCTCTGAATGGCTGATGGAAGTGTGTGCTACCACAGCTCGTTGACTCGAGCCTGAGTATTTGACCATGACTCTTTGGCATGTACACTTCAGCCTCAGATGAGTTCAGCTACATTTCAGAGGAGTAAAATAATTTATGAATATGGCTGGTATTGAAAACTTCTGCAGCTTCCAGTTCATAACCTCATCTTTACATCTCATAAATTGACCATTATAAGAAATGATGTAGCTACAAATTTCCATTCTTGTTCTCTGTGGAATTACTTGCAATTTTATGTTATTATCCTTATCACAATGTACATTGCATAAAACAACATTTATGCTGTAAATTATTCTGATGTCCTAAGAGAAGTAAAATGTTTAAAATCTACCACATTAAAAAAATTTCCTTAACTATAGTTTAGGGTTGGAAGATGTACATGTGTTTGTTTTTTGGTTACGATTTGGTTTTCTTTGTTTGGGTTGTTGTTATTGTTGTTGGTTTTGTCATTCCTTTGAGAATAAGAAAATCCTCAAACTAAAATTCACAGAAAAATTAGCTCAAGCAGACGTGCAGGTATTCTAACAAACCATTCCTGTGTAAAAGTTTGGGGAAAGAAACATAGACGACTATTCCATTTGCAGTCCTAGAAACATATTAATATAATGATAGCTGTCTTTAGAATTTTATGACAGAAGATCTGCTAAGAAGACAAAGTTTAATATATATTACAAGCCAAACAATCAGAAATTATCAGATTAAATTTATTAAATGATAAAAGTCCCCAGACAACCAAGTTTTACACCACAGCTTTTCAAAAGTCTTAATTGAATATGCAATTGATTCTCATTAGGGAGCTGTGGCTAAAGGAAGAGAAGTACCACAGTTTTTGATGAAAAAACTGCTGAACTGCTTAGACTGCTGAAAATGAAAAAGTGAATTACCTGTCAGATTTGGAGTGTAAATGTCAGAGAGGCAAGCCACGACACATGAAACCTGAGTCCTATATCCTTCACTCAAGTTCTGGTTGCCAGAAACTCACTGCAAGATTCTGAGCGAGTGAGGATACATGAATGTTTCATATTCCACACCTGCATTTGGGCTGGCTGAGAACATTTATTTAGTTACTAATTTCCCCAATGGTATTACAAATAGGTGAAAATATCTGCTGGACTACTGGATAATTTGCCAGATGAGAGGCTGATATAAACTATTTCTTACTGCCACAGTGCTCTCCCATAAAGCAGATGAATAAACAGTTCATAAATTAAACAACTTAAAATGTACTAAAGTTTTTAAGTGGTTTCACTGTAATCATTGGTGTATTAGAAATGTCAAGGCAGCCATAAATTCATGATAATTAGCCATGAAAAACAGGCTAATTTAAATGCAGTTATTAAATGTTGGGAAAAATAGTTAAATGCTAAATATTAAAACCCAGGTCTCTAACCTAGAAACAGAAATTTGGGTTTCAGTCTGTAAGCTTTGCAATAAGAGATACAGAAGGTTTCAATTCCCGAAGAGCATGGCTCTATCTTGCTTCCTTGAATTTACTCTGAAGGAAAAAAATAAATAAAGGAAAGGTGGCAACATCCAGAGTCCTAAGATATTAAGATTAAATTCAATACGTTGTGAAGGAGAATTACCTGGGCTCTAGTCCACCTGATTTTTAAATAGGCCATTCATCAGTATAAATCTCCATTAATTCAAAGTTAAATGCTAGTTTAAATAAGTTTCTTTCACAGATAATTTCTATTTACCACTATGATAAATTCTATTCAGAAATGTTATTGCTAAGAAGCAGACATTCATCAGCAACGTGCAGCATTCTACAGCAAACAAAACCATGAAGTGATCGAAAACTCACATTGTGATTGTGTTTGAAAAGAAGTCATTGAACACTTTATGAAAGAGCAGATTTCCAGATTTAGAAAGCTCCTACTTCAAAGTTATCCAAATTTTAAATAATCTTTTTTTTCAGGTCTTATCTTTATTGTACCTTGAACATTTTTTTGTTTGTTTGTTTTCAGCTTTGGCAAACCTGCAGTGAGAGGACAGGTCATTTTGCAGGTTGATATGTCAGCTTCATGCTTAAATACTCTAAAAAGCATAGAGATCTTAAGCAATAATTTCCTGGTTACAAAAAAACACTGTTTATTCTCTTAACTCAGTATGAAAACAGAGTTAGAGAACCCAAAATCTATAAATTTTCTGAGGCAGAGACATACTTAGAACTGTTGGACAGAGATTTGGTCCCTTCAGAAGGGGAAAATAAATACACATTTAAAAAGCAAGTTCAGACTCATTGCTATCCTTTTCCAAGCACCAGAGTGATTTTTTAAATAAATTTGAGCAAGCATTTACTAAGTAGCGGGATATCATTTAATTAGAGCATATTATTACCTGTTTTTTAGGTTATGCATGCCAGTAAATTAAGAAGTCCAACCTCAAACTGGTAGAAATCAGCAGCCCTTTCAAATGCTTTTTTGTGCTCTTGTGAGAGGCCAAGCTACTGATGCAAGTCCATTGTTTCCTTTTGCTGTATTATTTGATCTGAGCTCTTTAATCTGAACTGAAAGAGGTAAGCAGCATCTTACAAGATCTGACCCTAAATGT
This sequence comes from Taeniopygia guttata, assembly GCF_048771995.1. Lineage (NCBI taxonomy): Eukaryota > Metazoa > Chordata > Aves > Passeriformes > Estrildidae > Taeniopygia > Taeniopygia guttata. The sequence continues at coordinate 37,760,149 of NC_133026.1, forward strand.
TTTCCTAATCTCCATCTATCCAGGAGTTTACTCATGATATGAATGCTGATTTGAGTTATACGTTTTCAGCACCAGGAAAGAGGTTCTAACCAAATTTGGCAAGAAATTTAATAAGCATTACAGTTTAATTAGCCTGTTTATTTTCCATTATAGCTCCACATGAGACCAAAACACACAATTAAGGAAGATACACAAAAATCTTCCAACCAAATGATTCATCATCACTCTTTAATGAGAATATTTTCAAAGACAACTTTTCAAAAGTTAAGCACATTTACCAGAAAATAATGACCATTCCTCCAAATCTTTATACTAATAATATTGGAAGTATATCTAATATTATAAGCAGGAAAGAAGAAATGCATCTAGCTGGTTTTGACAAAAATCTGACAGCATATTAACAAAAAGTTTTCTTTGATAAAATAGCATGTTTATTATAATACAAAAACAAAGCTGGTTTAGCAAAGAACAGTCAGAAAATACATTGCACAGAAAAGGGAAAGATTTGTACTCTGGAAAAAGGCTCATAGAATGAAGACAGAGAAGTGAAACAATGAAAAGAATGATGCTGGAGAGGAAAATAGGATAGGAAGAAAACAACAGAAGGAGAAAAATGTTGTTGAAAGGATTTATGTTCAAGACTAATACCACACAATTTTCTGGGAATATCTTAGCATAGTTTTCAAATTTGGGCTAATTTACATAGGCTGGAAATGCAGAATTAAAGCACATTTTCTTTCAATCTCCCTCCCTAAGTACAGTATGAATAAAACTGAAATGAATTCTTTGATGTGCAGGAGAGAAAATGCCAAAAGGTCAAGAGGCAGCTTCATTGTAACTACTTCAAAGAACACTATGCTTCTGTGTTTTCTTTTACAACATAATATTAATATTACATTTCTCTTTTAGAAATGGGCCATTCAGCATAGTGATTGCAAAGTATCTACTGAGTAATGGGAAAACATGCTACTCCAAGTTCCTGTGTATTTACAAAACAGTGTGAATCTATGACCATTTTCATCCAAGATTCTGGACTACAAATTCTGTAAGAAAAATGAAAAAAAGTGCTGAGAGTATTTGACAAAAATCCAGTATATGTTTCAAATCCTCCCACCTCATTCAGCAGATAAATTCAACTATGCTCCATTATAAGCCTGAAAATCTGATACACTGGTCTTCTCCATAAAACCAGAATAAATAAGTCCTTTATTGTGGATATTTTCTGCCCTTCCTTCACCCCCAAATAATTGCTTTCTTTAATGCTCTCTTCACCAAAAATAAATAGAGACTCAGCTTAAGCTGAAATAGAAGCTGAACATGGCTTGAATCTCTTTTTTTCTCCCCCACAGCTCATCCAGGGTGCCTGTGTGTAGAGCCCATTAGCAGTGCATGAAAGCAGATAGCTCAAAGCCCACACAGTTATTCCTGGATTTAAATACAGATTGGAAATGAATGTCCTGTGGATAAATGTCTGTGAAAAACAGAGAGGAGAATAAGTGCTTGGGAGATTAAGAGATTTACTTTAACCTCTGTGAAAGCTGAACATTTAAAGGGCAGGAATTCTTCATTTTTCAATCAGCAAATTTAAAGGGGCAGAGATTTATAAATTATCTCAGCAACTAATTAAAACCCTGTGTCTGTGTGCACACGTGCATGCGTATACAGACTTTTATAAATCAGCAGATGTATATTACTAACAGATTATGGGACTATTCGGGTCAGCAACATTAATATAAATGTTAGATTTCTTAATTTGTTTAAATGGCACTTTGGCTAGTTCATAAAATCATTTCAGCTGGTAAAAACCTTTAAGATCATTGAGTCCAACAATTCTCTGTAATTTATCATGATCTCTGGTTGAATTGAAGGGAAATAATTTCTTCTTATTACTAGAACAATACATCCTCAATAAAAAAAAATCAGCTACAACTTGTTTTTACAATTCTCCTATTTATGCTTGCTTGGTCATTTTTATTACCTGTTACTCAAGGGAAACCTAAATGTAGACATGCTGAGGAACTGCCATGACAAGCCTGCCACATGTTATTGCCATTTTCTTGCCCTATTCTTCCCTTTAAAGCAGGAAAATTGAAAGGACACAGAAGTTCAAATGCCCCAATAACAAAGATTTGCTTCACACCAAAGGTTAAAGATAATAAGTCACACCCCTGAAAATCCTGCTCTCCAAACAAGATGAGGCCATGCACGGACAACAGCATACACTGAATGATTAATCCTGGTCATGCTTTGCTATTTCTGAAATTATGAACATTCAGGAACAGCAATACACAAACAAACCCCTGAAGTGGAAATGTGACTGCTGAATATTGCTCACCCTGCTATTTTGCTTGAGTGCTGTGCATCAGAAAGGGTATCCAGACCTAGGAGACTCTCAACATTCTCTAAGACCAGAGTCACCAGCTTGCCTACCCTTCATCTGTCCCTGTCCTACATTGCTCCCTTTCAAACTGTAGCCAAGGGCAATATTCTCATAAATATCTTTGATACAGCAAATCCCTAAGGATTCTAGCAGTGAGATTCATGTAAAAAATAAACACAATCACATTCTTATGCATCTGATCTCACCTCCCAAAGGCATTTAAAAAATCACAGATCAAGGCCCCAAGCATTTACTCAGAAAAAGCCCTTCCAGCATTTGCCAGCAGCAGCTTCAAACACCAGTGCGCTGCCAGGTAAATTAAATACCCACCAGGGCTTTTTTCACTAATTGCAAAAAGCCAAGGATGTTAGAATCTACCATACCTGTGGGAATATTAAGTCTTGTATGTTAACAACCACTGAACAATAAAACCTCGTTGCTTTGATCTCCACAAAGAAGAAAAGGAATAAAAAATGCTTGTAAACCTCTGAGCAATTCTATAAACATCATGAAAATATAGCTGCCAACACTTTCAGTATTCATACAAGGAGTTTGTAATGAAGCTGAAAGGGAGCTTCTGAGGGAATTACTTGTTTGTGATTTAATATGATAGAAAGTTATATCTGAATGCCAAGGTTCATCAACAAAGAAAAGCAAAGAGGAAAAATGGCTGCATATTACCAGGTGAATTTAGAAAAAAAACCCAAACAAACAACAACCTCAAAGCAATAAACCTTATTTTTAATTTTTGATGTCACAGTTATTTTGTGCTATTCATAGTATTATTCTAGGGTCTTCATATTACTTTTGCCTTACACAGTGATAAGGGTAACAGAATCCCCATCTAAAGGACTTGCAACACAGCAAATATAGTATTACCATATGGTATTAAAAAATTCAATCAGGATCTAATTAAACTAGTGACAGAAGAACAACTGATGATACTGCAACACAAAAATATGTTATGGGTCTTTTCATACTATAAGAAACTTTTTCTTCTAGTAAAGTACAAAGAGTGAGGTACGTTTCTATAAGAAAAAATCCAAGGCTCACCTGAGACTTTCTGTGGAAGGAGACCTGGATTCCACAGAGGAAATATGTGATTAATTGCTCAGTACTTAAGTATTGGTTTCTTGAGATCAGGATTGAAGGCACATGGTATTTCATGTTCGGACTCAGGTGTTTATTATTTCTTACCTATGTTACAGTCTCACTACCATGAGTTTGGCAGCTTTTTCATTAGTAAGGCACAAAATAGCTAACTAAATCTTGTTACAAGGTCTTTTAAAAGTAAACTATCCAATGAAGAAAGGAAACCTAGATTATTTTCCCTTTTAACCCACTAACTGATCCCCCAAAGTCTGCAATGCAGACTTTTCTGTCCAATCACAAAACATCGCCCAAACCCACGAATAAGAAGTAAGAAGGTAAAGAACAACCTGCCTCCGCCCTAAAACCTCCATCTTCATATTTATTTCTATATTCTAAAATCTCAAACTCTAAGTTTTCCACTCTGTCATATTACAGACCTCTAACCAACAATACAGCCATAATCCCAGTGCTATTAATCAATTTTAAAAGCCTGTTCCATGACCTCAGGTCAAATGCAGTGTTCTCTTGTGGCTCTGTGCCTTTGAGCACAGGAAGTTTAAAATTCTCAGTATCCAGGATTCCAACACTTAAGTGTTAAAAAAATAAATAAATTGGGATAAACCTTTCTTGTGCTGCGTCAAGTGTGAAGGTTGGTTTTGCATTGTGTTGTCTTGCTACTATATATATGGGGTAAAAAATACAATGCAGAAGTGTCTTTTCTTAAAACACAATTCCAATTACTAAGAACTTTTTTAAACTTTTGTAGCATGAAAGCATTATTTTCAAAGTCTGGATTTAAAAAAAAAAAAACAAATCAGAAAATTAAAGTATCAATGAATCCAGAAAGTTCAGAAACACCACAACTGAAGTCTTTAACCTGCTCAAAATCAAGCAGTCCTCAGATAAGCATTTCACTGAAGCTTTCCTCAGATAAGAACTGAATTCTTTTCCCAAGGTTCCTTGAAGAAGAAGGAGGAAGAAATGAGAGAGTGGGAGATCTGGGGAGAGTATTGGGTTTGTGCATATGTCTTTTGCTTTGTCAGCTTGCAATGAAAGAACACTCCAACTTCTGATGGGCAATTTGCACCAAAAGGAGCCCACCATCTGAGTAGGGAATGTATGTACCAGGCACTCAAATTAATGTGACATAAGAATTCTATGGAAATTTATGCTAATTTCCCTAATGGCTTCAAGATAGTCAGGAAACAAAATATATTCTAAGTTTTGTCGAGTTTTCAATTACTTCAGCATGCAAGAAAAACACACCCTCCCCTATTCTGTAGTTATCCCCACAGTTGTTTATTTACTCATTGTAATAATTTCCTATATTTGTTTTTACCTCTGCCAGTTAATCCTATCCTATAAAAACAAATTTTCATTACTAATTTTCTGATCAATTCAGGAAAAAAAAGAACTGACTAACCCCATTCAAATCCTACTACCTCCTTCATTAGCCAGTCTCCTCATGTTGTAGCATTTCATTCTAACAGAAATGTAAGTTGGCTCAGGAGCTCATGCCCCTCACAGGGTGTTGTGAAGGGCATTTTACTACCAAAGAGAGCAGTTGTGCACAGGAGTCAAGGCCTTCTGAACTTTTCTGTGAGATTAAACAGTATGAGCCTAACCTCACACATTGTTACAGCAAAATGGTCTAGTACGAAGCTGCTGTTGGCTGGATTAGTGCCTTCAGTATGGGTAATATGCCGTCTTTCCCATAGGGCTTCTTTGGGTCACAGAGGGTGTTTTTCAGCCTTGCACAGTATCAAGAGAAAAGGAGATATAGGCTCATTAATACACAAAATAAACAAACTGAGCTCATTTCAAAATCCTGCTGTGCTTTGTGTATATATTTGTCTGCACTGATTTCAAGAATGTTGCAAAATACTTTATCAAAGGAATACAAAGGATGAAGCAGGTATCATTTATTTTCATACTCTCCTTGTCTCTCTGAAGAAACTGTTTTATTAACTCACCAGCTCTGCCATTTTGTGTTTGCACATGCTGCTTCAGCCAGCACATTTGAACATAACATCTATAGCAGGTGAACTGTGGAGCATGGAGAGTTCTGTCAGAACACATTAACCAGAAATCCTCTGGATATCCACAAACAGTAAGTCAGGGTGACAAGTCTCTTTCTCGGTAACTTTGGGGGTCAGATGAGGTTGAATACTCAAGCTTTCTGCGATGACGCTACATAAAATTATCCACAAAAAGTGGACTTAAAGAAGTGGATAAAAATATCCACAAAAAATGGATAAAAAAAGTTAGCAGCAGAAGAAAGCAATATTATGAAAATCATTCTCCAAATGAAAAAGAGTGACCACAGAAAAGAATAAAAGTTTTGACTACAATATAGCAAAGATATCTTAATAGCACTGCATAGGAGCTATACCACTCCATATTCCATGAGGAAAAACAAGTCTTGCATATAAATGTTTCATTAACCCTATCAACAACTAACATAATTATAGAGATCTGGCAGAAATAATAATGCCTATTCTTACTAAGTGTTGATTTATATCAGCTGTGTCATAATATGAATATTAATGTGTGAGGAGCTTTCTTGACTTTACTAAATAAAAGAATACAAACACTTAAGAAAGGAAAAACCTTACTTCACACTGTGAAAGAGCAGGTTTTCTGGACTATAAATTTGTATGTGTATAAAAATAATAACTGAGTTAGAAGAAAGGTAACTCATCTTTCTGGACCATTTGAAAAATTCAATTCCTGCAGAGGTTTACTTGAAATTTATAACATACATACAGCCCCACAGAGATAAAATTAAGAGTCAATCTGTTGACATAAACTCTTCTGGTCTGCAAAGAAATTAAAGCATGGGTAAAACTAAAATGTTTCTTGAATAGTGCTGAAAGTTCTATGCCAAATATAAGTTAATTTAGCTATTCTTTCTTTAGCTGTAACATTATTTGTTTCCACAATGCTTTAATTTGGAGTGCTCCTAAGAGAAGAGAGGCTTGACGCTGCTGTTGAAAGAATTTATTTCACAGTAAAAAGTCTTTAAATGACAACATTGAAACTCTGAATAATATATATTTCTTAAAGCCTGACAGTTGAGGATCTTTTCTTTGGCTTTCTCAAGCATATTTCATCTGGTTTTGACAAGGGTCACTGGCATAAAAAGAGTCAGTGATAAAATCAAATACAATACAGTGAATTACTGTGACAGTCCTTTCTCTTTAAAATATCAAGATTTTAAAACATTAGGAATACTCTTTTACTGATGTGTAAATAGAAAACCATACAAACCCTAACATACAAAAATTAGTTTTCAATTAAGAATAATTTAATTTTGTGATGAGATGTGATTAGTCAGAAAATAAAACACCACACAAAACCAAAATATAGAACCAATAAACAACTTCAATATCAATTACTGGATAATTTTGCTAAGGAGCTATTTGATCACTCCACTGTTTACATGGCAGAGTCTACTGCTGAAATCCTCAATGGTTTAGATTAAAACCTAATTTATTTTAAGAAAAAGAAAGTTTGAAAGGTTATTTATTTTGGCCTGCTATGAAGATCACATGTATCTTAAAACATCATTGAACAAGATGGTATCTGATGTTCTTTACTGCATCCTGCAGCATCTCTTATTCCCTTTGACACCACTAATGACAGAAATAAGGGTCTAAAAACAAGATCCATTTATGCTAGCACCTTTGTTCCTAGGTTTCCTCTTTTAGAGGACAAGAATTTTACTTTTATAATCTCTAACTAGACAGACTGTGGCATGGATCAACAGGAGTTATGAGTATATGCTACAGGCAATTTGATGAAAAAATAAAGGTAGTAAAAAAGGCTCCAGCAGCTTATTTTGCATCTCAGAGTCTTTCACAGAACACAGAATTTACTGTATTTGTTTTGCTTCTGCCAAATACCATTGGTACCCTGACATTCTCAGTGGAATTTTCTTGGCTATTTTTTCCCTTTTAAACACACAGCTAGGAAGAAAAATCTAAGTCTTTTGTTATATATATATATATAGGTCCTGCCTGATGTAAATCAAGCAAAAAAGCCTTTGAACCTTTAAAACTGAAGTTTTCCCAGTATTTTCTACAGAACCTTAGAAAAATTCAGGTAGAACAGTATCTCTGGAATTTACTTAACCTCTTACCCAAAGCAAAAATAATTTCAAGGTTAGATATTGTTGAGTTCCTAAAGTCTCCAGAGAATAATTTCCACATCCTCTTTGGCCAACTTATTCCTGTGCTTACCCACTTCTGCACTAAAGTTTGTATCCATATATCTAACCAGAACTTTCCTTGTTGCAATTTGTAATGCTCCCCTAATGCCCTTTCATGTACATACATCTTCTACCTAAAACCCCTCAAGAAAGTTGAAGACTGCAAAAGGCTGCCCCAGGAGCCCTTCTTCACAGGAAATAAAACCAGCCTTGTCAATGTCTCTTTGTGAGTCACATGCTCAGGGAACCCGACCATCATGGTGATGCTCTTCCATATTCACTCCCTTACAATGATGCCATAATAATAACTTCAAAATACCTTACAAAAAATCTAGGACATTGTCAGAATAGATAAGATTGTGGACTAAAAAACCCCCAAAATTCTATTGTGTTTGCCAAGTAGAAAAAACATCCATTCACAAAGCAACTTGTCAAGGTTCAAACCTTTGTTGAGTTTGAGAACAGAAATGAAAGTGGAAGGAAGAAATTTTTACTCACTTTTAAACAATCTTGTTACTTCTTTTGAGATAGAATGAGAACTAATCAAAGGTAGGAATGGAGCTCTCCCTTTTTGTCTGCCAAAAAGGGACAGATGAGTTGTTAAGTGTTCCCAAATGGGACAGTTCCAACAGAAGAAAACTCAATTTCTGAATAATCATTAACAAAATTACTAATACACTGGAGTCAAAATACCAAAGCAAATATTTTTTACACTTCTAGATTTCCTTTCACTGTACTTTACTAGGAATTAAATTACTTAAAGACCACACAATGTATGATCACAATATTATTTTTAGTAACTTTCTTTTTTTTTTCTACAACATTTTAGAATTCAGCACAGAGAGAGCTTCTTTCTCGGTTTTGGTTCTAATCGAATAGTCATTTTGCTGATAAAGCCTATAAAAAAGGAACATCCAATGTTGCTTTTATAACCAAAAAGTTGTTATATTCTGTATAATAAATTATACATCATCCCCAACAGGGAGGCTTTACATTTAAATACATGCTATCCTGACAAAGTTTCTAGATGAGTATTTTAAAAATCTTAACTTTTATTACAGAGCGAAGTATTACTTAACAGTAATACTAACGAAGTATTACCAAACATTACATGAGCTGCTCTGCTTACAAGTAGTATATCTTTCCAGCTCTCTAATTTCATATTTATGGAAAAACTGGGAGGAAAAAATTGGTTATGTCTATATAGGTATAATGCTGTCTGCATGGGGACTCCAGCCAGGCTAACCTATAAGCATTAATGTGAGAAACAAAGGATAGACATCATACAGATTAACTCTCTCCCACAGTAGCCAAACTGTAGATTAGAATTAGTGCTTCCTCGATGATTTGTACTGAGCCACCATAACTATCAATTAATTAATTTCCTGAATAGAGGGAGGAACTTCTCTCCTCTCAAAATCAACAGGTTTTGGAGCTAATTTCACTGGCACTGGTCTTAAATCCCCAACCTCGAGATATATTTTCCCTACTAAGAAATACATCAGAGGATAAGAAGTTAAAGATTTCAGTGTTATGACTACCAGGAAGACAGTGAATTGTGAATCAGAGGAGCAAAAGAAAAAAAGCTATGAATAAATAAAAGACAGTATTAGTGAAATCTGTCTCACGTTGAATAATTGCTATTTTTTCTTCTACTCAGTTGTAGCTGAAAAATTCTGCGTGAATTCTGTGATATCCTAAAAACTTTTAAAAATTAATGCTACATGAGACATACAAAATTATTATTTCATAACTTCATTGAAGAGTACAGATCTATATTTGATGCCAGAAAACAACTGAATATGGGAAAAGCTAGTTGTTAGGAAATTAATACCAGGAAATGTTGATAAACTTACACGTTGTCATGACACATAGAAGATCTGTTACCTACCAGATGCCAGCACAGGGGAAAAAAAACCCCACCATATTCAAAGAAGACAAGTTACTGAGAAGGTCTGGATAGAAGCCATGGTCATCATAATCTATATTGGACCTAGTGATATAAGCAGAACTAAATGGAGAGCCTGCAAAACAGGTTTCAACAGTTTGTTATCTGTACATACAAGATCAAATGCCAGCTTTCTCAGAAATGAGAATGGTGCCACACTCAGGGAGAAGCAAAGAATGGCAGACCAATCCCTCACACAGTTCAGAAACAACACAGATGGACATACACTGCTCTCAGAGTAACGGAGCTTTATCCAGCTAATTTAGCAGTGATTATCAATATTCCTGCTAGAGTTAAAACATGAAGATATCACTTGCCTAAAATAATATTATCTTTTAAGTAAAGAGAAAAACTTTTTTAGATAAATAAGTTGTATGGCATGTCCTAGCCTCAAAAAAACAAAAAACAGGGGGGAAAAAGGTAATTAGAAAGAGGCTATACTGATGCTAAGTAGAAGCTCAAAGAGAAAGATGTCCCATTTTTTTCAAGTGTATTTTAAACACAAATTTCAGGACATAAAGGGCGGCTATTTCTTAATATGGAAGAAAGAGTTGCACACCTAGGAGCAACATAAAGGTCTGAAAACATGAGATTGTAAATGTCTAAACAGGACAAGCAAACTGTGGCAGAACAATATTCGGAATATTCAGAGGAAGATCTGTAAGTATGAAAGATGAAATGCAGCAAGCAGGCACACGGTGTATGAAGATTTTCACCCCCTAATCTGCACATAACAGCAGCGTTTGTGTGCTGTTGAGGACACCTCCAAGCACTCCATCCTCCATGTCTTCACATAGCTCTCAAAAATCCTCTCCAGGTGTGCTAAAAGGCAGCAAAGAAGGACCCACTTAGAAACTTGTTTCAGCTGCCACTGTTGAACTTCTCTTGGACAAACATCCGTGTCTGTCCTTTGGATGAATGTAATTTACTGAGCATCTTGCTTCAAGATGGTAAAAAGGAGGGCACTCTATACAGCAGGGGTTATTAAAAGAGAATCTGTGCAGTCTTACACTCAGGTAGAAAACTTAATTCTTTGTAACTTTTTGAATCTTCAGTTAGAGGCTCATTTAAACCTTGGGCAGATGTTCTTTATGGTTGAGATTCTCCACACACCTTGAACAGTTTGATTGATAATGAGCTCCTACAGCACATTTTATTCATTTGTCACTTAAGACAGTAGAAAAGAAAGGAATTTGCTAGCTGAGACCAGAACTATACTTCAACAAAAAACATAAGACTATCCTTAAGTGCACTTGATGAACAGTAAGGAACTTCAAAAATACTTCATGTATATTTAGACATAAATTTCTACATATTACCCAACTTCTGAAAAATTATCCATAATTAAATATTACAGTTATATAAGCTTCCATACTTTATTTTAAAATTTTGTTGTGCTATTCTTTGGACCAATTCCCAGATACACCACATGAAAAATTATTTAACTCCTATGAATTTTTTCCCTCAAATACAAAAGAATGTTTGCAGAATTGCTAAAATATATTTTATCTATTTGACTGCATGCTATTATCGAACTTGTTCTAGGTGCACGCCAACTTTCTCCACAGCCTTCCCACAACTTGTTACAGTGCCAACTTTACCTGTGACTGATTTGTATTAAAATTTAGCAATGTCCATTTGCATTTATTTGTAATAGCAGACAGCTAACTGCAGCAAGTCCACATGGATATTTGCACACATGTAAAGAGTTTGTCTACATTTACCATCCATTCCTCCTTTTCATATACTCACAAAGCCAAGTAGGTCCTATGATGCTTATTAGAGGAAATATCAACATCATGCATGAGGCTAGTGTGAGCTGGCTCTTAAGATTCTTTCATTCACCTTGTGATAAAACTTTGTGGTGAACTATGATGTCCTATACCATGATATTGCATTTCTAAATAAAATAAAAAAGATTCTGCAAATACAAATGGTGGTTTAAAAGCATTGCTTGAAGAAGTGCTCTTGAAAGCAGAAACTGTTACTAGTTCACTAACTGAAATACGAATATGATGAAAATAGACAAGTGCTTTGAAATAAGGAAGATATAAGGAAGAAATAAGGAAGCAATGGAAGTGACAACACACTGCCCCTAGCCAGTCCTCCTTGTCCAGAAATCTCCAGCTTTGACATTTGAGAGCTATTACAGATTCCCAGAAGGAACCTGCTGTGATGCTTTACAAGATACTGGCATGTATGATCCACAAACTAGAAGCTTGAAACCAGAGGAAAATACATATTAGATTCAGTGTTAACTGGCCATGAAGCTCTAAATCAGAATAAGACATTTAAAAAAAGTGTTTGCTAGATATGTGATTTCCAGGGACATCTCAAGCTGATCTGGCAATTCTTACTTCCCAGAAAATTAATGGAAAATCACCTGTTCTGAAAGAAAATATACTTTCCCTGAAGACTTCCTCTTTTCTCCAATGTCCCATCCACTCCTAGTCCTCTGATGGGAGGGCAAACACAATGAAAAGAGAAGATGACACCAGTTCCCAAAGCCCTAACTTGGTGGTTTACCACCTAAAAGTAAGAATGTGTCCGCCTCAAAGCTGTCAGTTTTCATGATCACAAAACATGACAGCAGAGGCCTAAAATGCAATGGCAGCATGGAGACTGAAAATAAACAGTAACATAAAAGTGCAAGGACAGAAACTCTGCAAGAAGTTTGGATCAATCACCTGGATTTCCTACCTGCAGACTAGTAAAAAGTAAGGATTTAGATGCAAAATAAAAGTCACAAAAGATTAAACATTTTCTCTAACCAGTGTGCAAAAAAATTTGCATAGATTTAATGAAACTGCCATGTCAAGAGTCGTTGTAGGAAACCACATTGAACTACTGAATGAGGTTGAAAAAAGAATAAAACATGGGAAAGGAACATTTCATTTTAGTGCATATTTCATAATACTAATTACCATAACAACCAAATCCTTATTCATTCTAAAGTAATATCAAGTGTTGAACTAAGGGATTTGTTTTTGAAATTAGCAAGGGAGAAAAATATACACAATTGTGATACTTTTTGCTCCTTTTTTCCATGTACTCAATGTCCTTGTCAGACAATAAATTTATTTTATTTACAATAAAATTTTGCTTTAATGAAATTTCAGTTAAAAAAAAGTTGCATTTGGATTTAATTTTAAAAGTGGCAAACAAAACATACTAAATTGGATAGCCTTTGGTCCGGCTTATGAATTTAGAGAACTAGATAAACCACCACCAAATTCTTCACTGCCTACCATGTTTCAAAAGAATAATGGTTTTTCAGTTTTTAAAGTATGAGGACTTCTATTAATTTTGTGACATTGCTCACCTCCTTCATTATTTTCCCACTTGTTCTCTAATGTATTGTAAAAAGTATTGCAGAGGAAAGCAGTTTTAGGTCTTGTCCTAACCATGCCCATTCACTCACGATGATTCAGCAATTTACACAAAAGAATGCACAGAAGAAATTCTAGTTTACATAAAATTTTAGAAACATCAGCTTTCTCACTGGTGCTGCTATATGTTTGCATCCACAGTTATTTTTCCATTCTGTCAGTAGGAATGCAAGTTTTGCTCATGCTGGTTAGAATAAACAATTTCCCACAAGAGGTCACCTCTACCCACAGTGTCCAGGCAGGTTTTATGAGAAGTGGTGCAATGTCAGCAGACCAGATAGGAACTGTATCTTGCTTTGCTTTTAATCCCAAAACATACTCAAAATCTCCACTGATTTTTTTGTCACCTTTCCACTGCATGCATGAGAGCAGAAAGGCAAAAAAAAAAAATCACTGGTAAGAATATTTTCTAGGGTGTAATGAGGAAAGTGAGAGAAGTTGTTTTAAGACATGTAAAAGGCAATTATTAGGAGGAAGGTCCACAGAAAATTATGTTGCTCCCAAGCACGTTTCAGTAACAGAAGTGCTGATGTCCTGTTAAGTCATCACAAACCACTGTAGCAGGTAATGACACAAGAAACATTGGGTTCATATCCCTTTTGTGGCTGCACAGTGTGCTGTTCTGAGGTTACTCTGCCCTTGGAAGGAACCACATGGGTGTCATACAGTAAAGCTGCCAGACACATAAGCAACTAACAAAACTTTTCAGAGTATATCTGGTTATTCAAATACACTCCAGATACCAACTGAGCAGCAAAGAAACGCTGCTTTTAACCCCACAATGCACATTAGTTACCGATTTTAGATTTGCAGATGTTAACAGACTTTGTGCATAAGCAACTTACCTTATGAAATTAGGGAGAGATATTCAAGTATAGTAAATGTAGTAAATTCATGTCCAACAGACAAAAGCTACTTCACACAGCTGGAAGTTGATGACTGTAGCATGACAACTCTAATTACAGTCAAATGTTAATACAGCTGAAGCCTACCTCTGTTCAGCAGTCCATTGCAAATTATTTTGGAACAAGACATGGACTTTTGTTTCATATTAATCAATCCTCCCTTTCTATACTCCTCTCATAATACAGAACACACAAACCTATCCTGCTTCATGGGAGTAATTTGGAGATGAAACAAAATGAGAAATCACAACTCCAGTATTTTTCCCAACACTTTCATGTGTTAGTTCCAAGTGAGCATCCAGCAATGCAAAGACTTATACAACAGAGTACTGTTTGTGAAACACTGGATTTAGAAATTAAGTTTCCTTGTGCATAGTACAGATATTTCATTTATATGTTGAGACATAATGAGTAACTATAATGATAAAACCTTAGAAGATAATGCATAAAGAGAACATTTACATACTTTTAATTTACAGCAGAATTTAGTCTCTAGAATTATTATGTCGCTAATGTGAACATTAAGCATAACAGCTCTTTTGTGACAATCTGACTTCCACACAAGAAACACTATTCTCTTAAATAGAGTATCCTTCTGACAGACATTGAGAAAACAATGTGCATGTTTAACAGTTACATCAATGACCTTCAAAAAGCACCATTTGCATGTACATAATAAATTGCAATGCTCAAGTCATAATTTGTTTAGTCATGGTCATATACTGCTTGAGCTTGCTGGGGTCTTATCAAAAAAACAATCATTTGTTAGAAAAATATGGCCCATATTTCAGAAATACAAGTTATGACATGTTCTCATGTTCTGATTTATACTTGTTCCTAGAAAAGGCATCTTAAACCATGTCTCTATTCAAAGTGCAGGGGATGGTTACTCAAATATTCAGTTATAATTCAGTTCTAACTTCTAGCAAGAAATATTTTATACTGATCTAATTTATAACATTCAGTTCAAGAGAACTGAACCCGGTGACATGTGAAAAATCCCTTCTCTATACTCTACCCTACATTATTTTCTCATTGGAGTACTACTTTTGATGATATTCAAAGATCTGTCAGATTTGAAAATCCTTAAGTTTCACATAAATTCCCAAAATAATTGCTAGAGAGCTAGATAGTCAAGCAGCTATTTTCTAACTACAAATGGATGCAGCTACACATAACAGAATACTCTTCAGGAGAAAGTAAGAAATATGCTGCTATACTGTTAGTTTGAGCCTCTCCGGAATATAAGTGTTGAACCATGATTGAAGCTATTTGAAGCTAATTTCAGCATTGCTTAATTACTAATTCTTTCATTATCATGGATTAAAGTGGAAAAATGAACTGCAGAAAAAAATCTTTCTATCATTAGCAAAACTGTTGTGCTAATAATAACAAGAACAATTCCTCCTTAACCAAAGATAGCAATAAATTACACTGCGCTTATTTGGTTTTATGGAGAATGCATTTGTGGATAACCACACTGAACCTTTAATCAACTCGGAAACCAATCTTTCTTTATACATTTCCAAGCTCCTACTAATGGTAGTAGCATTTTTTCCTAAGTCTGAACTCTGAACATTGACAAATACTGCAGTCCCACCTGGCACTTAAAGACAAATTTAATTGTACTGTTAAATGTTATGGGGGTGTTATTTTACTGTTGTGTTTTACAGAAATGAGCAACATCTCATACACAGAAAAGCACTCACATCCAACATACTTAGGCCAAATATCAAGGTTATTCCCCACTCTTAGAGCAGGAACAAATCAGAGACTATTAAAATAATAATATGAAGTTCTATCTGAGGATTGTTAGTTTGCACATTCTTCTGCTGGTGTGGTAGAAAGAAATACAAGACACAAAAATAGCAAGTAACGTGTGTGATATGGAGAAAGAAAGTCAGAAAGCCCTAAGTACAACGTATTAAGAAATTATTTCTCTGACATGGCACACAGAAGCAGATAGAAGAATGCAGTACAACCCTATACATGGTACAGCAACGTTGAGCACTACCAGTTATTAAATTGAGAAAATTGCAGCAGAGTAATTTGTTTTTTCTTGTCAGGGATCATCATTTGCCTCTATTATCTAATCTGCCATAGTACAAAAATCCACAAATGTGTTTTTCTTTGGGGATCACAATTCACTCTGGTGATTGAAGAGTATGTCACTTACTACAAAATGCTTTGCCCAAAGCTGTCAATGAAATCGATTAAAGTAAGTTTTGTTCCATCTCTGTTTCACTTCAGCCATGATCTTTAAACAAACTTATGTAAGCTGTGGGTTGAACCCAGAATAAGCAAGTTAAAGTGAAAGGAGTTTGGGAATGTATTTCTGTGTAATGTACTTGTTTCAATTTATTTCACAACCACCTTATATTCATTAAAAGCAAGCGCGCCCCTAACAAGGATAACCTTTCTAGCAGACTATGAAATATGGAATATGAAATATGGATTATGTTGAAAACCATCAAAATGTAAATGAAATGAGAAACAATCTGAATCAAAATCATTATGTAAACAAAATATAAAATGAAAACTCTTGTACTAACACAGATGGTATATGCTTAGCTATTTGCCAGATGCTACGGATGACCTCTAGCACTCTGAAGTCACCAAAAGCCTTTGCTTTAACTTCAAAGTATTTGTTGTCTGAATAAAACAAAGTTTATATCCATATATATCAACAATTGCTGCAATTCTTAGATCAAAACATGGCAAAGATCTATATATCCTTACCATTATCACTTTTGAGATTTCCATTGCTGAGCTGTTTCAGCCTCTTCTGATGGGATTTGCCGTTGTAGTGGATTTGTGCCTGAGCAGCAGAGTTTAGCTGAATGTTGCAGACATTACACAAAGTGAAATTGGTGTGCTTCTTTTCTCTCTCCTTCTTTTCTTCAGTGCCATCAGCTGCTAATTCTTTCTCACCTTCTCGGTCTGGGAGAGATGTGAAATCTGAATTGTATGACTGGTTATCAACTGGTAAATCAGGGCTCCAGGGCTTCTTCATATTTTCTGAGAAGGAAAAAAACACACAAGAGAAAAATGAGAACACAAAATAATACAGAAAAGATAGAAACATCTGCAAATCACTAAAAGCAGAAAATAATTTTTTACATTTTAAATTTAACACTGAATTTCCACTCATATGTTTTGCTTTTTGTTCAACTTTTTCAGTTCTTCTATGTAACTTAACTAACTTCACAGCCAAGTGCCCAAAGTTGAGTAGCTCAGATGTAGATGTGACACCTTCTGTGATAACTTAGGTAAGAAAGGGTAAAAACACTGCAGGAGCTGAGGAAAAAATGCAAGACAAAACAACCCTTCAGTCAATGGAAGAAAAGGGGGAAAAGGTATAATTAACAGAAGAACCTCCTCCCCCTTATATATTAGTTCCATAAGCTTAAATGCACAGACCTCATCCTTGAGTTTATCAAATATTTAGCAGCCCCAGCCATCCTTTCTCCACTTCCTGTGATTGCTTTCAAGCCCAAGTCTAATAACTTCATAACTTTCTCATGTAAAGTAGTTCAAAGACAAATAAACATGTTATTAGTTTCTTATCTTAACCACCCAGGATTATAATTGAAGGATAGTTATCTTAGTTTCAGCTAATACCAGACAGCAACAACTACAGAAATAAGAAGATAATTCCATTTGCAGAACTTCAAGTACAACCAGTGTAACTGTGAGCTTCTGTGATTAAAAGTGAGCAGAAATGGCACAGGTGAAGAAATGCTATGAGCACTGCAAACCTAATTTACTATTCAAGGAATACAAAATGTTATACCAACTTGGCATTTTGATGAGACTTTATATACCATATAAATCTTTAAAGTGCTTGTTCACCCAGACTTAATGAATAAATGAAGGTCTAGACAAAGAATCGAATCTATACTTTGAGTGACAAAATTACTGCAGCCTTAAATACAATGATACTATTTGGCCTTTAATTGACAAATCAATCAACCTAGAGACAAAAAAAGATTATTGCAGCTACACAAGAAAATGGGTCTTTAATTGTTGGCATCAGTGCTTGGTACCAATTGACTGACCATCAGTTTATCATCCTACTGTAAGGCTTTCATACCTTCTCCCTGTGAGTTCTCACAGGCAGCTCCCTGCAACACTGACTCCTTTTCTTTCTTCCACACAGTTGGCTTCTTCCTGTCCCTAGCATGACGGCCTAATGACCCTTCCTGTCCCTTGCAGCACATCCTAACCCTTACTGTCCTTGGCACAACCTCCTGAGCCTGACTTCTCACAGCAGCACAACCAATCGACTTCCAACTCTCCTCTTGAGCAGTTCATCCACTCTTTTACAACACCCATCCTTGCTGGACACAGCTGTGACCTATTAAGGGCAAGGCTGTTCCTACTCTTTTGGTAATTAGCACAGCTGCAACTCCTCAGGGGCGAGATTGCCTTCAGCACTCTCTCTGTTCTCTTACAATCCATCATCCCACGTTTAATGCCAGATCCAGAAAAGTTTCAGTGTCTAAAACAAGTCCAAGCCTCCAGATTTGGGGCTGATTACAACAAAATGCTGCAAATCATTCTTCAGATAACGTCAAATAACTTAAATTTCATCAGCTTAACTTTTTTTACAGATTCCCCAAGGATTTGAAGACAATTATTGCCCTCAAATCAAATCACAAAGACAAAATTATCTAAAGAAGCAAATCTAAAGTCTATAAATATTCAGATCAGTTTCAATCTCAGTTTTCAGATTTGTTTGCTATCTGATTAGCCTTGTGTTCTTCTATGCTAACTAAACCACATATCATTTAAGAAAGTACAGACTCCAGTCTGAGAGGACCTCTGCACTTGCTGTAGATTTAAACCTCACTCAACTAGATCTGCCAGTATTATTTCAACTTCTGTGTACAGTCAGCTCTTAATCTAGGAGTGTAAATGTTGAAAGCAAGAAATGAGAAAGCGGGCTAAACAGTTCATTCCAAAGCAAAAGACATTCCAAGACTGTGGAAGCTCAGAAAAAAATCTGACATTTTTCAATAACAGACCTATAGCGTATTTCTCCTAATGGAAGGAGAAGGTTTCTCCTGAGGAAGAAGAATAAATCTATCAACTTCTCAGCCCTTCTGGAATTTGCTGGAGATACTGCTCACTTCAAAGTTCATCTGTCTAAAATATTTTTAAATTAGTAAATTAAGTCTTTAATCAAAGCAGTAGAAGGATTTAAATGCTATCACAATAGAACTAGTTTATTGGTCTAGATACCAGTAACAGTTCAGTAATTCCAGTTTATATGCATGTTGTATATGAATATATATATATATAATCTATTGCATTGAAAGCATTCCCCACTAGAGAGCAGTATGAATTTAAAATTACAAGAACAATATATATCTAGACCTATAGCCCTAGCCATATAGGCATAAGATAACTATAAAAAAACCCCATATTTTTCAATCAAGATGTACAACTTTGTAAGCAAATATAACCTAGTAAATTAAACATTGTATGCTATGTGTATGCATGTCTCATTCCTTTTGAAACATTTACACACATAAGCTGGCAGCCTAACAAAATGTATTAGCATGTTATTATATCCTTCTAATATTCCAGTCAAAACAGTCTAATCCATTAAAGTCTTATTTTTGGCATATAGAATCTGTCTTGCATTACAATCTCATTCCAGGAAACAAAATTACAAAATGCACACTCAATAACAGCACAATAAAATAATAAGGGAAAGTCCACCTTGGATGTAAGTGATTTGTACATCTACCATATGCTTTCCTTAGAAAAGCATGTGACATCATTAGAGCTGCAATACATTTTTGTGCATGTCCGTGTCACTCTGAAATCTGGAAGAAGGGGATCATTTATAACTGGAGTTTACGTAACAACTAGGCAAAAAGAAGTTTCAGAAATATATATTACACTACAGTACATCACCATTTTCTTTACAGACACACAGTGATTTCTGAATATATAATGGCACTGCTAAAGGGCTAAACGGACATATGAAGAACCTTTTCACCTGTAAAGCCAAGATTACATGGCACTACTAAAATGATTCATTTAAGAAAAAATTGAAAATGTGAAGAAAATATTTTTTATATATAGAAATAGTTTCTGATTAAAACATTATGAGTCATTCTTACGCAATATTTCTTAAGGAACAAGTAAATAAAGATAGCAAGTGATGCAGACATACTTTTAAAATACAATTTACCACCCCAAACAATATTTTTAAAGAAATAGGGGAAAAAAAATACTTTACTTAAAATCTTGTAAAGGTCCACCAGTGTTTAAGATAACACACATGCAAGTCTAACTCATGAAAGCAACAGGCCTTCAGCTCATGCATGCATCATTGTATACTTCCATTATCTGAAGTAAAAATGTTTAGGCAGCAATTTTGATTGGCAAGGAAAAGAATGCTTAGTTCATCCTATTGGAAAATTACAGGGAATATGGGTAAAAAACCTTAACTTTAAAAGCAACTTTTATCAGTGTCTAATTGGCTTGATAATATGTAGATAAGCTTTAAATAAAAACCCTCTTTGACTGCTATCATATTATAGAGTTCATGTCGACTGTACTGATTACATATTTTTTAAAGTCATCAGTTTTGCAGGGAACTTTTTTGTTCCCCATAAAAGACACGTAGCTTCTCAATTTTAGGGGCCCTAATGAAGCCTGCATAGCACTAGAAATGAGCGAACTAGGCAACCAAGATCCCAAAATTTCATGCCAATTTAAATAGCACTCTGGATAAATGCTTACATTTATTTACCCTGGGGCTCTGAACTCAATTTTGGCTCAATGATGCTTACCAGTAAAATGAACTTTGAACGACATTATAGCTTTGTGAAGTAGAAAACTGGCCCATATGGAAAACCAGCACAACTACAATTTGTGGTGTTTGCTGGCTTAGATAACATAGCTACTTCCTGGGGGATTTCTCTTCTAAAATGTGCTTGAAAGTAGGGGATTAGAAATCACATCCTTCCCTGAAACAATCCTTACCTTCTTAGCTGCAAGCCAATGGCATACTTTCTATTCAAGAAAATTGAAATATTACTCGTTTGTACTACAACTAATTGTTCTGATTCCAGACCATCTTAGCAGCATAGAACTGTATCAATCACTGTGACTTTGTGTACATAATACTCAAACCTATTGGGTACGTTCAAGAGGCCAACAGAGTACATGAATCCCAGAGACCACTGTGTACCTAAGTCTGTTGATTTAATGCAGACCTCCTGCCACTGATGAATGACCCAATTCAGCCTGGAGAAGAGAACGCTTCAGGGTGACCTTGGCGAAACCTTCCAGTACCTGAAGTGGCTTACAAGAAGGCTGAAGAGGGACTTTTCACAAAGGCCTGTAGTGATAGGACAAAGGGGAATAGCCTCAAGGTGAAGGAGGATGTGCTTAGATTAGGTATTAGGGAAAAAAATACCTCATTGTAAGTGTGGTGAGGCACTGGAACGGACAGGTTACCCAGAGAAGTGGACTCCCCATCTCTAGACAGGTTCAAGTCCAAGTTGGATACAGCTTTGCATAATTTGGCCTAGGAAGGTTGCCTTCATACCTTCCTACAGCAGGATATTTGGTACTATGTGATATTTAAGGTCCCTTCCATCCCAAACCATCCTACAATTCTACACATATTAAAGCATATCTCCTTGTTTACTTCCCAACTACATTTTTTTTTACATCCCTATAATAGCTTAAGGATAGAAATGATGGACAGGTCATTAAGGACAAAGTCCACTAATTACAACATTCACAGATTTCTAGTATTTCTATTCAAAATTGTGAAAGACTTTTAAGTAGCAATCATCATATATACAGATGTTTTCATTTCAGTTACTCATTCTCCGACTCTACTCTATTCCTAGACAGTTTAAATTTCACTAAGAACGTCTATGCACTACGAAGCAGACTAAAGCATAAACTCAGGTGTTTTGTTGTCAGAAAAAATAATTCCTCTTCATTTGCATATGTCTATGCTGTAGATCTCAAATTAGATGGGATGCATGTTGCTCTGCCTGTGATAATGTCTCTCCAAATATCAAAAGGACAGAACTTTAGCAAGTAATAATAATAATACTAATTTTCTGAGGTATCAACAGAATAACAAATATTGAGAAACCAGCTGCTTTCTGTGGGAATCCAGGGCTTCCCTCTGGCTGCCCTGGAGGGCCTGGGACCCTGGCAGGGGGTCAAGAACCCCCCTGTAGAGAGCCCCAAAAGACACTGTCTGTGATCTCTGTCCATGGAAAAGAGTTTTCAATCTTACAGGATGAATTATAAACTCTGAGTGTTTGATATGAGTAATAATTAAGTGTGGCACGGGTGCAAAAGTAAAATTTTAGGTTTCTAGATTAGGGGTTCAAAGGGGACAAGATAGAGGAAATTGGGTGTGTCTTGTCCTTTTTCTCCTTCTTCATGCCCTCCATGTTTCACTGTAGTGTTGGCATTTTTCTATTGGTTTAGGCTGGGAACACACTGTTCAATGTAGATGATAGATATTGGCACATTATTGTAAATATAGCACACATAATTTCTGGTATATAATGTTTGTAACATCCCACTGGGGGCAGAGCCCCACACGCTGCCCTGCAGGACAAACCTGCAGCAGGGCAGCAGAACATGTTAGAGATAAGCAAGAATAAACAACCTTGAAAACAGCACAGACGAATTATGGCTTCTTCTTTGGCAACGGGGCAGAAAGACAGAGACTTTTTACAATCTCAGAATCATCAATACCTCCGATTCCAACAGCTTTCAATAAACTGTTGCTAATGCAATGTTCAAAAAAGAAAATAAAAAAAGAAAAAAAAAAAAGAGAGAGATTGATCACTTACCAACATCCTCACCTTGTCAGTTTTCACATATTTGGGGGATGTTATTGGCAGGCTACACTCTCTAGTAATAACTGGAATCTTATATTTTCAAACTTCATCAATTTGTTGTTATATCTTTCAGGTGACAGGATATCACCAGTTGATGTAAGTCACTGTGGCAAAGTGACTTTTGCATCAGGCTTTTAAGACTCTTCTTTACACTGTGAGTGAAACTGTGTGCCAGAACCCTTCCCAAAACTGGTACCTCTGTGCTGAAGTTTTCCTATTTATGTTATGTTCCTTGAAGCTCCCTACTGCATTGGATACTTGTGATACCTTTACCAAAAAGCCCGTGAGTTCTAACTTGGCTTTGCAACCTTTAATTGAGCTCACTGAATAAAATACTAGCTGGAGAAATGTATTCCTGGGAGAAGTCTAAAAGCATCATACTGCCATCTATTTTAAACACGGATGGTGGGGGCAGGGTAGCCAGGGGGAAGGATCAGGAATATAAAAATAAAATATCCTTGGCTTCTTCCACCCCCCATTATCACTGGATGATCCCAACATTGCAGCTTTCCTGTTTTGGTCGCGGCTGCACCTGCTCCTGGTTTAGAGCCCAGAGCGATTTAGGTCGTGAACGGCCAATTCCGCACATCACGGCTGTGGCAGAATAAACGCACAGCAAAAAGGACTAAGCAGCAGAGCGGTGAGAGGTCACTCACGGTGAAAGCACTGCATCTGTGGAACACAGACCCCTCCCAAATGACCTCAGTAACCTTCAGGATATGCTGCAGGATTCGTCTGTTTTCTCTGGATGGATGGATGAATGAATGTCATTTCAGTCATCCAGCTACTGTGGAATGGGAATCTACTGGATTCTGAAATGCTTTTTAGAAACCAATAAATTTTTCAGGACCTCCTTCTTTCTGAGCCTTTCAGATTACATTTAAATGCTAAATAGCATATAATACAATAAAATTTGATGTGAAAATCTGGAAAATATATTCATTAAGTAATTTTACACTGTAGGAAGGCTTTTCTACTATTAGTTTTAGTAGCAAGAATAATCACTTTATTCTAAAAATCAAGGAAGCGTTTGTCAGGTCACACACCCAAGAGCTAAATTAATAGTCAGTGATAAAACTGTGGAAAAAACTCAGTATCTCTTCTTGCTGTGTGCCTAATACAGCTCAGATCAAACTACATTTGAAGTCTATATTTACCAAATTTTCTCTTTAAAAATTCCACACAAAATTGAGTAAAAGAGGCATCTTAGCAGGGGGGGACAAGAAAAGTCAGGGAGAGAAACATCTTATTTTCTTGCTTATTGTTTCTCTGTATCCTACGAGATCCAACCAGTCTGATCACTGCTGTTAGCTGCTACACCACTTCAATCATCCATGGGAATAATAAGGAGATCATAATCATCATCATCTTATGTGTTTTTGTGAAATCTAAGAGGAAAATAATCTCTAAAGCAAAAACTGCATCAAGCAAAAGAAATAAAGGCAGGTATTCCACATTTGTTTATTGCTGAGAGGGAATGAAGTAAAATGAGACTGACATTATTTGGGGTTAGAGGGCTTTATAAATTTATGTCTCTGTCCAAGGACTCCTCCCAAGAAATGCATCTTTGCAAACTGAACCCTATAAGAATAGATACTTATTCATTTGAAATAGGCTCATTGTATATTTGTATACCTTATACAATAGTACAGAAAATAAAAGCTCGGGCTTTTGTTTTGCTTTGCCAGGAGAGCACTTAAATCTTTTAGGAAAGGCTGCATTTCAATACTGCAGCAAATGAACAAACCCCAACCTGTCTCCCACCACAGCCACAAGCACAAAGAGATCCTAAAGGAACTTACAGATGGACTAAACAGAAAACTTCATAGTTTCTTGGTTCAGCAGTTCCCTTGTGCCAGAAGCAACTAACAGACATCTCATAGTCTCAAAATATACTGCAGTCAGTTTTTTAATTGAGTTCTATAAAAAGAGCTAAGCACTAATCAACACCATATGTTATTCAATTAGCTAGTAATACATATCTATTTCTCAAGCCTGTTCTAACATAATGGAGCACTTTGGGTGGTTTGGAACTATTTAAAGGCCAAGTAATTAATTTGCAAACATCAGCTTCTAAAGTCTGAGAAGTACTACTGTGATGACTTATAAGCCACAAAAACTCCCTCATTTGCTCCTTCATAGAAATTCAATCTGTTTTCAGAAACAGTCCTTGTGAAAACAAAGATTTCTGCATAAAATAGGGCCTGAAAAAGACACAGGTTCAGCTATTTGTGTGTTACTAAGGTCCAGAGAGATGCTCCTCCCATGCAGGTAAAGTGAGCAGCTTGTGTTTCCTCACTTCCCTCTCCACCAGCAATACATCATGGCACAGACCTTGTACCTGAGGCAGTAATTAACATAACAAATGGTAGAGCTAGCAAAGCTGTGCAGGCTCTGCCTACCGAGAAATTTGTTTCCGTCAAGTAACCTGAAGTACATTATTTTATTCCATATTCTTGATTTTCACATACAAAATTGTGCTCACAGACTCAAAACTCCTGTCAATGGTAGTCAGAGTTGTCTGAGCTCCAAAAAAAAAAAAAAAAGAAAAAAGGGATAAAAACATCCAACTGCAATTGTGGCTGCCTCTGCTGGACAAAACCTTGGGTTTAGCAATATTTCTAAGAAGGTAGGAAGTCAGAACAGGTTTTAAAGGGAAGCAAACAGAAAAAATAGAATAGGGAATTATAATCATAGAATCTTTTAGGTTGATACAGAACTTTAAGATCTTCAAGTCCAGTTGTTAACTCAGCACTGCCAAGTCCACCACTAAACCATGTTCCCAAGAGCCACATCTACATGTCTGTTAAATACCCCCAGGAATGGCAACTCTATCCGTTTCCTAGGCAGTTTGTATAACTGAGAACCCTTTTGTTGAAGAAATTTTTTCCAAATATCCAGTCTAAACCCCTACTAACACAACTTAAGGACATCTCCTATCACTTGTTACCAGTGAGAAGAGACCAACCCGCATCTGTCCATACCCTCCTGTCAGGTATCTGCAGAGAATGAATGATCGGGTCCTGAGTCTCCTTTTTCATAGACTAAAAAATCCCAGCTCCCTCAGCTGCTCCTCATCAGATTTGTGCTCCAAACCCTCCGCCAGCTTTATTGCCATTCTCAGGAGACATTCCAGCAGCTCAGTGTCTTTCTTGCAGTGAGGGCCCCAAAACTGAACAGAGGATTAGAGGTGTTGCCTCACCAATTCTGAGCACGGGGGACAAACACTACCCTGGTCCTGCTGGTCACATTATTTCTGATACAAGAATATTACATTTGATTTCATAGATAAAAATCACTTTTTACAGACTCTCTGGATCAACTCCATATGTGAAATCAGCCTAAAACCTGTCATTCAGATATCCTATAAGTGCCACTTTCCACCTCAAAAATCTTTAGTTTTCCCAGTACCTAAATATTCAATCAAAACTTTATCTCAGCAGAAAGCAAGAGCATGAACAGCTGTTTGGGCATAGCGAGCAACTCATTTTTGCAGACAAGAAAGTTCCATTTTTAACACTCCAATACAATTACTACCACTGTATCCAAGCAGGCAATTTTTAAAATTAAGTTTCACATACTGTTTGTGGCAAGTTTGCAGATAGGTCATCTCTTTGGATACACAGGCACCCCTTTTTTTTTTTTTTTGTGTGTGATTAAGTATTTCAGAAATAAGTATTTTGGCAATATGCTGATGAAAATACATCTACAAAATGAAACAGGAAAAGAATTAAAAAGGCAAACCACATGAGTAAGTTCTGTGGGAATTCTGTTTAAAAAAATAAAGAATTGCCAATTTCCACAAAGAAACCCAAACACTGCAGAATAAAGAATAATAATCTTTAGAAAGGCAGTTCAACCCCTAAAATCTTTGTTATGCACAAAAAAAATGCAGCCATTAGACATAAAATAAACTAGCAATATATATAGCAAAGTAAGGAAGAGAAAATTAAAGGCTATAAGCAAGAGATAACCAAAAGTAATTTTTTTTTGTTTAAAAGAAATGCCAAAAATATGCGGGGTTTTTCTTTTTTTTTTTTTTTTTAATCTACGAAATTTTAGAAGTTATTATTTGTTGTATTTGAAAGGTAATTTCCAAGTATTTTCAGTCTTTTATGGTTTGAATTTTCAAACTGTCTAAGGTCATAGTAATGAGCAATATTTACTACATATAAAAACATCTAAAAGACAATTTCCCCCTCCATTTTGTTATAATTTTGTTTTAGGGAATTACTGTACAGATATTTTTAAACAAAAGACCTTGAAAACACAGGAATCATAGAAGACCAAAAAAGAGCTAGTTTAGTGCTTCAATCAGTTTACCTTTGGAAGATATTTCTAAATCAAACAAAAAGTTCTACAATTGCCTTTCTCTAAATGCATTTCTAAAAACGCCTCTGTTAAAAAAAAAAAAAACCTTGAGGAAAAGATTTGAATATTATCATTTATACTTTCACAGTAGGAATCATTTTTTTCAGATTATCTTCTCATTATAAAACACTCAGAGAGCTCTGCCAACATTTACAAGTATAGGGATTTTTTTTTTTTTTATGTTATTGCTTCATTACACCCACTGGGCCATTTAGTGTTGAATTTAATGGAGACCAGATCATTTTCCAAGCAATGCAAACACATCAAGGTGAAAGTCTGTTGTGTTTGGAAAAGTTAGCAGATGTTTCTGCAAGTGCTTGTGAAAGTTATTGTTGTTTATCTTACTCTTGAACCTTTGGATTGCATTTTCTTTAAATACTGCATTCACCCCTGCATTCACAGTAATATGAACATAATTTCTGCTAGTTTACAGCATGTGGGGTTTTGGGTAGCTGTGACAATTTTAGCTGAGAAACATAAATATATTGTGTGGAACTTAAAAAGCATATTCTCTATCATGGCTTGACAGACAACACCTTTGCTATTGTTTCCATGGCTGACATAATGTTTCTGCACATCAAGTATGCATTTATCTGAATCTCTTCATCAATACTAGGGATCTAAAAATAATGTTTAGCAAATCAGACTATCTTGGACATATATTTGTAAAAAAAATCTGAAAGACAATTTGTGGGACCTGGACCTATTTATGTTTCCTTGGGATGACACAGTGTCCCAGAGCAGCAGCTAAAATCTTTTGTTACAGTCACACAAGGCCAATGTAGAGCTTCTCTTTTGCCACTGGGGAATAATTTTAACACAAGGACTATCTGTCTGTGTCACAATTCTAATAACCTTTTCATCACAGTACCCAGATGTAATCCATTTATAGAAGCGCTTATGCATCAAAAATAAAAATGTGCAAAAAGAATCTAATTACTGAATACAGAAAATGGGATGCTTTATTTTTTACTGGGGATAAATTCAGGTGATTCACTATTAGTGAATGTAAATATATTTTCAAGGCATGATTCCTATAATCCCACAGGGTGAGTATATGTGCCAGTGTACATTCAGGAAAATGCATCATAAAATATCAGGACCTAAGAGGACGTCCTGGGCAATGAGATATTTATTGCAGTAGCTTTTTCCTTACATTACTTTCCCACGAGTGTAATTCGCTCCTCTGTTGAATTGTGTGGAAAATGAAGGCAGGGCTTATTAGGAGAATTTGCTTATATTTTTTATAAGGCACACTTATGAAAATAGCTTTTAAGCTAAGTGTAAGAGAATGGTTTGAAATTATTTCTGTGTTTATTGATGCAAGATCTCTGAAATACATTACCTATTGGAATTTAGTCACATACAGTTGCACAACAAAAGTATGGAAATGCAAGAAAACATGGACAAACTAGAGAACACAAGCGCATACCTCCTCTCCAAAGCAGGAACTGCTGCTTCACTTTGCTTCTAAAAGTCTGCGCCTGTTTGAAATGACTGATTGCACAGCACAGTTCACTAATATCTTCAAAAACTTAAAGCCTATCAGAGAGGTCCAGGAGTTCACGAACATGTTAATCAATGGCAGTGGCTTACTAATGCTAAAATACCAGAAAAGCTTTTAAAGTAGGAAAGTTTTTCCTGGTTTTGCAGAAGTCTGTGTATTTTTATACATCTTTTCCATGCAAAGTTGTGTTGGAACACCACCTTCAGGATTCCACCACCATGTTATTTTTTTGTTGGGCTTTATATAGCATGCACTGCTAACAATTAAAAATCAATGGTTCTTTCTGAAACATCCTCCCATGATTGGATATATTTCTGAAAAAGAATCATGGAAAGTGTGGGAATAACACCACATACACACAAGGAAGGTAAAATAGCTGATGAGTTCCAGCTTTCTCTGAAAGACCTTCACAGCAGCACTTCTCTGCAGCAAATGCTCACAGCGCAGATCCTGAGCCGTTGCTTTTCCAAAGCCTGAGCACTTTGCTCAGCCACTGTGATCTGCAAAAACGACTGCTGCTGAGTGTAGAAAATCTTTCTAGCTCTTCTGGCCATCTGCAACTTCTCTCAACCTGTCAGGTAAGCTTAAAATGCTGAAAAGCCCTGAGAAGTCATACATGGTAGAATTCAAAGCCCTGGAAGACCTATGAAATTTCTTCCTTAAGGCATGCTGATTCAGATGAAGCAGCTTATAAACTCTATTATACATGGAATAAGTTTATAAAAATCCCTAGGATTTGCTGAATTCCTTATTTTTCAAGAATGACGACTCAACTTTGCATTAAAATGTTAATTAGCAGTAGAAGTCATTTAAGACTATTGATAAAATATATATGAAATTTTCAAGATTAACTCATTTTGAAAACTAATTTTATGGAAAAAGATTAGAATACTTGATAAAATATTAAACTGCCTGATATTTCAAGGTTTTTTCCTCAGAATTACCTTCTCCAATTCACCTAATAATCTAACACACTGCAGGTCACTGGACAAGTAAATAACTTTGATCAAAATGAACTTTTTAGATAAGTTAGAGAAAAATTAAATACAATGGTAGTAGTGACCTTTAGCTACTGACAGAGTTTTACAACACGGTGCTCTTCCCACAAAAATCCAGACACTTAACTGGATCAGTTCTCCTCAAACTGAAAAATGTGTGTTTAAATATATATGTATGTATACTACACAGATGCAAGTCAGGTTGACAGCCACTGAAGTCAGTGGCATTACACTGGCATAAAAACAGTGCAAGAAAAGCAGAATCAGATCCTCGTTTTCCTTTTAACTAAAGGAAATTCATAGTAATTTCAGCATCTCAGCAGTCACCATAATTTCTGCTGTTCTTGCTATGTATTATAGAAATTGTCACTTTTTAAATTTATGGTATCTTTTACAGCTTGGGTTAAAGAACACTTAAAGCACTTTCAGTGTTTTATATACCTGTACTTTAGAAGAACAGAAATGAGATTCCTTTATTAATTTAGACCCGGACAACCAGACCATTTCCACTAGCAGGCTCAGTGAATTTTAATGGGATTACCTGCATGAGTAAGAATTTCTATGACAAAAATCCAAAAATTGAAATGTTTAATGATTAAAAAGTACAAAGATTACAACAGCTGAAACTACATTGTTGAGTGCTCGACTCAGAAAGCTACAATTCATTAAACTAGCAGTCAATGTATATGTGACCAATCAGAGAAGCTCTATAAGGTAATAACATCCAAACAATGTCAAACTTCTACTTCAGTCGTAAACCTACGTATTATTTCTTCCCTGAGAAGTTTCTTTGACAGAAGAAAAACTATTGAATTATTGGAAACCAAGTTAAAAAAATTAATCTCCCAATACACATTCATTTACTTTTGCTTCATTTTAATGGAAATCCATTTGAAATCCTTGTCACATTTTCATTTTGTTTGCCACAGAGGTGCATGAAGACAGAACACTGCATGTAAGCAAAGCCATCAAGACCACAGCCTAAAAACAAACTGAACAAACAACCTTCCCCTAAGGCACTGCACGCAAGAGACTACTCCATCCTATCCTTCACTTCCCTAGTTTAGACAAAATCCTCATTATTTTACTTAGCACTATTTAAATTGAGGCAAATAATGCCATTTGTAATCAACTTTAACTGTCAGGAAGAAAATGGGAATGGCTTACCTTGCAGTATAGCAGTGTTATCCATTTCAGCATGCCTTGCTCCTACAGCAAACACATCTGGAACCAACACACACTCACTGCCATCAGCTGCTTTTCACAAATCACTCACTTATTGATCACTACACTTATCACTCTCCATTGATTGAACTTCATTCCACATTATCGATTTTTTGCTGCTTCAGCAAATTCTGAAAATTTCATCACAAGGAGAATTGAAACACAAACCAAAGCAGTGATCATCTATACTGGGTGCTTCTTATATCAAGCATTTCTGCTGAGGTCTTCATTTATTTAAGAATTAATCAAAGTGATAACAATTTTTCAAATTTCCTTGCACCAACATAAACATTAATGATAAAGACAAGCAACAGCCTCTGAGCCCTACAGCCCAAGCAACACTAAGTTGTACATTTCAAATTTTGTTCTGTACTAAAGTGACGGGCTCATGATTGCCAGATGTAGGTGCAAATGTGCTGTGCCACGCACATGACTGGTATGTGAATGACATGTGCCAGGCATGTGCCTGACATGTGTTTGCCACATGACTGCCATGTGCTGGACACCTGAATGCCATGTGATGGCCACCTGGTGCATGCTTGATTACAGGCAAATATCACAGCCAGCACCACAATCACCTTCCTATGGTAGGGAAAAAAGCTACCACTCTTCCTGCTGTCAGCACTTGAATCATGAAGAGAGGTACCAGAAGGTGGATGGGTCTCCTCTGAGGCCAAGCTGACTAGAAGCACAAGTGTCCCAGTGGCAAAATATGAAAAGAAAGAGGGTAGCTAACACCCAAGATATAATAAAATTTCGCAGTGGCACAATATTTTCTCACAGCTGTGGAGATAGCATAGTATATTCTTCTCCTGAGAGAACATTTTTAAACAGTGGGATTAGCTGACAAATGATGCCCCAAGAGCCTTTTATTCTGCCTGCAGGAGCCTTCTGTTCACCACAGAGATAAAAAACCAGCAACCTTGACAAAATGTACAATCAAACATGGTAAATTCTGGCATAAAGCAACATAGCAAAACCAAGCTATTCCAACCCTGAGCATTCCTCTCATGCTGACTTTGCAGAGTTCATCCTTCAGAACTTTTGGGCTCCACTAATTTTCAGGAATAATGAAAGAAGCAGACAACCTAAAGAAAGCCATTTGCTAACATTGCCTACCTCTATAAATGGTCACATTTCTGAGCATGTATGTAAGAGCTTTCTGTTTTCACAACATGGAACAAGAACACACTCTACTAATAATTCATCAGTGAAGAAAAAGAAAAAAAATTCAAAAGGGGAGAGATATAGAGATAATAGAGATAGATAAGTATATAAATATTTGTAATGAAATTAAAGGAAATCCACTTTGATATCATAGATGTTAGCTTGGTAATGGCTCTGGTGTCCATTTTAATAACAGTAACTGAGTACACTGTGGGACCTTGAGAACTTTAAACCACAATGCAGGATTATGCCAAGGAACAAACAGAAAGGACAGCATCATAAGACTGACCTTCAGAAAACTCATCAAGTCAAAACTTGTATTTTTCTGATAGTCTTGTGGTCTGCCTCCTTGCAGATCCTCATTTTAATTCTGATTTCTTCTCTCTAAGCAGATCTGCATTAATATTGACCACAACATGCAGTCCATATTTTTAACAAAAGTAATGCCCTTAGCTATGCAACACACCAAACATCATCAGTTGCTCATATTTATTTTAACACTCACTTCCACATTTGTTCCTCAATCTACTTTGACATCATTTCCACTAGTATCATTTGTTTGTCCCAATTCAGTGCTGCTAATCACTCACATAAATTTCCCTATAAAGTACTGCAAAAACAGCTTTGTTCCTGGAGAAATTACTTCATGCTTCCTCTCAGTTCCTCTTTTGGAGGTCACTATTTACATTAAGCTGCAGAGCAGTCCTGTTCCATCATGCTTCCAATTACTCCAACAGCCCCAACTGCTTCCATACTGTGAGATACAATCCCCCTTCTTCGAGCACATTCATTACACAGAACTTTTCACCACAGAATCTCTTCATCACAGTGGTTCCCCTTTTTTAAAGATAAACAGTCTTAAGACATATTAATAACCTTAAATTTTGTATCAGCACCAGAGGCACAAAAGAAGCAGCAGCAAAAGCATATTCAGCTAAAATTACATTACTATGAAGCCCAAAGATGTTTAATTGTCATTGCAAAATATATTACTTTCCTAAAATACACTGAAGGAAACATGCATCATATAAAAAAAGAAAATGGGTTGGAAAGACTGCCTACAGAGACATGAAATAAAGCAAATTTTTCTCAACTTACAAATATTGCAGAAATATTTTAAATTAAATTAAATAAAATATTTGAATACAAGAGCAAGATGTAGAAAAAGTCTACATTTTAGCATTGGAAATTGCAGTGAAGTTGGGAAAATTAGAAATATGCACTATTATATTTTCTTTATTACCTGCAGGAGCTGGAAAAAATACTCTACAGAAAAACATTCATTGCTGACAGCAGCAACCTTGTTGAAAGCCTTTTACTGTATCTGTAAATCTTGTACAATTCCTGTGTGCATCAGGACAAAACAAAACTTTATTCAGTCATGCAGTTGCCAAGTGAATCTTGAATTCATGCTTTTGTGTCTCCAAACTTAACACATATTCTAACACTAACACTAATGGACTATTTCTCTTCTTTCTTTTCAGCCTCCCTCTTCTCTGCTTCTTTTCCTTTTCTACACAACTTTATTCTTCAGAGGTTATTGTAGTCTAAAAGAAAAATAAAACTTCTGTTGTTTGAATATCAGAGGGAGGTTTATTAGCATCATATTATGTCTAGCATGAGGAGAGGTTCAGTGGCACTTTTCTTAGCTTCTTCTTCTCTCTTGTTTGCTATTTAAAGAGAAAATACATTAGAAGACTATTCGATTTTCTGCCACTTGAGAATTCAGCAGGAAAAAATACCACAAATAGCCCAGAGAAATGGGAGATAATTTCATGATCATTGTAATCTGGTGCTTTCTATATATGAAGAGCAAAAAATCATAGGAACGCCCCAAACACAAAAGGCAAGTATTTAGATAAAGGGTAATACTTGAATTTCGGATATAATATTTTAAAAATTGAAAGTATGACACAAGAGAAAACACTTCTGAAAAGGTGATTTACTCCTCTATTTTAGTGGTCTTTCCCAAGAATCTGCTGAATAATTGCTATGACTAGTATTATTCTGTACAGTGTTTGTATTTCTCTGAAGAGAAAATTTTTAGGTCATTAATAAAGTTTTGACATCACAGATGTATTTTTTTGTACCATCTTTTCTAAAGGAAGAAGATATTTAAAATTATGCCCAAACTGAGCCTAAAAACAAAAGACATGCAATTAGTATACTCTGTTGGTTGTTTTAGTCTAACTTATATGACTATTTCTGCAATTTCTAAAGTCAGCATCATAAAAACATTATTAGATAAGGGAAACATGCAAGTATTTTAAGTAGTTACATGGACTTTTAAAAAAATCATGACACTGTTGGCCATTGTGGCATGAAGTCCAGTCATTATAAATGTGAAATTATCAGATTAAGACATTTATCCAAATGTATTCACACAATACAATGTATCTTCCAAATCTGCTAAAGGTACTTGAAATCCATGTATTTCTACATTGTATGTGCTAAGCACAGTCTTCTGCATTGCTGGAAGTATACTTTGTTCTTTAAATTATTCAATTAACTAGCCAATATTTGCTTAATGTTTTGAACTTATAGTATCTCTCAAAACAGCTGAATGCTATTACCAAAAAAGTGTGGGGCAGATTTTGCAGGCTGCAGGTAGATGTATCTTTCTACACATTTAAGAATTACCCAACAAGTGTGAAGTTATTTGCATTTGAGTAATAGACTGAGTACAGGTACTTGGCAGGAAATGCTTTTCTGTGAGAATTATGCTTCAAAATTTACAAACTAGTTTATTTATTCCTTCTAGACTCTTTCCCTGGATTTTGTTTCACTGCTTAAAATTCAGGAAAATATTGTTTCATGTTTGGGATAGACTGAATTTTTACAATATTCCTTAACACAGCTGAGGGACAACTGTATTCATCCCAGCAAGCACAGAGAATGTAGAAAACCTGAGCGGCCTGCAAAAAAACCAAAATTAAAATCAGGATTTGTTAGCTCAGACAGCCGAATTAAAGGACAACCCTAACATTTGAAAACTAGAAGCACTGTACAGAGAGACTAACCAAAACTCCTGCTGGAACAAATCGGTGTCCGGCTGCACGACAGGAACCACAATCTGTAGCGCCCGTGCGTCAGTCCCGTCCCGCCACGCACCACTGCTGCCCCAGGCAGGAGCTGCCTGCAGATGGATCATTCCCTGATCTCTCCAGCATTTCCATGGTGCACTGAAGTCCCCTCCCAATGCTGTCAATGTCACCTACCAGAGACCAACACACACACATGGAGTATATCCTAGCAAATAACGATGCCATCAGGAGCTTCCCCAGTTTGAATTACTTTAGGCCTTCAAAAGAAATAAAGTTACTTTTATAAATGAATGCTTATTGTTTTACTCTAGTAAAGAAGTTGAATTAGGCTCAACTTAATTGTATTTGTACATATATTTCCAGTTTGCATTGTCCAAACTCCACATAAAACAACAGCACCACTGAACTTAGAATGATCTCACAAAAGTGAGCTCTCTGCTCACTTCTAGAGGGACTGTTTCAAATACTGTTACTTGACAGACGAGGATGATATGCAGGTTTCCCAGCACAGGAATAATTCCCAAATCTCCTGGGAAAGAGTGAGAAGCGAGGGACATGGATTTACAGCAGCAAGTGGATAGTCTGACATGCCAGCTTCCTAGCTCTTTTTTTGGTTTTTTTTTTTTTTTTTTTTGTAACAGAAATACAGCTCATAGGCAAAGACTGAGGAACAAAGGAACTTTTTCAAAAGCTCACCATCTCCAAACTTTACGTAATTCTTCACGTAGAATTCGGTAACCAAATTTTACTGAATATGTGAAAATCTCAAACCAGATCACAAGGGAAAAGCCCAGAACTGGTGAACACCAACCCTCTTCAGAAAATGAAACTCAGGACTTCAGAGTCCATCATGTATTTATCTTTAATTTCTACAGGTTCACATCTTCAGAGTGGTTATTTGATTTGCATATTCTTTCAATTAATAACATAAAAGAGAAGATAAAGAAAGCCTAATCAATTCAGTCCAGCTCATGAACCTTGTTAAGCTTGTGCTTGCCTTACTTCATGTTGAAATGCAATTCGCTTGTTCTAATATTTCATTATCAAAGTCCTTAAGAAACTTGCTCTGAATCCAGCATTTTGATTTAAAACTTATTAAATCCACACTACTGGCTGCCAAAAAGAAACAAAATAAATGTAAGTCATATTGTTCAGATGGTAAAGGCATCCAACCTATCTTAGTAAATATCAATTCTTCTATGTCAACAACAGCAATCAGAACACTGATTTTATGCATCTTCGTGATCACAAAGAGTATCCTAGCAGGACGTTTCAAGGACAGTTATTTCACCCTCAACCTTGGCAAGGTAGATTTTATGGATCACGAGAAGCAAGGGGCCCTTTTCTCCCCTTCTAGTTATCTCCAATAATTATTTACCAGCCAATAAAAAAAAAATCGAGAACAGTTATTCTCTCAAATCATAAGTTCAAATGAAATCACATTGAACCTGTGACAAAAGCAAGGAATAAAAATAAGAGAAAACTACTAAACTTGGGGAATGTTTAATTGTATATCACAATATAATCCTGCAGCTGTAGATGGGACATGAGTTCTCCTGAAAACAAGAGTTTTTTTGGTTGTTTCATTCACGCTCCTGACTATTTTACTGAAAATAGTATGGCTACTTGAGACATAAGTCTGGATTGCATTATTCCTCTTTCTGGCAATTATACACTGTTCTTCCTGTTTTAGAGAGAACATGAAGTGAGATTAAAGTGAGAGTAGTGATCCACAGAGTACAATACTCCCCATGTTCCCAAAAAACACATTCACATAAGGAGTATAAAATTTGTACTAGCACAATATTTCCTGAAATGTGCTACACCCCACAACTTTTGGGGAAAACTGGTGATTGCATGTAACATTTAATCAAAGATCCACTCTACTGTAAAACACCAATTTCTCTTCAATTTTCCACACAGCAAATCAAAAACTCTTTTGAATGTCAATGCTGGCAATTTTCATGCTGGCTACAACTTGGTCAGAATTTAAAAAAAATCATTAGCATGTTAATAACTTAGTGCCTCTAAGGAATACTTAGTTGGTCCTACACCAGAAAAAAATATTTTTCAGCCTTATTCATAACTACAATGTAATTATAATTTGCCGCAATTTCCTAGTTTACTTCATTTTAATTTGTGGAGGAGGATTTCTCAATGGGCAGCATGAAATACTGTCATAGTTCTGAGGAGAGCATCTCACTGAGAAATGTTCACACCCATTAAAGTGTAGAAAGGAAATCTGAGAACATACACATGCAAAAAGAAAGCAGAAATTTGAGAGAACTGTAAGAAAAAATTACATGGGTAAAATTTAGTTCCCTGTAATAAAATATAGGTGGCTGTTGGTAAGCTTTCTAGAATTTATAATATATTATAATCAAAACAGATTATTCATCACATTTTATGCAGTATCTCAGTCTTTTTTTATGACCTTAGCAAAGCTTATGATATGAAGAGAAAGAATACTTACAACCATATTTTTTGCACAAAAGAATTTTTGTTCATATACCCATTCTCATGTGTGCCCCGTGTCACAAGAAAATGAAAGGCATGTTCATAATAAAAGTTTTGTTATTCCTCAAGTTTGCTATTTTCTGCTATTAAGAAATGCATAACCTAAATTACATCTAATAGAAAAACGTGGATATTTAGGATTAATAATGGTAGTTTCAATGTCTATTGTTTTATTTGAAGGAACTACATCCAAATGCAGTATTTTGTACAAAACTTCTAATAAGGCAGATTTTAATGCAGAGCTTCTTTTTTTGTTTGTTTGTTTTGTTTTCTTTTTTATCCTTATGAAGGAGTTTTAGTAATTTGGAGGTTTTCTGCATTCATACATGTTTTCTAGAACAGAAACAAGGTGTTCCAAGGACACTTTCAGCATAGACAATGTTCAACCTTTCACCATGTTTAGGAAGCAGTATACTACATCTGTATTGGTAGAGAACTCATAAATTCAGCTTAGTTGGCGTAGAAAATATTCAGAAGCTTGCTGAAGTTGCCCACATTCTTCATGACTTTACCCAATAGTATGTTCCTGTATTCATGCAATTTGTGCAGTTCACATAACAAAATGCACCAGTCATGGAGTTTTGACTCATCTTATTACCTCATCTTTACCTTTCAAGAAACTAAACTGCTTCTTGCAAGCTGGCTCAGCAAGGAAAAATTTAAATACTAAGCAGAAATGTGTACTCTTCTTTTTTACAAAAACTAAGAAAACCAGCCTTGAAAAAGAGAAATAGCCAGGAAAAATGCATAGAATTGGGGAACAAGACACTTAATTAATCTCCCCATTTAAACATACACTATGCTCATTTGCTTCAGTAATTGACCTAATTCACATGGGAAAAATCAACAACTGGAGAGAAAGGAACCCGAATTTCATGTGTCCTTTTTACAGTGGGACATTCAAATGAAGGCTTTGAAAACACAAGAGCTTGTCCCCAAAGCACTTAGTGCAGACTGAAGCTTACAATGGAATCGGCATTTTTGAAACAGGTTCTTGTCTGAAGCAAGGAATCTTCTCCAGCTAAGACAGTCCAGGCACAGCAAAACCACACCAGTGTGCACTGCAGGGGGATTTCGAGCAGTTTACACACTGGTATTAGTCTACTTATAGGACTCATCCCTTGCTCTGAGCGCTAAAGGATTGTGGATCTGAGCCAAGCCACCCCTCAGCCCTAGAGGATCTTCAGCACATCCCTGCACCAACAACAAAAGCAGGCTTGAAAGGAAATAAATATATCTGTGGGGAGTTCTCCACAGTGATTTGTATTGCCATCACATCGGAGACACAAATAAGTTTTAATCAGCCTCAGTCCGTATAGGCAGGATATTATATAGTGAAAATATAATTAGTAATATTCATAACACTACAACAATCCCATGTCTGTGGCTTAATCTGAGAACTCCTTCTTAGCAAGAGCACAAGAAAATGCTCCTTCACTTACTGAACAACTATGGAAGTAGCTGAGCTGAGCTTTCCCACTTAACAAATTTGGTCATATTCCATTAGCTCTCCTTATCATCACAACTTGTTTGTCTAAATACTACAAGGAAATAAATGTCTGCAGTTTCATTTCAGTTCTTCACTATAATGTCCATAAATAACAGCGGGGAAAAAATATTGGAGTCAGGGTGAATTTGAGCCATATGAAAAAATCTTAGGGTACAAAAACCACGAGCTTATTTGCTGCATGCTCTGACAATAAAGCTCTGGAATGGTTAAAAAAACAAACAAACAAAACAACAACAGAAACAAACAAAAAAAAGTAAGAAAACTAGGAGAGGGCAAATACAAAGCTTGCTTTAAAAAGCTAGGACTGAGCAAACTATGGGAAATTATGGAGTTACAGGAAAACTAGTTAAATTTAAATTTGCAGAAAAATACCAAATAATTAAGCTTTGTACCTAAAATGTACCAAGAAGATGAATTAGACTCAATATGGAAGTGTCAAAAACAGTCATGCAAAAAGCATCTCAAGTCCTCTTTTGACAATGTAAAGGGTCTTATGGAGAGAAGAAAACCATACAATAACTTTGAAAGCCATTAGACACAATTTTCCATTATTTTTCCCATGCAAATTTTGTAAAAAATACTCTAACTTCTATGAGAGTAATGCTTAAGTTATGAGAAAACTAACCAAGCTGTAACTGTCAATTATTTGTCCAAATGAGAAATATCTATTAACAGGCTGTATTGGATGTGTTCTCTATCCAATATTTTTCATTAGTTTTATTAACAATTGGATGGTAGAATGCAGCATAAACTGGCAGATTAATTAAGAAAGAAGGGACAGAAAGCACATCAGAGGAAAATATTAAATTCAAAATTAAATTGACACAGTGAAGAAAGGTTCCTGTCTTAAGAAGATCCCATAAGACAGGAATATTAATCACTACCCATACAAATACAAAATGAGGAAAAACAAGTTAGGTTGAAGTTCTTGGGCAAAAACTATACATGTTGGAATATTTCACAAGTGGAACATGGCATTAGCACACTAAATGGAAGAATGCTAGTATTTCAGACAATGCCAAAGATGAAAGGCTAAACCAGAGTCAAGAAGAAAACTTTTTCTGTTGTCAGTTGCCAAGAAAGAATATTTTGCCCTTCTCTGAGAACAGAGACTATATTTGTACAAATTCCTCACCGTGTAAGCACTTTTTCTTCTATTTCTGTCCCATCTCAGCATCACTTCAGTCTCCTTGCTTCAAACTTCCATCAGAGGTCACTAGAACTGGACTGTATTATGGGTTATATCTTGAATACATCTAGTTTTATAAATGCTTCCTACCCTACTATTAAGGCTATGTGTTCATGCTCAAGATTTCCAAAATAGATTTAACTCCCTTTTCTCTTTGGCAGTCAGTCACTCAAAAAATATGTAGCATCAATCAAAAAAAAAATCCTTCCTATTTCCTTGTTAAGTTTTTGTGAAAAATGAACTTAGCCTTGCACTGAATACAGAAAGACTGGAACACAAGAACTGATTCACAGAATGTATGGAATTTAAATCTTTCCCAACAGTTATATTTAATTTAGTACAAATAGAGTCATGAAGCAAGATAAATTTGACAAAGAAGGTCAAATAGAAAAAAAAATTTAAAAGTAAAACAAAAAATTCCAACAAAAAACAAAACATCAAAACCCTCAACCTATCTAAAATGTTTTTAATGACTGCAAAAGATATTTCCTTTTGTATAATGTTTCTGGTTTTTTAAGGGCTCGTCTCAGCAAGGAAGTCTCACCTTTCTCCTGCATCTTAATAGGACATGCTTTCACCACAGCTGAGTACAAAAATCATACACAGACATTCAACAGTGATACAGGTTTTGGAAAGAATAAAGTCTCAGCATGACAGCTCCAGCACCAGATGGGGAGAAGAACAGAAGAAAAGAAAAAGCAGCAAAAACAAAAACCAAACAAACAAACAAACAAAACAAAACTAAAACAAAAAACCCACAAGACATGAGAGTGACAAGACACGAGGCAATGTGGCTACTGCACACCAAGCCTGAGACTTCCCATTTCTCCAATGTGCCTGACAGTACTCTGTAAGAGAGAGTACTGTGCATGGT
Organism: Taeniopygia guttata; assembly: GCF_048771995.1. Lineage (NCBI taxonomy): Eukaryota > Metazoa > Chordata > Aves > Passeriformes > Estrildidae > Taeniopygia > Taeniopygia guttata. The sequence continues at coordinate 37,801,371 of NC_133026.1, forward strand.
ACAAGGAGCATCATGCTTAAACAATACAAAAGGACATGATAGTAAGAACCAGATATTACATTTAAATTTAAACTGACAGCTGAGTGACTGGTTTTTGTTGGGGTTTTTTTATTATTATTTGTAGATTTTCTGGGTCATATGTTGGTGACTATCTCTATACTTGCCCAAAAGTTTTAATGTTGTGAACATAATTAACACCAAAGATAAAAAAATTGGTAAGTAAAGATGGCTTGCTTTGGGTTGGCCAAAACCAAATTTTCAATGGTATTTCTTTCCAACACATATAACCATAAGATTTCAAAATATTGCTTCATATTCTGGATCTGAGGAGAGCTATGCAAGAAAGAAATAAAATGCATTTTCACAGAAACTAATTAATAAGAATCAAAGCTACACTGGTCTGAAGTTCCACCAGAACAGTAAGTGCAGAGGAAATCTGACAGAGAAACACACTGCAGCATATGAATAAATCATCTACTCCTCATCAGGGTATTGAATCCAATACAACTGAGAGTCAACTTAGATTGCATATAAAGCCAGCTCTCAGAGGTATTTGATGATGAGTTTTTCTAGACAGCAACAGCTCCAATCAATTGTGTGATGTACAAACATCCCTGGGAAAATGATCAAATGAGTGAGTGAAAATTTATTTGCAAAAACAAACAAACAAAAATAAAAAAAACAAACAACCCAAAATCCTAATTACTGAAAAAACTCTTACCGTTGGCAGGTATACATATCCTATCAACCTGTGTAAGGAAACAGTACAACAGAAGTGCATAAAATTAAAGCACAGGCCAGCGTACATTTTGCTTTATCTAGATATTCATAATATACTTGCTACAGTACGCAGTTATAATACCAATTTTTCTTGATGACAGAATCTCTAAGACAAGAACTATATTCATACATTTCTGCAGGACTAATTTAAATGTCTACAAAAAGGCTGAAACGTCATCATGCTTGAGCACACTAGCTGAAGTTTTAAGACTCTTCCAATTAAGCTCCAGTAATACAAAACAGAAGCAAGAATAAAATCTCTCAGGCACTACAGAATTCCTACTTAAACTTTGCAGTTGCGTTTTGAAGGAATTTTTAACAACATCATGCACGATGCGCTTTCTTTTTCCCCATTCACTTCCCAACATTTGCCAGTATTTTTAAAGATGGGACCCTGAAACTATTCCTGGAGCTCTTGGCAATGCAGGCAGATACACATCCTTTTGCATGGAAAAAACAAACACCCATTTTATTATAGCTTTTGCTTTCTGTATGGATGAGTTCTAAGTTTGGAAGAGCGGGCTTCTGATGAAGAGGTAATTCAAAGATGAATTGCATTTGATCATTTCAAAAATAACTGTTAAGAAACCTTTCTCTTAGGCATTGATCCTAATTTTTCCACTTCAACTCTTTCTAACTCACAGAGAGAGTGATCCAATGGTCCTTAATGGGAAATGTACAAATCTACCACTGATCTGGTAACTTAAAAGGGTCCCATCACTTGTTTCATTCAGCATCATTCATATAAACACAACGAAAACACAGTGTTCTTGAAGTGACTTACAGGCTGAAAGCTCAACCTCTGACAGCTAGACAGCTCCCTCATTTTTTTTTCTCTTTTCAGTTAGAACAACTTCAGTATTTTTATCCATGTTGTTACTATTCACTGAGCTATATCTAAAGGAACCTGGAGATGCTGATATTTGTCAGGATTTAAATTTCCATATATACTCCATAAGAAAGTTTCCAAAACTATCCCTCAAAATCTCCACATATCAAAGTTATGGTATCATAAGGTACTAAAATTTAACTGTAAGAAAAGTGGCCACAAATGAACAAAGGAAATTGAGAAGAGAAGGCTTAGGGGAGTCTCATCAATCTCTATTAATACCTGACTGGGGTGAGGTTGAGGAAGCCTTACAAACTCAGGTATCCTGTGAGCTGCAGAACAAATTTCAGGTATGTTTGATATTCAGAAGCTAAAACTGATATAACTGAAAACCATATTGATTTAAATAATATGAAATAATTTCAAAATTATTTTGACTCTGCTCCTATTCTGGTTTTACGAAGGACTTAGCACAGAGAAGTGACTCCCATTAAAGACAACTACGGAATAAAGTATTTTGGAAATGGATTAAAATGTACTTTGAATCCTGCTTTTAGAACTGGTTCATTTTACTAAATCACATTACTGTGTAGAAGACACAAGGAATACATAAAGCATTTCTACTACAGCTGGGTACAGTAATTACAGGTATCCCAGCCATTTACAAGAATCCATTTGCAATTACATTTTCACCAGCAAATTCAGTAGATTTAAGGCAGACAGATGATCTACAATGAAAATTATAAACATCCATGAACAGAATTCCCATCAAAATATTTCTCTGAGAAGCTAGATCAGTTTAAATTAAAATGCCTAAAAATATTCTCTTCAGATTAAATGAACAAAGTAAAAAGCATTCATTAAAAATACTTCACTTAGCTATTTGTACTTTATATTTGTCTTCTTATAGAAAACCTAATATTGAACAGATTTTGTTGACTAAAACATTGGTTTGCAGCCAAAAAAAAATTACTACACGGAATCTATAATTTTTTTTTTTTTTTACGAACTTTCAGCACATTTGTTCCTTTTTATCAAAACGATATGATGCTTCACATGTACTCAGGTTCTCAGCTTGCAAGTGTTAGACTATGCTAAGTATTGCAATTTTCTCATTAGAAGAATGTTAACGACCACTGTCACTCTCCATTTCAATGCAAGCTGGAATCGTAGAATATCCAGGGTTGAAAGGGACCCATCACAACCATGAAGTCTAACTCCTTGATCCTCACAGGACTGCCTAAAACTAAACCATATAATTAGCATATGCTTGAACTCTGACAGGTTTGAAGGCATGACCAGTTCCCTGGGGACTCCATTCCAGTGAACTCTGGGTGAAGGGCTTTTACCTAATGTACAACATGAACCTGTCTCAGCATTGCTTCACTCCATTTCCTCTTATCCTAAAAAATAAATTAGTGTCCATACATCTTTTATGTATCTTCAACCGAAAGAATGAGTAAAGAAAAAAAGGATAAATTACTTATGAATTCCCTGAGGTCTAAAAGTCTAAGCATTATACACAAAGATACAAGAAAAATCATTGTCTTCTGAGTTTGGATCAGTTGGAGGTTTCTGGGGGTTTTTTATTTAAAAAAGAAAAAAACAAATCCCATCAGTGTGGTAGACAAATGTCCCAAGATATGCAAGAGATTCACCCAATACCATGTTCATGATACACTGTTCTAATATTATGTTAGTGCAAAAATAAACCAACTAAATTCTAACAAGGTGCAATTAATATATCCAAGAACCAGGCTCAGTCTTTGAAGGATTAATCTATGTAATTATTTATGAACATTTCTTCAGAGCCTGGGCGGGTGTGGGGAGAAGTACAGCCAGATGGCCACAACATCAGATAGCAAGAACAGAACATGTTAGGCATTTACTCTTCCTCTGGTCAACAACTCAGGATTCCTATCTTAAAACATATCAGGAGATACTCTGAATGGAAACATTCTCAAAATACACACATATTGGCAAGTCAGGAGAGTAATTTGAAAGATTATCTTGTGTTGGGAACAAGATATTTTTGTGATAAACTACTATAGTTCAGAATGCAATCAATGAAAACATCTAAATATAAGTCTAGTAAATAAAAGTGAATCATATCCAACCTTCTGAGATCATGAGGGAAAAATCATTAAAGTTTTTTTTTAAATAAAGTCTCAAAAAACCTGCTGCCTAGAGATTTATTTGAATTGAGTGAATTCCCAGTAGATTGTTTTGCTGAAAAAAAATCTGCACATTCAGAAGAATACCTGAAAGTAAGCTTATAATAGTAAAGAGAATGATGCATTGCAAAATAAAAGTAATTTCCATTTCCATTTATTGTTAATGAGAAATATACAGCTGTATTTGAAAGCGCATCCTTGCTAAATCAATTACATCCCACTTGCATGCCACTTGAGTGATACAAGCAGTAAAGCACATCTCCAAGTACAATACTGACTTAGAGAACAAACTGAAGAGCCAACTGTATTATCTCACAACTGTAACCATTCCAGGCCAGTTGAATAGTACTTACTCTCTTTATCCTAAAAGGTGTCGCCAGACTGTGGGCAAGATAAAAAAGATCCGGTTTATTTTAGCATCTTCACTGTTATTTGTCTAACCAAAACAACCACTTACTCAATTTAGTTGAATTTTCAAGGCAATTTTGAAATCCCTTTCATGCCTGACCAGGAAGCTGTATCCAGTTCTCCTCTCCACATACCATTGCCAAGTGTGGTCATGCAGCAGCCACAAATTACCATTTAGAGGGAAAAGCAACACCACCAGAACGGAAGAACAGGAACAGATAAATATTACTCTCACACACAACACAACCTCATGCTTCGTTTGTCTTATTTTAAGAATAAAGCTACATAAATTGATGCATTTTTCAATTTAACCCTTCCCTTCCTCTTCCTAATCCTATTTCAAATAATCATTAATTCCAAGATTTAGAATGACTATAGCATCCTTCAGTGGTCAACAACCACAAAGCTGGCAGGAAGCAGAGACAGCACGGCTGCTTCAAAGGCACCTCCCTGGATCAGTCTCCTTTAAAATATGTGTCTCTGTGTTTTCATCATCATTTGCCAATAAAGGCCAATTCTTGCAAAAGAATACTCACTCCCTTCATAAACAGACACCATTTATTTAATGTTTAAAAAGAACAACAAAAATTAAAAACAAAACCATAGGCACTCAACATAATTCCTTCACAGCACAGCATTTGAATTCATAGTGCAGGGATCATGCAGATGATAAGAGGTCAAGAAAAGGAGTTTATATACATAAAAATTTATTGTTTAACCTGTAGAGTGTTTCTGTGCCCCAAATTTCCTTCTGTTGTCTAAGACATGCAAAGTTCATTCTAAACAAAGGAATTTTCTAAGGTAGCTAGTATTACGTTCATTTCAGAAAGGATAGTACAAAAATCTTTTTTAAAATAAATTATTCTTTTTAACTTCACTGTATGGATATCTGCTTCCCCAGTACTCAGTTGAAAGTTTTAATCAGTACAAGATTCAGGTCTACAATATGAGCTGGAGGACAATTCAGCACATAAATACAGAGAATCTTCATAAACACCATGAATCTGGTTTGTCAGTTTTTACTAAGTAAGGTACAGAAATCTATCAAAAATTTAAAATGCCTGATAAAAGGCTTTACACCCACTTAAGCCTCTCTCTCCCCATATCAGCTGCTGGGTAATACCTTAGAAACACATAAAAAGGTTCAATTCAAACAGGAATGTTACTTCTGAAACTTTCAGCAAAGGCATTTTGGGCTTTCATCTCCCTCTATCAAAACTGGCCAATATCATTCTTGTATAAATACATTAAATGGAAAATATGAAAATGTAAAACCCAAATTTACGGAATATCCAATATTTATCTGACATAAATGTAAAAATCTGAATCATATTCCTGCTACTCACTTCCACAGGAACTTCAAGGTAAACAAATCTTCAGAGGCACAGTAAGTACAAATGACATAAGGTACAAAGAAGAGAGATAAAAAAAAATTAATGTAACCTTTAATACTATATCAAAAAAATTACTTTTACATTAGCCAAGAAGAAAAGTGGAATAACTAAATTATTTTCTTTTCCACCCTTGTATGATAAGCAGAATCCTAATTATGTATCTCTGGAGTAATCAATGTCACCTGGAATTTACAGAACCTGTGATTACAATTGCCAAACAAGAATTTGAAGAAAGATAATATCAAGAAATTGGGGAAATTATGGGCTTAGAAATACTGCATTAATGTTGACCTGTTTACATTAAATAATGAACTTGAATTCAAGACCTTTCTGAAGAAAGATGTTATGAGTCGGTTGGGTGGCTATCTTTGCTGATTCTATACACTGTACATCAGAACTTGAGCATATCTGTGAAAATGAAAACAAATACTGCAACCTCAAATGAGCCAGAAAAGAGAAAATTCCAGAAGAAGGCAGTAGACAGCACTGATTTTCCAGAAACTTCCTTCTCTACACCGTGGGACAGGCTATGCATTCAAGTTCAATGTCAACGTGTCAGATGGTTGGGCTCAGGAAGCCCTATGAGCCCTCTTTCCTCACACAGGGATCCATGGACAAGACCCCTTCCTATGCCAGATCTCCTCTGAGTGAGGTGACAGCCCCAGCAGCCTCCTCAGTTACTGTTTTTGCAATCCATGCCATGATATCCTAAAGAAATCTTTTCTGACGTGTGCATTTCCAAATATTAGCTCCTCACAACTAAAAAAAGGCAAACTCATGAATTATCCAAATTAACCATACCAAATTATATATAACTCTCAACAGATCTAACTAAACAAGAATTCTCAGGTAAGAGTTTTGATGAAGTTAATGCAGATGGAAATGTGATTACTACATGATCACTTTTCTATATTCTAAATTAACAGCAACTCATCACAAAAAAATCCTGAAGAGAAATTTCTGGAAATTAGAATACCTACCTTATGCTAAACCTGAAATCTAAAGATAATTTTCATACATGATTTGTAAATGAGAGTCTTCTTTTATTTTAATTAGTAATTTCATCATAATCTTACTAATTTTACAAAGGTACAATGAGGACAAAAAAATTATATTTACCTCTGAACTGAGTACCTTCTTGCAAAGCTGGCAGAAAACCATAGCCACATCTGTCTTTTGCTACAGGTCCAACCATAATGTACTTGGAACATGGCATAAGAGCTCATTATTGCTGTGATTATAGGCTTAAAAATTAAATATATTTCTGATTTCAGTACAGAAAAACCCCTCAAACAATTATTTCCTACAATCAGCTTGTCTGTTCAGTCAATAAGCTGAATATCCAATTCAGTCGCATTACATTTTTGACATATTTAAAATGTCATTACCTGAGAATGTCTATTTATTTTAAATGAACTTGTGTCATACACAACAAATTTGACACACAAATTTGAAGTCTACCTTATGAAGACAGGAGGTGAAAAGGGTATTTAACTTTTAGCTGCTTTGTGCTACAGCATTAGATAGACATGTTTGCAGAGCTACTCTGTGGGATTTGCTGCAGCTTGAAAAAGGGGATTACCCAACTGCTCTTTCCAATTTATGTGAAAAACACTCAGTTGCACATCAATGTCCATCAGCATGATAAATCTTTGTCTCTGGCACACAGAAGGCCAATTCATGATTGAAACTGACACAGAGAACTACTTTAATCAACTAATAATCACTCAACATTACCTCCAGGAAAATCCCTCTAGCTCTAGTATTTAGATTAAGTGTCAAGGCTCAATCTGAACATATTATGAAGAAGGCAGCTTCTCTTAAAACAAATCTCTGTTAAGTTGATAAGAGTTAATGCATCTGGCAGTTCCTCAGCAGATGGCAGGTTTAGGTACAGAATGCAGATGACACTGGAGCTTTGTGTTACCAACAGAAACCATTAAGGTGGAAGAACTTTCTACTAAGTCTCTTCTGTAAATTATTAAAATAAAATTACTCTTAGGATAAAATGTCTTAGCTCAACAATTAATTTACTTGATGAAGCATCTTTTGTTTGTTTCTGACATATGGGAAATACATATGTCACCTGTGCATTAGATTATTTTTCAATCTATGCACACTGATTGCTCCAAATACACACTGTGAAACAAGAAGCAAGGCTGGATATTAGGGAAAAAAGATTTTTATGGAAAGAGTGACAACCTACTGGAATTGTCTACCCAGCGAGGTAGAGTCACCATCCAGGATGTGTTTAAAAAAAGACTGGAGGTGGCACTAGGTGCCATGGTTTAGTTGAGATGTTGGGGGACGGGTTGGACTCAATGATCTTGAAGGTATCTTCCAGCCTAGTGATTCTGTGATATGGTTTTTGCTAGATCTCAGCGAGGCTAAATGGTTAAATACCAGACCAATTAGCAAAACATATGATTAATTTAGTAAACTTTCACTTCAAGTACATAAATACAAGCTTACAGCATTTATAGATATTAAAAAAAAAAAAAAAAGGAAAAAGAACAGTGAAAATTGCCTTGTTTAAACAGAAAAAAAAAAATATCTTTGTTTGCTGATCTGCAAAGAAGCCTGTGGAGATGCCAACTTGAAGGCGAAGAGAAGCCTAAATACTGCAGAGTGTAGGGCTAAACTATACAGTTGACAGCAGGCTTGTGGCTATCCACTGTAATAATTCCTTTGTCGACATCTTCTGACTGCCTGACAATCCTGCCCTTTGCCACTGGCTAAAATACTTGCTAATAATGGCACTAAAGAATTTTTTGTCTTGTAGGGCGTGACCTTAAAATAACATTCTTATTACAGAGCCACACTCTGTCCTTTGCCGATTAGAAGGATACTTATTTAAGAAATAAAGCAAGCAAAACTTCCAAGACTGATAATAAACCATCTTTCTTAAACCAAATAAATTTTTTTGCTTTATGGTACAGAAGTCAGTAAAAGCATGCATTACACTTACACATTAACAAAAGAAGCCGCTGTTCCTGCAGTCACTCACTTTGCTCTGATTAAATTAAATTTCCAAAGAGTTCACATTGTTCTGAGAATAAGTTTTGGATATGCCAATACCTATCTTCCCCAATCTGTTGTTTTCTCTCAAGCAAGATATAGATCTAAACTCTTATTCCAAAATTTTATCATGACTCTGGCTGAAAATAATTCCAACAGAGCTTTTCTCAGGAAAATATTCATACCTCCTGCCAACTCAGATAATCTGGCGTAACTGTTCATTTAGATTCAACTAAATTAAATCTAGAGCATTTGCATGTTGTGTTAATTGATCTCACCTAAGAAAATAATGTCACTGTGCCAGCAGAAATCCCGTTACTGGAACATGTTGAAACAGCCCAACACTGTGGAGCTGCAAAATACCTATAGCAGAGATATTTTATAATGTCAAATCAAAACATGCTTTGGCAGTAAAAAACCAAAAATTCTGCTTGGCCTGCATTAAGGTCTGATGACAGACCTTCCTTTGGCCAAAACTTCTGCACAATTTCAGTCCCTGATGCTGTCGTAATTTGAGTTAAAATCATGTTTGAAGAAAGAGATATTTCAGGCTTTTCCCGCTGTATTTGTTTCACTGACATTAAACTAGTGCAGAGGAAATTATACCATGATTACAAACTTAGTAAAATCCAACGCCATATCTAAGAAAGGCAGTGATTCAACCAGAGAAGCAATATTGTGTTTTTAACAAGACACAAGGGCTTACTGAAGGTAACAGCTCACATGAGAAAAGGGACAAGTTATGACCATTGTGGGAATCATTATTCCGAATTTATTCACTCTATGTGTATAAATTTCAGCAATAATGTCACATTAATGTAGTTATTCAAACTTAACACTCATGTTCATTAAAAAAAAAAGTCACCACAATGATAAACCAGTCTCTGAGTTACACCACGGTTAAGCAAATGTCAAGCAGCAGGAGAAATTTAAGTTACACAATATCACAGATGTGCTCTATAAGCAATTTTTTATTTTGCTTTGTACCATGAAAAAAGCCTCTTGGGAAGGAATCAGTAGGTCCTTTTTATAGCAGAGATGATTTCTATATGCATAGCTCAAGGCACTCAGCAGAAACCTATAAATAACTAAAACACAGAACAGGACCCACTGTCAATTTTTATCTTAAAATACAACTTAAATATTTTTATTTTTAAAAAACTTGCAATGCTGTTTTTGCAGATAAACTGCTTCAATAAGTCATGCAGGATCCAAATACTTTCCATGGGCAAAATACAGAATACCTCCATGTCCTTTTATTATCACCGGAAGGTGACTGGGAGATTGTGTCTTTTGCACAATCTGCTGGGTTAACTTCTTAACAAATAGTCCTTGCAGCAGAGCTTTGCAAAGAGAACAGTTTCAACAATGCCATGAGATCTGTTATTCACATCTGGATATTAGCAACATTGTCAAAATTATTTTCAGAGTATCCCCTTTAAAAAAACTCCTTTAGACATTTAGAGTTTCCTTGCTCAATGCCTCTATGACTTTGCTGGAGGAAACAAAGCCTTTCTTTTTCCCAGTAACAATATGAGTGCAATTGAAGAGATTTCTTTGTATCTAGTGACAGAGCATGCCAGAAAAAGGGGAAGAAAAATGGCACTATTAAACTCCTTCACCAAGTGTTACTTAAAAGCAGGGATTATACAAATGGAATATATGGGAGCACTTGTGTTCTTAAAAAAATATATACTCTTTATAATGTATTTTCTTTGCACCATTACAACATTTATAGTTTTTACTTTAATATACATATACACAGAAACTTAAACCACAAAACGCTGAAAAAATGCCATAAAGCTCAAAACAGTTTTCTGCATATTTTCATGAGTAGCAAGAATCTATCACTGTTACAAGCACAGAATTTTGGAAACCATTTTCCTATCCCAGCATACTACTTTAAACTGAACTACAGTAAATAAAACCTTTAGGTATCTTTAGATATGTATAGACATAAATACTTCAGTAAGTATTATTTTAAAATAAAATATATTTTAAAATAACTTTCTTCTACCTGCTAATCTGCTGGTAGACCCCGAGTACAAGAGATAACCCAAGTCACCTAGGATGTCTACAAGGACAAAAGATGCAAGAGTTTCAAAATGGAACAAGTATATACCATGAATGCCTAGAATATCCTCAGACTCCAACAGCTTGAGGAGTTTAAAATCAGATTTCCTTTGGAGACTGTTTGCATCATTGTTTTTGGGGGGGCAGGTGGGTTTTGTTTTTATTTTAAAATAGTGCTTCAAAAATTTCTTTTCTTTTAAATTAGCCAATCATAATTTAGATCCATGTCAACTTTTATTTGGAGCTTCCTGCAGCAATTTCAGTTTATGCACTAAACTCCTGTTCTTTTCTTGGATGAGACAGTGAAAATTTCTTCCCTAATAATTTTCTCCATGCCACTTCTGATTTTATAGAGTTCTAAAATAAGCTCCCTTTTTCAGGATAAAGAGTTACAGCAAATTTAGACCCTCTTTGGACAGAAGTCATTGCTTGCCCTTGATCATACTTGCTGCTCTTTACAGAACCCACTCCAACTCTATTTCATGTTTCTTGAGAGATAGAGATGAGATTCAAATACTGAACACACAAACACACCATGGAATCATTCCGTGTCACCATGATGCTCTGCTTTCTACTTCTTCCTAAAAATTCTTAACCTTGTATTGGATTTTTTAGAAAACAGTGCTGGGCAGTCAGATCCTAAATGACAAGATACTTTGTAAACTCTAGGGAATGAACCTTCTGGAAGAAAATCTGACAGCTTGGCACTTTCTTATGGACGGGTCAAATACTGCCTTTTTTTCATCCATGTAAAAAATCTTGATTTAATTTGATAAATATAAATCATGATCTTCAAGACATACATTATTTCTTTTTATTGGCAGAGTTGCATGGAATAATACAGTTAGTACACCTAATGAACAAGGTTTGTACAAAGACATAAAGATAATACAAGAATATCCCAAAGTTATTTTCTTGAAAAGTACAATGGTTAATGATTCCATAAGAAAACAAAAATTTTTTTTCTGCAAAAATTGAAGGGAGGTGGGGGGCATTTGCAGACACACATTCAGATTCAGAAAATGCATGCAGTTAAAATATACTGGGACAATGCATTGCAACATAAACCTATTTCTCACTCACATCCCAATGACACTAAATAAATATGCAATGTCCTGGCAGCATGAATGTAAGACTGAAAGGGTGATGCTGCATGGCTGTCAGTAAAGAACTTCCATGCACCACTTGTGTCAGTGATATATAAATAATATATTATTGAAATACTAAAAATATTGCACTGTAGCTTACTGTATCTATGTGTTCTCAACAGTTAAATTAATACTATATAGCAGGATGTTTTCAGGAGAAGGATGAAGAATAGAAAAACGGAATAAGGATGAGAGCAGAGCCAGGTTTTAACTTCAAGAGCACTTCAAAACAATGGGTAGGCAACCAAGGGACTCCAAGATAGTACCAGGCCACATAGGAATCCAAAAGTACTATGTTTCTATAATCAATATAGACTCAGCTCTATGATATGGACAGTAAAACCTATTTCCTAAAATAAATTTTATTACTACACTTATCAAGCAATTCTCATCACTGCTATCCTTCTCCAAATTTCCAGCATCATTCTCAATTCTAGTTTTAATTCATAGAATTAAAATATTTATACTTAATAAATAAACATAAAGAGAAAATACTGTCTCACTTTTCATCTGATTTAATATTTTTCCTCAATGTAGCACTGAAAAAGATAAAAATATATTGAATAGGGGAAAAGGGAAAGTAGGTTATATTGTAATACCAAAAAGAGGGAAAAAAATAGGTATGTCATTCTGTTAGCTGCCCAAGCAAAAGGTAGGTCTCAAGATGAAAAGACCTGAATAGTAACAATCTGATTAATTTCAAAAACATTTCTCTGCTATTTGATAGAATGTTAAAAAAAATATTAAAAGTCTACCTTGAATTTTAGGTATAGACTTAAGTATTTATTATATTTATAAATTTCAGAAGTATTTCAATAATTTCAGAAGATATTTTAGATATGAGAGAGAGAGAGAGAGAGATAAAAAATTCTGGAATTGCTGTCAAAAGGTATCACTGCGTACGTACATAGGCCAAGGCTTTGAGGAGGGTTCGTCTTCAGGAACTACTATTCTACAAGAAAAAAGAAAATCAGAACAGCTCAAAAAATGAAAGTCAAAACCAAATAAAAACTATTTCTCTTCTGAAAAGGTGGGAAACCTCAAAAGTCCTGTATGAACATTTGCAAGACTGGATTTACAAGACACAGGAAGGTATGGAATTTTACAATAAGATAGCAATAATGGTAATAATAATAAAAATTGAGCAGACAATTTTCAAGACAAGCAACCACAAGAGTGCCTATATGGCTAAGACCATTTTACTGAACTTGAACCTTAGTGTCCTTACTCTCCAGATTGAGCCAAGAGTCAGAAGGTAGTAGAAACTAGGATTATAGTTCTCCCTATTTATCCCTCTTTACTGTGAGAGTATTTTTTTTCACACACCTATAAATAAATGTTTATTGGCTGAATTTCTAACTACAAATTGACATTTCAGAAATCTTGCCATTATTTTCCCCTTAATTCTATTCCATAACCATGAAAATGAATTAATGGATATTTCCCCAAACATATTACAAGAAAAATAAAATTTGCTTTGCCTCATTTTATTAAAAAATATGTAGCCTACAATTCTTATCTTCAGACTAACTGCGGTTATGACATAGTCTTCAGTTTCTCTTCATTTTCCCAGAATTATCACTTATGATGGTTTTTTTTTTCAAATGCATTTTTTTTCTCCATATGCATTTTTTTCTCTTGCTACTGTGATGCATAAGGATATTCCATCTACAACTGAGGGGAAAAAGAAATCACTGATTTTCTCCACCACTCTTACCTAACATTCTCCACTTTGTTTTCATAGCACACCCTGCACTTTTTTTTTTTTTTTTTTTTTAATGCAGAACTCTTTTTAATGAACTTGTACTTACTTACCTTCATTTCTTTCAACATAAGTTAATTTTTTGAGTTAAAAATCAAGGCACTTCAGGCTTTATTATTAACTGCAAAATTCTGCCACAGAAATAAAATACATATCTACCCTAAAACAGCCATTTAAATAACACACATAATCAGCTTGCCCAAAGCATAACTTGATTAGCAATGGCTTGTCACTTTCACCATGGGTGCTCACTAAATTTGGGATTTGCTGAGAACACAGAGTTCAAAAACAGCAGATTCTTCATCAGGCACATAAAATTCACTTATATTTTTACTTTTATAAAACTTAAAACTAATAATCTGACATTTAAGTTATTTGTCTAGAAGACCCAAATCAGAATAGAAGACAAAATTTATGAAGTGCTGTTCATGAACAGCACTACAGGCTAGACATGATGCAGAAATCTAATTATGTGAATATATACATGCCTATAAAAATAATTCAGTTTTTCCAAAGTCTCTTAAAACAGCTAAATTAAAAATTTTAAGTACAGAAAAGAACATCATGGAGATGAATAGGGAAACAGTGATAGCAGGTCTAGGCAGTCATATATAGGAACAGAAACAATTGGAAATGCTGTCATAAAACTTAACTAAAGAAAGGGAGAAAAAAAACCCCCAAAACAATAAAAAAATTAAACCCAAACAAACCCTGAACATTTTCAAATGCCAGGAAAAGCTTTTCCTACTCAGATGTCAGGAAAGTCAAAGTCAATTTAATAAAGTCAATCAAAATGAAATTTGGGGATAACTAAAGGCAGTTATTTAATGAAATTACCAAGAAATCTCAGGAAGAATCCCAAAGGCATCTTGATGAAATGTATTTAAAAATGATTGAAATCTCAGCTGCCCAGAGATGGTGTTGGAGCCAGAAACAGCTGAAATATCAAGAGAGAGTAAATCTTTACCACAATAACCTTGCTTCAAATCATAATTCGAGAACACTCACAGCCTTCACTTTTCAGGGTGACTTGAACAGACAATAACACATTATTTGGGCAAAACTCTTCCATTTCTAAGGAGAAATGGAGAAAGTACTTTGGTACAGGTCATCTGTTAGTCTCCAGTTTACATCAGACTTCTAAAATTATCCTGCACCAATGTGCCTCAGTGGAGCACATCCAGCAACAGGCTGCAGGAGGTACAAGAGGATGTGCAGGACCTGGGTGGCCATGGAAGTGGGGGTGGCTCTCTGCAAACCTCCAACAGCATCCTCAGCCTCTCCACAGGCTGGTAAGGCTCTCCAGAGAACATACTGCAGTGCCCAGGAAGAGAGAAGAGCCATTCAGTTATTACATGGACATAACTGGACAGATTTATTCTCATATTTCCAAGTTCTTGTCTGAACTGGAAGAGGGAACCACGCAGTCTGACACTGGGCATCACCCAGCTGAGAGAGCCCAGCTCAGCTACAGCATTGTCAGGACCATCCTGTGGGCTGCCCTGGACCCCTCTGAATCCCCTCAGCACAATCAAGCTGCATGGCCAGAAAATCACATTCCACAGGGAAAAAACACAGTAGGCAGGCCTATGCATTTTTTTTTTTTCTCCATTTAGAGCTAAGTAAGCAACAGTAAATCTGCCATGCAACCATGAATATATTTTCATATAAGCACAGGCAAGAAAAGAGAGCGGACAAATACCTGAGGGAGCAGAATTTTCCAATGTAGTTACTTAGAAATATGTTGACATTTTTTCTGCTGAATTTATGAGTGATACAAATTATTACAGACACTAATTACTAATTACTCTGACACCACCTAAAACCAAGCTCTGGAACTAGAAGCTTGAAGAATTCATCTTCATGTGACAGGCTGAGAGATTCGCCATGCAGTTTAAAAATGCTGTTTGATTTCACTATTCTAAAACACCAATAGCTAAATCTGGGTAGATTTGGTATGGGAAGAAAAGTTTTTTAAGAAAATAGCCCAAGTAATTTTATTCCCCTCACCTTTTAGCACTATCTTTCAAGTAACAGCAGCAGAGAAATGCAGAATGGAAGAAGCATACAAGAGGCATAAAAACTCACATTCCTATTTCCACCTGTTTCTACTATTTGGCAGCATCTATAGAATCAACAAGGTCATTTATAACATTTTCAGTAACATCTCCTTTTGCAGTTTAGCTAAACTCCAGTACTTCAACATTTTCCTAGCAGCCAAGCCACAGAATAATAAATCCAACTGCACACAGTTTGATGACTGTAGCTCCATGCAGTGTGCCAGGCAGAGGCACTGGAGGAATTACATTCTTCAGCCAGAGAAGGCAATGGGTCACCACTTTGTGCAATATAACCACGGCCCATGGTTCAGCCTGTGATAAATGATGCCATACTTCTGAACCTCTAGGGGCAGGTCTTGGTCACTAAGTGCTTCCGAACCTCTAGGGGCAGGTCTTGGTCACTAAGTGCTTCCATACAGTTGGTCTCCATCACAGCCTAGATGCAGAGAGCTCACCAAAGCTATTGAAAAGAAATGTTTGAAAGAAAGCCACTAAAAAAAAAAAAAAACTCTTTCTTTTTGTGATAGCTCCTTGACTTTTGGCAGAATATGATGGGTAAAATTCATGATTAGACTTGTCACTTAGATTTATTTTCAGAATTTCGTTTCTCAGGTTACCGGATGCCACTTGAGATCTCAGTAATTTTTTCCACTTCTTAGAGAAGCTTAACACCTTTGGTGCAAGTCAGCAGTAATGCTACAGCACTACATGTTGAAATCTAATGCACTTTGCTCTAATTATGAGGTCATTATTAGCGTGCATAAAGGCGTGTAATTGATTAGAAACAACATACTTCCTAATAAGTAATGTACTTAAGAAGCATGCCTTAGATGACAACCCAGTAACATGCCATTTTTAAAAAAAGTTTATATAGTCCAGGAATTATAGCATCTCTCAGAAAAAACACAGGTGTAAAATAGAACTCAAGGCAGCAAAATATCCAAAACAATAAATCCCAAGTATTTTGTTCAGTAAAATATTAAATCATATATGTATAGATTATCCATCATAAGGAGCAACCACTTTCATATCTTCCTGGCTTTTGCTAAAGATGAAGCCGAATTATTTCAGTCCTGCGATTGCACAACATCAGCAAATCAACACTTCCAAGTCAGTGATAACATGCAGACTCACTACAGAGAACCAAACTGGAGTGAAATTTTTCTTGTCCTTATTCTGTGGGAAGATTAGGATGTCTAAGATTTTCAGACCTCCAGTCCTCCCAGATTTTCTCTACATGCCGGCCCTGAACCCATTAAATGTAGAACAGCTCCAAGTCTTCACTCTATGCTGAGGGTCAAAACCTGACTGCAACAATCTGAGGGCAACTTAGCTTCCTTATTCCCCCAGTGTGACTCTCTTGAAAAGCACTTCAATCCCAGGCTTGCCAATTAAGAGAAATCTTCCACTGCTATAACGATACAGGTGTCTGAACTGTACTGTGCTTACACTTTCCTCTGTGCTCCAAAAAAATGCCATCTCTTTCCTGAACCTCCAAGGAGCTTTCTGAGGTCAGTCTGTTTGCTAGGGGGCCATCTTCAGGATGAACACAACTGAATTTAATCATGCATATTTTTATAGCAAATGTTAATAATCTAATTACTATGAATCACAACTCAGGGCTAGATTCAAATTCTAAAATCTCCCTTATATGCCCTTCCTCAGAATAGGCCACTCCAAGTTAATCCTAAAACTAAAACATTCAGATTGGCAACCCTTACAACCTCATTTGCACTCACTTGTCACTGCAAACAAAATATATTTGAATGCCACAGTGAAGTTCATTAGAAATTAGCAAGTGCATATTAAAAGCTCTTCTCCCAGATATAAAATTTCCTATTAATGAAGCTCAGCTTTAAAAGTCTTAACACCTAAGTCACAGAAACATGATTTCACTTGTAAATTTTAAGCATCACCAATAAATATATTGCTTATCAAAGGAAGTGTTTGTAGCTGCTGCCATTCTTCTCGTATGTTTTACATTAGATTGTCTCAGCAAGATAAAAGCATCCTCATCACTTTTCTCAATGGAAAATGCAGCAACCAAGTTGCATGTGAGGTACACAAGAACAAAAAAGATCTCTTTAAAAAAACCTCATATACACCAGAACAAAGCAACCTAGAAAACATAGGCCTTGCTTCAGATTCAAGAACTCAGCTGCAACAGGCAGTCACGTTGCAGGTGAGGAAGGAGGTGGTGGGACCTACAGCCTGCAACCATAAAGGTTGTGTTAATTCATCTCAGAAGAGCTACTATCAGTCTGATTCCAGGTTAAATATAAGATAGTTGATTTGGAGAGAAATTACCATTGGCAGCAGCTTCAGGCACAAGCTCCTGCAGCTTTAGACAGGGGTGGGAAATAAAATCCCAGGCTTTCTAGCAGCTCTCTCAAGATGAACTTTACAAATCAATAATAGCCCTATCTATTAGCTAATAATATCTACCTATTAGTTTGAGAGGGCCTATCAAGAACACAGCATCCTGCTGCTTCTATCCTAATCTGTAATCACTGAAACCCGAAGTATCAGAAGGAGAGGGGCAGATTTTTCCACATTCATCTTTCTTCACTGATGAAACATCTCAGCCTTTTGTTTTTAACTCTGTTCTATCTTTTAAAGTAGCATAATTAATCCCCCCATTTGTCAGCCTGTGTGCTGAGGAAGGGCTGCAAGTGACTGCAGCGCTTTCAGCAGCTCTCAGCTGTGATTAGGCAGTGCCTATTCCAGTATAAGGCTCCTGTGCAGCCTCTCCAATACCAACCAGCAACCACTATTCCTAGATATTGGGGATTTCTAGATCCAAAAAACTAGGACATGAGCTTATTTGGCATCCCCAGATTTGACTTCTTCACTACTCTCAGAGGGCTAAATCTGCAGCACCAGCTAACCTAAAGGACTATGTTTCCCTCCTTTTGCAGTCCATCTGCTACATTTGTTTTAATACTTTTTTTTTCTCCTCTTCTTCTTCTTTTTTTGCCTGAAAGTCTCACACAAATGACAATTACTAATCATAACACACCAGATCAGGGATTTCACAGAATCTCAGAATGACTGAGGTTGGAACACATCTCTGAACATCATCTAGTCGAAATTCCCTCTCAAGCAGGGCCACATGCAACTGATTGCATGTAGTCTGTTTGAGAGGGAATTTTAACTAGATGACTTTTTAATATATCCAAAGATGGAGAATCAACAACCTTCCTGGGCAACCTCTTCTGATGCTCCATCACCTTTTCAGTGAAGAAGTGCTTCCTGATATCCAGACACAGAGCCTTCTGTGTATCAGTTTGTGCCCACTGCCCCTCGTGCTGTCACTGGGCACATCTGAAAAGAGCCTGGCTTCACCCTTACATCCTCTGGTATTTATATACACCTGAGCTTTCTCTTCTCCAGGCTGAACAGTCCCAGTTCTCCTAGCCCGTCCTCATGGAGAGATGCTTGTTAGCCAGGAAAATATCCCACTTTTGAGAAGGGTGCCCACAATAAGTAATCTTGTATTATCATGCTAAATACATACTGTGGCACCAATGTTTGGCAACCTGTGATACCTGGATAACAGGAAAAGCTCTGCAATTCTAGTGCAACAAATGCTGCCTTGGAGCAACCAAAGCACAAAGATGTAAAAATAAAATAAGAAAGAGAAAAGCTGTGTAAATTTGGAACATTTTCCAATGAGGGAGGTTGTTGGGGATAAATAATATTCTTTACTCATCAGTACAGTCATTTTCAGGATTTGCCAAATTGCATACTGCTCTCCAGCATGTTTCCATTGGACATTAAGGTGGGGGCAGCACTCCCAATAGCCCAGCAAGGGACAGAGGAGGGAAGATGTTCCAGTGGAGCCAGGAGCTCCTAATAGGAGCCTCCCTTAGGAGCCTCACCGGTCACATCCAGCTCATTGAAAGATCACAGCTAAGCACAAAGACACAGACTCACATCACTGCCAATGAACAGACCTTTGCTGTATTTTACACTGAGTTCAACACAGAATCACAGAACATTCTGAGTTGGAAGGGATCAGAAGGACCACTGAATCCAACAGCTAAACAAATGGCCTGGACAGGGATCAAAAACACAATGTCGCTGTTATTAGCACTATGTTCTAACCAACTGAGCTAATCTCTGCTGCATTTTAAAGCTATGTCAAAATTGATCCACAAAGATTTGTAAGTATCAATTGATTTTTTTTTCCATTTACTGAATGGGAGGAGGAGGAATTTCACATGGCCTCTACTGCATACCTTCAATTATTTGAACATTAATAAAAGCAACCACAGGGGTTACATACCTAAGGACTCAGGAAAGTGTTTTTGTATTCATACATTCCTTTTCACATAAAAAGGTAATATCTTTGATGGAATATTGTTAAATATTGCATGCAGGAGTCCTTAATGTTTAAAACCAGTAACTTATTTAGACTTTATTTTTATTTAAAGGCTTCTGATAATTTTAACAGTCAAAATAATGTAAACAAACCATCAACTTGGAGTCATTTGCCTTCTTGTGTTCCCATATACCCTCCAAGCAAGATAATCCTCAAGGGACGAGTAGTATGCAAATTTATTTTGCAGGTTGGGATTGTGCTAAATAATTACTAACAAAAATGTATTATTTAGCTCCAGGCTATCTTGATGCATTAGAATTAAATAGCAACTATTTGCTCTTTCACTCGTGGCAAGAACTACTGGGCTGATGTCAGCATCATTTTGAATGCCATTATCGCAGTCTCTGGCTCCTTAGGAGGAGCAGGCAGATTTATTTACAACCTAGTGAGTGTCTCACATTTCTTTGAACGTGACACCATAGAAAATATCCTTCTTATTCTAGAGTACCAGGAGTATATTAGTATGATTAAAAGTTATCCTTTTATTAAGAAAGTTGCTATGACATTCCCATCTCTGGGAAAATTCATTATCACATACCATTTGAGCACCAGTAGGCAACTGCATTTATTTACTGTAAGGGAAATGCCAGAAAACAGAATACACTTTTGAGTGTTTGCCAAAGAGCCCTGTGACACATGCCCAGGTCTGGTGTTAAGGGTTGTAGGGGTTTTAATTGCCTTTTTTTTCCCCCCACCCAGAAATACCAATGAGAGCGAGTAACAAGACACTGCACAAGTGTCTGAATCCCAGCTGTTCTGCTCTTTGGAAAGATCCCAAAAGCATCAGCACTGACAGGCAGAATAGGCTAAAGAAATAAGAGGGCTGAGCCACGGGATTGTTTGTTTTTCATGGTCAGCGACACTGCAGTGGAAAGGCCCAGGACTTGCCACACGTGCCAGCACTACTGAATCACACTGAGAATGCCCTCTCTGTGTCTTTACTTCCATGGGGAGCTGCTTGCAGCCTCAGCCATTTGGGCAGAATCTTTCCATAATATCCTACTCTCTCTCTCTCTCAGCATAAGTGTCACAATGTGGCCATAAATTACTAGTTTCCAAGGCTTAAATTGAGCACATATAAAGATACACAGTCCCCTGCCTCTATCTTAACCAATGCCATCCTCTTTTTTGTGTCCTTTTTAATGGCCATGTTTATGATGGAAATATTGTAACAATGCATTCAAAACACATTGCAAACTAAATATTCATGAAGTCAAACAAATACTCCAACAGAAATATCCTCTTACGGGTTCATAGCAAAGGGGGATGTGTTTCAGTGCTTGGAAATGCACTTTTTCTGCAAGCAAAACAGTGCTCAGTCTGCCCCTGACTCAGCCTTGGCTTAGCAGCAGTCACTCTCTCCTTGTTTCCAAGGTTTATCTTGACACAGACTGAACCCAAAAGCCCTTTGGCCTAACACTGTCATAAAACCAAAGCATCCAAACTCATTCTAACATAAAAATGCAAACCTTTATGGACAACTGAGGCAAAAAGTAATCAAAGTTCATGAACCTGAACGCCATCTTTGACAAAGGCTTTCTCAGCCAGAGGGCAGAAACTGCCTCAGCAGTTTCCTTCTGAAATTTTATCAATAGCTTTGTCATGACTCTCTCTGTTCTATTCAACACAGAAGGGTCACCTGACTCTAAAATAAACAACAAAATACAAATACCCCCAGACATTTTGAATGAGTTAAAGATTGAACTTAGGCTCACCGTTCTATTTAGAAGCATACTACCAAAGAAGTGGGGAAAAAATTGGGGCTGTTCAATACCATCAAATATTGAAATGTGTTCTTGTATTCTACATATTCATTGCCTAAAGAAGGCATGAAGCAGTATAATATTTAAACCTGAACTACCTCAGGCAGACGCAAGTGAAGGCTACCACTACTTGAGAACCGAAGTCCCTACCTTTTAAAATTATGGTTTTCCATATTCCACAGGACAAAACTCATACTTGCTTTTAGAAGGTGACACACACAAAAAGCAATAATCACAATATTTATCATTTAGCTCACAGCTTTTTTATTATTCTGACAAATACCTGGTCAGTATGTGTTGGTTTTTAGAAAAATACAAGATTCAAAGCACACATTTTCCTACAGCTGATATGAAGCCTACTTGAAGCAGATGGGGAAACATCCACTTCCCTACTCATAAGATAAACAAAGGGAACACATTTACATTTAGATATCATTACCATCCCAATTATGACTTCAGACTCCAACTACAAATACTTTATTTTTATTTGGACCAATATTCAGCCAGTTACCATTTCAAATATTGCCAGGCAACAGACAAGCAAAGGGATGGAGCCATCTAAGAGCTGACGGTACAACATTTGTAAAGTGGAAATTAAGTATTGATTAAACAATAATTAAAATGTGACTTTATGCTTTTAAAAGTGAACTAAACACCTATTAATGTAATAAAGTCCATTGAATTCTCTATTTAAACAAGTTCTCAGATAAAAGGACAGTTTAGTCTCTTATGTCCTCAGTACATGCTTCATCTGACTTTGGTTCCAGTAATGTATACAACACTGTAAATGGGAAGCACATAGAAAGCATACCTTACTCCTTGGTTTATTTACCTGAATAGATTTGAACAGAGAGCAGAGATATCCCTACAGATTTGTAACACAGAGAAAGCATTATTAATTAATAAACCTTCAGATAAGCAAATAACTCTCATTTCTAAAAGGTTTACAAAAACCACTTCCTCTTTTTAATATAGTCTGGGCTCAGCAATGCAGCTTGAACATCATAAATGAGCAAATATAAATGAAGAAACAGAAGTACAACAAAAGAAGTGGCAAAGCACTGTCCAGTTGTCACCAGGAAAAAGATAAATACGAAGATAAAACTACAAGAAAGGAAGCAAGTTTTGACAACTTCAACAGAAGAGAAAATTTTACAATCAAAAGAAAAAGGAAATAGAAAATAGGCTAGAAAAGGTTTCTCCTGTGAAGACAAGAGAAACAGTCCTACTGCTTTGAGGAGCAGTGCCTATCAACAGTGCAAAGTAAAAGCCCCACACCACTGGTGACAATATTTCACATGTCAGCATTTCCTCAGAGACACTTATCCTGAAACAACACTAAATACTAAAAATAGTGTTTCTTCACTGTCAGGACATGTCAAAAAAAAAAATCCTACGAAAGGGACATCCCAAGGGAAATTCCAAGACTGAAAACAGAAATAATCAGATGAGGAGTCAGGACATTGCTTTCTCACTTTCACTCTTGACTAGGTAAAGCAGTGGGCACCAGGGACACCAGTTCAAGTGCAGCCCCTAACAGCAAGCACTGCAGCATCTGCTCCTGAGCATTTTTTTCCCTCCCTGGTACTCCTGGAGAGGCTGCAGCTGCCTCCTACTTAACCCTGCATCAAACTGGTGGTATTGAGCAGATCCTCCTACCTCCTCACCCTCAAAGGTGGTTGTAACTTTAAGTCAAAAACCGTAAACATATGCCACATTTTATTTTCTTAAGTGATTTGTATATTACTAATCAAATTGAGAAGCTGATTAGCAAACTTAATATCTGATTAGCTCCTTCCATGATGCAAAGAATTAGATATTAATCAAAGCTCATAAGATAAGCACCACCATCCATACACTCAAACCAAGCACCTGCAGTTCACAAGGGGGCAAATAATGATTATTAAAACCAATGAATTGTGCCTCTTTGATTAGTTCTAGACACTTTTTCCTCATCCAATCAAGGTAATTATACAATAAATCTTTGAAAATATATGCTGTATTTAACAAAGCAGTCCTGATACATTTTTGCTCAATAAAGACTCTACCCTCCGTGCTCCTCCAGCTAGCAAATATCCTCTTTTGCAAGATGACCTAGCACTACAAAATTCTATTCCAACAGCTGCTGACTGCTTTACTAATATTGGCACAAATATTGGCAAAAAAACCTCATGGTGTTGTACAAAAACCGAATTTGTTCCACAGATGATAGAAGGTAGTGGCTTAAAACATGAAGAAAGGAAGGGGAAAGGGAAAAAGTATCTGTTGGTGTCAAGAAAATTTCCTGGCAGAACTCAGCAAGAGGATAGCTTGCAGCTGATTAGCTGTGCCTTCATGGGTCTTGCTTCAAGCTAGTTTCCAAGTTAGATTTATCAATAACAATCTTTAAATATATTCTACCCAGACTGATCTCAATACACAGCTAGGATGGCAATGCTTAATTGTTTTGAGTTTGGATTTTTTTGTTGTTGTTTTTTGTTGTTTTTTTTTAATTAAACTTGAGTAATCAGTATCTGTCTATATCACATCTTTTTATCCCTGAAAGATTTTTATTGTTATGATAACTATAAACAAAGAATTTGGCTTTTTGTTTCTTGAATGTTTCCAAGTAGCCATGCTTTAATATTTTCCTGCTTGTCATAGGTTGTTTTCCAAAGAAAATTTTAGTTAACTTTAACCATGTTATAAATTCAGAGGTATAAATTCTTTCTCAGATGACAATTAAAAATTTTAATTAATTCCACTCTGCCTACAGCCAGAAAATATATTTCAGCTAGATTTATCATCCTCTGCATCAGCTATTGGATAAAACACATTACACATTCCTCAATTGCTGTATCTTGCCTGCCCAAGAGAGCCAAAGGATTTCATTTAGATCCCACTTAATGAGTTGAATTATCAAAGAAAACAAATTTTAGTCCTCAAACTTGCCTTCAGTTGCCATCAGTATTAAAATCTGGGCCATTACAACATTTTCTTCTCTGTTCTTTCCTTTCTTCTTTCTATTCTCCTTATGCTAGGAAAACCTGCACCCATTAAAATGTGATCACTCACCAATTTTTCTGTGCTGTCAGAAGTGCATTTGTTTCTGAATGGATCAAAGCATTGTTGTGAGGATCTTTATAAAATATATCTTAAGTAGACTCTTTCCATCTTGAATAAAAACAACAAAAACAAGAAGGAATACTAGGAAGTGTTCACCTATTACCATAACAAAAATCATCATATTTGTATTCAGCTGTGACAATAACATGAAAAATTAAACACAAACCTCTTGACTTGCAGGTGATATAATATATGGGCTTGGTAATTGTGTTTCATACACAATTTTATACATGAGGAAGATGAACAATTTTAGTCAAAATCACTGTTAAATTATCAGAAAAGCAAACATCCACATATTTATTTGGTGTTTATCTAGGCACCAAATTATTAAATTTTACATTTGAAAACAAAAGGAAGGGAAAAAAAAGGGATTAAAAAAAAAGATGCAGTACCATTCAAATTTTGTCTTTTAGCTTTTATCACATATGTAATATCAAAATATACTGTACACTACACACAGCCTGAGCAGTGACTACAGGAAAACAAATCACAATTTTGAGTATCAATATACAGAAGTCTTTACTACTAGGATAGAATAAATGTCTCACTGTACAAATATAATTAATGTGTTTTTCATAGAAAACGTACTGTTACACAGAGATACAAATCCAGAATTCTTCAAACTCTGTAATGGCATTCAACAAAGCTGTAGCACCTTCTTCATCTTTGCCTTCTGAAACTTGCCTGGAATAGTTTCATTCCCAAAGAAAAAGGCTGTGGGAGTGCTGCACGTAACATTTCTGAAGCAAACTGGAACAGTTGGTGAGATACTGCAACTCAAACTGACTGAACACATTAAAACAGCTCATGGGAAGCAGCAAATGCAAGATTTCTCTACTACCTTGTGCTATTACAGAATTTCAGTATGTGCATTCGTAAAACACAAGGACACCCACACTTAGTGCTGCAGAGCAGAAAACAAGATGCACTTGCTAAGAGAGCCCACAGCAGGTTAGGCACTTACTGGTGCTTCCCCAAACACCTAATGTACCTGGTCTGGCTTTGATGCAGTGCCTTCCAAATGTTCTGTTAAAAAAAAAGTGAACTTCAGCATCCTTAAAACACCTGCTCCTGCTGTGTAAAGTAGCCCAAATGTGGTCCTCATTCAAAACTGTGTCTTTTTTGCTGCAGAACAGACTTCAGTGTATCATACAGCCTGCAGTGTGTTGAGATAAAGGATGCTCAAGGAGCACTGGATCGCCACTGGGTGTCTCAAGAAAACAAATTTCACACCTCAGGAGGCTACTCCTTAAAGAAGATTTTAAATACATACACTTCAAAGTTATTTCAAAGCAGTGCAAGTACCTTAACTCTCTGACCAAACTGAAAGACCAGAAAGATTCATAAGAGTAAAGCCTTGGCACCCAACTGTGCCATAAAAAGCAGGTTTTTCCTGTAGTCTCCCATGGGTTTGTTTTAATTTTTTTTTTCACGTCAAACATTTTCTATTACATATTTCAGGGGGTTTTTTCTGGTTTTATTTTATTTTAAGCTACTGTAAGAACATTTCAGTAGGAGAACAGAAGACAATTAGCATGCCTCCAGACAGCAATTTGAAGCATGTGGAGCTTCTGCTTGGTAGCTTTGAAAACCACCTTTCTTAAGTAGGGTACAATTTTCCCCCTAATCCCTCCTTGCAAATGGTTAGGACAACAACTCTGTGGAGAGAAAAATGCATCCTCCCACTACCCCATTTTTCTCCTTTAATAAGTATAATTGCTAAACTTACAGCAGCTACAGGCAGTTCTTGTTGGAACTTACAGGATACATCCCTACAAGCCCCAGAGTAAATTTCTGATGGCCCACACAAGCTAAATAATTTTTGTAAATATTTAATGGAGTGGGTGCAGGTGAAGGACACAAAGGGAAAAAATAAGAAAAATAAAAAAGAAAGCACCAAACCTTCATTACAATTGATTAAACCATCATTAACTCTTCGCAAAACCTGCCTTCTGAAATTCACTTCACCTGGAGAAACACAAGCAGGTGTCAGCCCCATAATTATTCTCTTGTCCCTCCTTGAGACCTGTATTTTGCCTGGCTACCCAGTCCTCAAGGCTGGGCTGCCTTTTTGTTTATTTACTTATGTACTTCCAAGAAAGACCCCCATTCACAGAAGCAAAACCAGTGTTAACACAGGGCAGCATAGCCTGCACCATGGTACAAGTTGCTGCAGTTGTTTCAGTATCATATAAAGTCTCACAACTAGGATAACAGCATAAATGTCAGCACCTTTAACTGTCCATCATTTCTGCAGAAATAGCCAGTGCTTATTCTAACACTCCCAAAATTTTTTACATTCCAGAAACCTTTTTCTCCCGAAAGGTCTTACATTTACTCCTGTCGGCATTTTGGTCCTCAGGTATCGTCAAAAAAAAAGTTTTAAAAGCCTCAAAACCTAATGGGGAACAAAAAATAGGATTCAATATCAAAATATAAGCATCATTAATGCCAGCCTTTAATCTCATTTTGCTTATTTAATTAAAAGCCAAAAACTAAAAAGAAAAAACACAAAAAAACCACAAAAAAATCAGCTGCTACAACAGAGTTTGAATGAACAATATGCTGCACAGCTAAATTTTGCCACATATCTTAGATCTAGATTGCTCACCTTCATCAAATTTCAGCTACACCAAGAGAACTGAAATATCAAATTATCAAAACAAACATTGGCTTGATTTCAATATAACTTAACAAGGAAATTAATACCTAGATAGAAGAGAGAGATCTAACTGAGCTCCTGGCTGAATGGAAGGTTGCAGACTGATGTTTCCTACTGTCTGCTCTTGCTGGTGTGACTGCCAGGGCTCCAAGTGCACCTGCATAGGTATCCACTGCTCTAAAGAGTCTCACCAAGGATCTCACCAGTCTCCCACAAACTCCTTCCTCAGAATGAAGGTAAGCCTAGCAAATGATGCTCTCAGATACAAAAGCATGTCTGAGTACCAATATAAGGTCATCCACAGTTTCAGCAGTCATGAAATCAAATATTAAAGAAGACCTTGTTTAGAAAAAAAAAAAAAAAAGATAAATAGAAAACAGCTTTTTCACTCAATTATCTGCGGAAGCAAAGGGTTTTCAAGGAAAAGTATTTCTTCTAAAGCATACTACTTACACATAAAAGGCATAAAATTTCATTCATTCAGATATTAGCACTTTACTTGCATCTACAAAGTATCTTTTTCTTTAAGCACAGATACACGTGTTCGGACGTATCAGAATTCGAAAATGCAAACCCTATTTAATATTAAGCAATCAATTTGCACATCAAGACTACTGCAAAAAGTCCAAATAATGTGCAAAGTCATACATTTTCTGTGTATCAAAATATCTTAAAAACCCCTAAATGAAAGTGACACTTTATATCAGAAAAAATGCATAATAGAGTGGATGTCCAGTATTTGAAACAGATGTTTCTAAATAGCTCTGGCTTGATTTTCATCCCACCTCTACAAACAACATGCTTTGTGCTAAGACAGAAAGAAAAGGGAACATTTGTAAATGCTGGTTTATTCCCTACCAGAAGGGCTAAGTATTAATGATGCATACATGTTTCCAAAAAAAAAAAAAAATCTTAAAACCTTGGAGGCCATATGTTATCCTCAGAGCTACACTAAATAATAGAAATATGGCTTTATTTTTGTGTTTACCAGAGTAACAGCCAACTCCACACCTAATCAAGATTTCATTAGTATTTCCACATTCTCAAAATCTGTCCAAGGCTCCACCTTCTAAGACTGCCAACAGAAGTTATAGTAGTACTTCTTTTTGCCCTGTTTACCACCAGCATAATTATAAATATATGTACCTTCTATTTTCTGGCACTGAAGAAAACCTTCCAATTATTACTTAAGTGCCAGTCAGCTCAAAAATATGTCTGTCAATTCATGACAGAGAAAACTCAAATAGTCTCTCCATGTGATTATCTCTGACTGTCACCCAGTGAAATAATAATTAATCCCAAAGCCCAATGGGCTGAGAGAAAAGATAGGAAGAAACAGGAAAGGCTTAAGTGACTTCAGCGGGAGACAAGGCACCAGCTACCCCTTGTTCCACTTATTTCAGGTTTGAATACGGCCATTTATTAATCAGCTTCAACAACACTAAGAGAAAATGAAGACATCAAATTGGGAACAAAACAAAATTAACTGTATCTGCCTGAAAATATATCATGAAGAATCTACAGTCCTTTCTGTTGCACTCAATTGATTTAAACTAAAACTAAACCAAGCAAACCCTTCCCCCTTAAAAAAACGAAAAAAAATGCCCACCTACTAAAAATAAAGCTATAGCAGACATCAGTCTGCCCATTCCAGGCATTCCAGGGAACCTGGAACTGCTGTGCATTATGAAAATTTTGACTATACTCAAGGTCTGCAATATTTAATATTTACATAAAATATATTTTTCATTGTGTTTTCTGAAGATTGCCAAAATCTGCAACTCTTGGTTAAATAAAAATTCCCAGGCCACCTGGGTACGATTGCAAGGGCAACTTTGTTCACAGACCGAACAAGGGGAAGGTCTCACCTTATTTTACCCAGGAAAATGGTTTGGGTTTATTGTTTATCTGCTTCACCATGTGTTACCTTAATTTGCTTAGATGTTTCCAAGTTAATTAATAAAATGAAGTTAACCAAGATATTATAAATTTCAAAACGTTAAGAAGGAAAGATATTATTCTCTTCTTTCCCCAGTCACTGTCGTGCCCCAATGGCATGGACAGATTCATTCAGTCTGACAGATGACACCAAAACCACTTGGTGGAGTCAGCTCTCACACCAGATAGCAGGGGATGTCCATGTGCCCACTGGCAGCAACACACACAGGGATCTCATCCAGAAGAGAAGCCTACAGAGAAAGGCCACAGCAGCATGAATAACTATGTGGCAGCCACAGCGAGCTGCAACTTTCCAATGATTTCAGCTAACACCTGCTGGAAGCCTACAGTGCAGCCTCACTGTCCTACAGCAGGCTGCCAGTCTGAGAGGAGGGACAGAATGAGAACAAACCACAGAAAAGAAAGGACAACAGATTCTGAACTCTTTCTGTATAAAAATGAGATTGGAAAAAATGTCCACTGTTCCAAGAGAAAATGAAAGATCATAGTATAAGAATAATAAGTTTTGATAAATCAAACAACTCCAGGCAAACATCTTTCTCCATTTGAAATACCATGGGATGTGGCAATATCAGAGTAGTGTTATACCAAAAGAAAATAAGCAGCATGAGATGTTCATATCACACACTAGCAGGGGTCGTATGCCACAGAGAGCCAACACTGGGAGTGTGTGTGTGTACATAAACACGTGGTCCACAATCACCTACACCACAAATCTGGCACATAAGCAGTTTTCTCTCCCCCACAGTACTGCCACAGAAACATCAGCAAGATTAATTAATCATCCAGCTTGCATATCATTTGGAAAAAAATACTTTAACACCTGCAAGTGTTCTATAAAGAAATCTCTGATTTAATAGCCCAAATAAAGCCTGACTATTAATTCCAGGTCATATTGTATAACCGAATGTAATTAATCTAAACTGTGACAATAGACTTGAGTGGATACCCAAAATGCTTTCATTTTTGTGCTTTCCACAAATGTTAACAAAAGGAAAATGAAAATAGAGTACAAATCACAAGACATTGGAATTTCAGGCAGCATAAGTTGCTCTGCTAATTGACTTGGAAAACATTTTGAGAAAGATGAGTAAGTGCTGTATTACTACCAGGTTTCTCTCTTCAGCATTCATCCAAAGCCCATTATACAAAGGTATTTTCCCTTTGGACTTCAGTAAGGTCTGGTTCTCTTTCATTGTTCAGGCAAACGACTTTAGAAGCCATTTGACTTTTCTGACTTGAGTGCCAAGAGGTCATCTTTGATAAATCTGCAATCCATCAGAAAATAAGTTCTCTAACCATTTCCTTATATCCTATCACTACACAGCTATTTGCAATTACTATTTTTATACTAATAAGGGAGGGAGACAATACTAATTTACAAATGTAATGAACAAAACCCTTGCTCTCAAAGAGATAATGAAAGCAATAACTTGTGCAGCCCAAAAAATGCCTTGGCATTCACCCCAAAGCTTCACAGGCCTTGTTGTCTCAATGGACAATGTTATCATCACTTTGCCAACAGTTTGCCAAGGAAAATTTTAGCTGTGGATCTTTGAGTGCAGAATCAACAATTCCAAAACAAACCCATGGCCAACTGCCCAGTTATCATGAAGTGCTTTTATGCAGGATGTGGAATATGAATAAATTTAAGCCCAGTTATGTTGAACTGAGAGACACTGTTACTGCCCTTTCCAGTGCATTTACTGACTCAGAGACAGTTCATCTTGCTTGGCCTTGCTGAGGGATGTGAATAAATCACAAATACAAACAGAAGAATAATTTTAAAGAGTCACATGCACTATTGCCTATGGACAACATTTCTCTAGCATAATCATTTTCTAGTTCATTTACTCCCAATGTTAACACTAGTAATAGACAATCTAAACCATTTACCTTTCATTTAAATGAAAAAGACCATAAGATTTAAATCCCTCCCTCACAAGAATTTGTATAATGTAAGTTATTTAAACTGTAACATCTCTTACACCAGCAAATATATGGATAAACAAGCATTTTTGTAAAAAGGTCTTCCTAACTCAAATCAAATATGAAACAAAAAGCCCAACAGTTTCTCCAAAGAAATATGCAAAACCAAAATAACATGTTACTGTAAATCAGAGAAAAAAAATATGCAGACCACATAATAACCCTATATTAGATGTTAGAATCATAAGAAATAGAGTATTTGATCTTGCATTCTGTCAATTTCTAAATACAATAATTCTGGCTAAATAAAATCGCAGAAGTCCTGTAAAGCTGATCAGCTAAGTATATACAAAAATTCATCAGGCAACTTTTTTCTTCCTCTTACCAAGGATAAAAGAAAATTTGCAATTTTCTCAATAAATTGCACAGACTTCTGTTTGTGATCAAATTTGCAGATCAAATCATACATTAATAAGGTCTATACTATGTAATAATGGCACAGGACATACACAGATAGAATGTACATTTGGAGGCCAAAACATTTAATTTCTTTATTTAAAAACAGTATGAACTTAAAGGTATTCAAAACAATATGCCTCTATACAGAATAGGTCAATGTTTAGAAAAGACACAAAAGTTTTATGGCACTCAGAACTTTTAACTCTTACTCATTAAAAAGAGTTATAATTGCTATGACCCCTTGCTACTGTTCTATGGGTGAACTTGTCTTAGTATGAAAACAAGGCTAGAAACTGAATAATTTATAACTAAAATATCTCAAATCTTTGTGGCATTTCCAAAAGAACATCATCTATAGTTTGATTGGGTGCTTGCCTGTCTTTGTCTCCTTTTGTGGCAGTATTTACCTACTGTATCTTTAATTTTTGATTTGTATTACAAGGAAGTACATTCTAACAACAACCAGGAAAAAAGACGCTTCTTTTTCAAAACAGCTCACAGCTGAAATGCCCAGCATTTGCCAACAGATGCTAATAAACTGTACAGAAATTTCAACAACTAATAGTAAATTTAAACACATATTTTAGTTTAGTCTTCCTCTTTTAAAATTCATTTATTCACATTTTAATCTCCTCAGGTGTCTTCTTCAGGCTTCAGGTGAAAATACCATATGCAGGGAAGAGTGAATAAACCTATTTGAAATCTTCTAAAACAGAGCTTTAATTCACTTATTTGCCATTAGAACCTGAAAACACCCTGGAGTACTGCATTTGAAAAAAAAATAGGTCTACACCAATAATATATCACAAGATGTGTAAAAGTTGTCTGTACTTCATTTTAATATTAGTATTAAAAGTTTGGATTTCTTTTTTATCTTGCTTTGGTTTGTTTTTTAAGAGAGAAAAAAAATTATAACTATCACATTTAGAAGTCAGATCAAAAATAAATGAGTTAAAACAGTCCAGTACAGAAATTCAAGTGTAA
This sequence comes from Taeniopygia guttata, assembly GCF_048771995.1. NCBI lineage: Eukaryota > Metazoa > Chordata > Aves > Passeriformes > Estrildidae > Taeniopygia > Taeniopygia guttata. Next base: position 37,834,262 of record NC_133026.1, read on the forward strand.
TTCATTTTTGGAAAGAATACAAAAGTCTCAAAAGATTAATAATGGGAGGTTAAGTGCAGCATTTTTCATTGAAAATTGTATGTCAGCCACATAATGCAAACATATTGGTATGTAAAATCCACTGTAATAGAGTATTAAAAAGTCAGATGCAAAGTGCAACTAATTCAGACAGTAAAATTGCTATTTTAATGGCATTTTATTCTCATTACCAAATACCAGCATCCTAATCCTAAATCCCTAAGAGTAATTAGTTTCCTAGTCTCCTCTCTCCTATAGTTAAATTTACTTCTCTGAACCATATTTTAGAGATGAATGGGCCTTTTCCCTGTTTGGGTTTTGGAAAGCCATCAGGTCCTCGCTGTATTCTGGAGATCTGAGAATAAACCCTGCTGCAGAATCAGTCACTTTGAAGAGAAAGGTGGAACAGAAACTAAGTGGATTCTGACAGTGGTAAACTTTTGGGTTTTCTCCCCTACATTGTTCCCATTTTCCTACAACATAAATGAGTAATAAAAGAATGCCATTTTCCTTTGCTTGTCCCTTTTTCCCCTCTTCCACAGAGGGAGCCTAGTTGGCTACTCTGACCTACAGGCTGAAGCTTTAGCGGCATCAAGAGGAGATGAAATTAATCCCTTCCTAACTCATCTGTCTTTACAACCTCCAAAAACCTTTACAACCTCCAACTACTGACCAGGTGAGACAAGGACAAGAAATAACAGTGTGTTCAGAACAGCTGAAGTAGCATTTGCAGAGACAGTATCTTTTTTCTTGTATCAGCAGATTAAGAGATTGGAGGAAATAAAATCTTTTTGACACGCAAAGCCTTTACTGGACTTGAAAAGCTACAGATAACATTAATCTAAGTACCAAATCAAAAACACTGGGTTTATGTAATTGGCTTTGTTTCAGAACAATTAGACAAATTTTAGAAAAGGGGAGATGGATACCTATAGAACAGAAAAAGCTTTTGGCAAGGCTAGAAGCAGTAACTCATAATATGTTTCCCAAGCATAAGGAATACTTAAAATACTTAGCACCTAGAGAACAGTTGAGAGTTAGAAGGTGATACTCAGGGAAAACAATATTCTGCCATAACACCAATGCCCCATTGCATTTAGTATCTAATGAGATTTTTCTTTTAACACTGATGTTAATTTTTAAAGGACTTTTTGCACTTTTCTTGAAAGACAAAACTATTATAGGCTTTTTTTTCTTAAGGAAAATGCTCATTTTCTGAGTTATTTTGTCCATCACTCATTGCCTGTGTAAGTTCAGTCTGGTATATATAGATTTTGCCCACTCCAACAGCACTCAATGTGCTGAATAAAGCACATTGCATGTTGAAATTTTGACATACAGAATTGTCAAAAGAATCCATATAACAATGCAAATGGAGAGATATCTTAAAGTTTTTAGTCCAAAGAAAGTTTTCACCTCAGGATGAGTTTGCAGGGGTTAGGGGGCAGGAGAAACAGCTAGGAAAGTAACAGCTTTTGCAAATGCTAGGGAACAGTTGAGAAATTTCTTTGAATAAATTATCTGTCTTATTTGAAGACCAAGTAGCCTATGATATATTGTGTGTGCAGAAGAGCATATAGCCATATCATAGAATCAAAGAAAGGTTTGGATTTGAAGGGACCTTAAATATCATCTAGAGACCCATATCTTGGGAAAGAAAATAAATAAACAAACCAAAACCAACTACTCATACTGGCTTGTTTCTTGAAACAAGATACATATATCACAGTATATGTACCGGTCATGTTACTCTTTCAAATAAAGAGCCTTTGTTTGTTGAGAGCTATGCTTAGAATGGTGAAGTACTGTGTCTCCTCAGATCACAGAGAGATAAATTTGAGAGCCTTAGCTTTCTAATGGCTTGAATATGTGGACTAAAATAAATCAGGAAATGCACCCAATCCCTAAGTCCTTAAAGCTAAATCCAAAATGTATCACCTTCTGTGAAAATTAAGCTACATGCAGCCAGAACAAGTTTCATAGCATGTCACATAAAATCAAGTGGCCAAGTGGCAAATCCAATGTATTCATACATATCAAGGATGTCAAGCATCCCTCACAGAAAACAAAAACATTCTGAGTTGGTAATTTTTCTCCCTCTATATAGGAATCACAATTTCATTAACACTTTACTCAAAGATATTATTACCATAGCCAGAAATTTAGAAAGAGTAGTAAAACAGCAAAAAGAATTATTATACATTACTTTAACACTATAATTAAGATGTCTTCTATTTTGAATTAGCGCCATAAAGTCCTTTGATTCAATTACTATAGAAAATTTTACAAATACGAGAGATGCTTATCTTTTTAAAGTATCTTAGAATATATACAATGTCAATAACAGATACAAGTGTTTTGGCAGTTATTCATAATTAATTTCCTGAAGATCACAGAACCACAGAATAGATAAGGCTGAAAAGGACCACAGAGGGTCATCTGGTCCAACCTCTCAAGCAGGGTCAGTCTTGGGTCAGCACATTGCACAGGAATGTGTCCAGAGGGTTTCTGAATATCTACAGTGAGGAAGACTCAAAAAAATCCCTGGAAAATCTATTCCAGTATTCCATCACTCTCATAATAAAGAAGTTCTTCCTCATGTTCAGGTGGAACTTTCTGTTTCTCAGTTTCTGCCTGTTCCCTCTTCTCCTATTGCTGGGCACCACTGAGAAGATCCTGGCTCCATCCTCTTGGCACTGTCCCTTCATACATTGAGGAGGCCCCTCTCAGCCTTCTCCAGGCTATAAGGTTCAGCTCTCTTTCCCAGGAGAGGTGCTCCTAAACATCCCCTAAACATCACAGCCCCTGGCCCCAGGTCTCTCTTGTACTGAGTAGGCCAGAACTGGACACAGCACTCCAGATGTGACCTCACTAAGACTCACTAGCTGAGTAGAGGGGCAGGATCACCCCCTAGTCCTGCAGGAAATGCTCTTCTTAATGCACCCCAGGATTCCCTTGGGTTCCTTGGTCCCCAGGGCACACTGCTGGCTCATCAACAGCTTGTTGTCCTCCAGGACCCCCAGATCCCTCTCAGCAGACCTGCTTTCCAACAGGTCAGCCCCCAGCTTTTAGTGGTGAACGAGGTTATTCTTCCCTGGATGCACAACTCTGCACTTGCCTTAACAGAATTTCAAAAGGTTTTTCTCTGCCTATCTGAGAAACTCTTGGGATTACACATGCAGCTAACCTCGGAGTCTCATCAAAGCAAATGTCTCGCCAATGTCACAAATTCTCCAAAACTCTTAAATACTCTTAATAAATACTCTCTCAAATACTAAACCATGTTCAACATCACATATGTATCAACCACACTAGAGATGAGTTGCAAGGCAGAAAACAATATAAACTAACACATAACAATCTAATCTAAACTCTTCACAGAATTCAGAATAAGGTAGCACGTTCCCCTCTACATGAATCTTAATTCAGAAATTCAATGTTTTAGCATTTCTGACTAAATAAACTGTTTTCATATTTCTCAAATCAAAAAATGTGGAGGTATATATTTCATGGAAGATATAAACAGGCAGGCTGTGGACCTACAATCTTTCCATGGAATTACATGCCTCACAATCTCTTCTTGTGACTGACAGTTCTGATAGATTCAGCTGAAGGCTGACTTTAATGAAACCCCATTTTCCAGGGTGAGACCATTATTCTAGAATTATTTTTGTCCTCAACTTTCAGCACAAAAAGGTCTCTCCTTTTCTCCTCCATCCTCAATATAATTTTAAATTGAAATACCAAACCCTTTTTACACAAATTGGTCTACTGACTTTCAGTCAGCTTTGCAAAAGATATTTTCTTCAGCTTATGTAAAGCTGCCGTGATAGATCATTTTGAATAAAATAGGCCTTGGACAATTTCTAAAATAGACTGCTCTGTTCCAATGAATAGGATATATTGGTCACAAGACCTGCCATCTAGAAGCATTCAACTTGGTGTGTCAGATTCAAACAGACATTCAAATCCCAGCAAATCCCAGTTTTCTTCTTTAAAGTGAAGATAAGCTTTAGATGATGATCAATTAGAAAACAAACTCGAAAAGCATTTCAAACTCACATGAAGCATTAACCAAGAGGGCATTACACTTCTGAGCCTTCAGACAGCAACTTCAGAACCAACACTATCGAGTTCACACAGAGACATCCCAACATCAGCTAATTGAGTCTTAAATTCTTTAGATGACATGGCTGTGACACTTCTGTAGAGATTTAGGTGGGAAACAAAGAATGAGCTGTGTATCCAGGGTCAGCAAACTGGACATATGCCCTTGCTGAAATCCCAGGTTACAGAGACCATCAGGTGCCAGGGGTGGAGAGCACACACAAGAGAGCGCCCACTCACAGGTGCTCAGGCTTTCTGTTGCCTCAGACCACTGCAAAATTATTTCATTCCAGTGAGCTAAGGCTGTTTCAGCAAATAATATATTAAAATGCAGCAGAAGAAGAAGAGCGTGAAGCACGCTGAGGTTTAAGATAAATGAGCAGTCTGCTTACCTGTCAGAAATCATTTTAAAGGAGTCCATGAGGAAATACAGCTGTATCATTATTAAAGGGTGAAAGATGACACTGATGTCAATAAAACAGAAGGACTATGACACACAACTGGGATTTAAGAAATGATTCTTTACCAAGTCCTGTTTATTTATCTGCTATTCATCAAACAGCCCTTCCTTGAACTTAACCATTTTCTCCAAGCCCTTACAAAATGAAGTGTTGCAGGTTCACATCTTCTGTGCACTGTCTTTTGCAGATTAAAACTTTAAAACAAGATTGGGAAAATCTGCACTACAGTTGCATACTGGGCATCAACAGCAGGAATTTGGTAGAAGAGGATTGCAGAGGTGCCCTGAGATGGCCACAGCTGGTTCCGGGTGCCTCTGAAACGAGCATAAACAGCCCATCACCCCCAAAAACCTCAGGCAGGTTTAAAAGAGGTTTAAGAGTGCCTGTGCCTGCCACAAGAGGTGGGACACACATCATTGGAAATGCTGCTGGGAACACGCTCTGGGCAGGAGGGACTGCAGCCATGGGTGACCCATGCTGAGGCAGCAACACGCCCGAGGGATTGCAGCTGTGGGGAACCCATGCCAGGGCAGCTGCACCCCCAAAGGCACTTTGGCCAGTGGGTGCTTCTCTAGAGCAGGACATGAAGAAAGAGAACAGTGGGAAAAACAGTAAAATGAAGAGGAGCAAACATATATATATATATATATATATATATTTATGGGACATGACCTCCCCTCCTGCACTTCTCTTCACCTCCGCAAAGGCAGTGGGGAACACTGAACCTAACCTGAAGATAAAATAAGGGAAGCCAAGACTAGGGAGGGGTTAGAATAAGTGTTTGGTTTAAACTAATCCCGGGGAAGGGGAAGAGAAGTGCTTGATTCTTCTAACTGTTTATATTCTTTTTGCTTCCCCTTCAATACCCAAATCCACATTCAGAGGTGTTTCCTAACTGACAAAAAATTAATTTCAACAAAGGTTCCCAAGTCATAACTATTTTGCTCATAGCAAACCACAATACCAAAGTGACAGAGATTATTTATCAAGATTTCATACCAAGTATAAAAATAATAGGCCATAGCCTATTTGTCTCAATACTTGTACAAACCATCACTGGTACAATTATGGCAGTAGTGTATTCAAAAGCCTGGGTAAGAAGCAGCAGATTGCAGTCACATCCCATTAGGTTATCTTTTAACATATGTCTGAGCTAAATAGTGTTGAAAGTTCATCAAAACAGATTTCTCCAGACTGACCAGAATTAGGTCCATATCGTTACCCTACTTAGAAAGCACTGACATTGTAATTACTTCAGGCACCCATCTGGCACAAATCACAACATTATTTCATTTCAGATGGTCTCAGCTTTGTTTTTCTCTCAGCTAGACTGTGACACAAATGTGTGAATCTCATAATTTACAACATAAAAGCATACAGTAGTGATTTCTGCCTCATGACTCTGAAAAGCCCTGGCAATTGCTAATGTCAAGAGATTTACTTTAAAATTTAAATCATGTTTTAATTGACAGTGAAGTGGATCTGTAATTCTTTGGCTTCTCTTCAATGACCACACTCTAGCTCATAGGTGTTTCATATTTACAGATAACAATTGGCACAGTGCTTGGTAAATGTCAAAGCCTGATTGAATTTAAACCAAAAGGCTGAAGTCCTTAGTTCTCTAAATTAGGTCAAAAAAATCTAAAATAATGCAATGCACTTCACTTTTTTTTTTTTAAGTTTTTCCACATGGAGATTATTATAGTTGTTAAATTTATTATTTTGAAGGATTGGGAGAAAAGAAAAAAGCAATTAAAGCAAGCAATTCTTGAATTACAGACACTGTAAGGAAAACACTTGATCTTGGATTAAAAATGTTACCTAGTTTTCACTCAAAGGTGTTAGCTTTCTGACAACTGAGAATAGTAAACCTATACACTATTTTTATTTAAATATGTTTATTTAAATTTTATTTAAATAAACATGTTTATTTAAATTTTAGAAGGATAATTTCCCCTAAAAAGTCACATAAATGCATACATACCTTAGAGATATTGCAAAAAAAAAACCCTATAAAATTAATATAAGTCTTTTATGTTGACAATCAGTGATATAGGTTAAATATCAGATCTCTGTAAAAGGCTTTTCTTTTTCTTACAACACAAATTTCTTCAAAACCAGCATTCCACCAGTTTTCCAATGCACATCACATTGCTGACCATCATTAAGCAATCAATTAGTTTCTGTTCCTCACAATGCAGTTGCATTTCGCTTCATCAGCTAGGAAATGGTTATACAAACAGCAAGGAACCCTATGGGAGGTAAGAATCAAAAAGTGTATTTTAAAAATTTTCACAGACCAGCTTTAGCAGTCATCAAGAGTTTGAGGCTTGATAAACTAGAAGGGGTGTGTTGGCAAAATTAACAATCTAGATCTTTGATTGTCTGGGGCAACACAAAAACACACAAACCAAAAAACATTCCTGTAGGAAACTCCTCAATTCAAAATATTCCATCAACAGAAGAGGTCTTTCTTAACCTTGTGCTGAACAGTCATTGCCATCTGATATGATGCTGAAATGCACCTAACTAGTTTTGCTCTGATACATCAAATCACGTGAGATTTCCAGATCTGCTTGAACACTAACACCTTCCATTAGCCTGTTCCCTGGAACTTCTGAGGCCAAAACCAGATATGAGGTCTTGGTCTTCCCCAGGGCATTCACAGCCTGGATAAATAGCCTATATTAGCCTGAAGCATGAGAGCAGTGAAGTCACTTAGACCAGGATCTTTGCAAATACAGCTCCACTTCCTCCTAATGAAGAGAACTTGTTACTTGTAAGACTGAATGGGAACTGGAGGTGACAAGGCTGAATACTTGTCAGCAACAGCTGTTTCTGTCATACACATCAGCTGTGTTCTGCTTTAATCTGTGCAGTCGTATCTGAGAACCTCTTTAATGGACTGGGGGGCAAAGCTAAAGTTTTATTAATGCTACAAACAATGAAAAAGGATGTTTCCAAAAGGTAGTCCAGATGGCAGGTGAATCTGGGTCAGAGCTGCACCATATACTCCCAGCTGGAATCTAGTGTATGAAGGCCGGAAAAAGAATTCTTTGAATTAAGAAAATTAATGCTCTGCCTTTACATAAACAAGTTATCAGGAATTTATATCATTAGGAGGAAGCTGCATTGCAGAGAAATGGCTTTAGCATGTTTTTCAAAATATAAATGTTTCTTAATTGAATGTAAACAGTAAAACATAAAATTGCAACAGAGCCGTAGCAGAACATGCTTGAAGTTCGGATTGATTGTATGTTAGTTCAACAGGTTTTAAGTCATAAAGGTCAAGTTTCTCCTAGAAAGTAAAATGCTGCAGGAAAACTCTGATAGGTCAGTGATCTCCAATTGTCCTCCTGTCCACATCACAGTCCATAGTGCTTAGTTTTCTAGGAATGTTCATCATCCTTACAGTCTCCTGAAGAGTTATTTCTGTGTTTCCCTAAATGCCCTTCTTGCATGACCCTGCCTTTTTCAAGGTATTTCCCTTAGCTAATGCACTTTCTTGACCTTCTCCTGGTATTTACTCTAGAGATCAAAACCATATCTTCTTTATCCTTTCTCACTCCTTAGAGATGATGCAGATTCTCAGCAGCTATTCAAGACTTTTCTCCATAATGGCTGTGCTACCCTGAACTCTTTCAAGACATTCTAAACAAAAATTTTTTTTTCAGTTTAAGCCTTCATACCAGCATCAAGAAATGGTCCATGTATTTTTCCTCCCTTTTGTATCAGATGACATTCCTATGTCACCTCTTGAGCACTCGGGTGGTCATAAAGCATTTTTATACAGAGCCCTGGTGCAATACCTGGCATGTTCTGGATTGAAAGAGTGGGCAATAGAGGATATAATATCCACACACAATCACCACATTGCTCTGAGGCATGCCTCCAAAAGGCTTAAATTGCAAGGGAGTAAAAAAAAAGGTGATATGGCAATGGGAAAAGGAAAATATGGTATAAACACTGCCTAATGCTGTTGCCCTGATTGCAGCTACAGGATGGTGACTTGTCACCTAATGTTGTATGCCTGAATCAGTCCAATGTGCCTGCCAAGCCTGCATTTTTGTCCCAACCATGTATTCCCATTCCCTCTCTGGCATACATCTGACCATCATTTCATCTTGCTAGATAGCAGAAAACCAGGAAAACCTTACTTCCTAAGAGAGCTTCTTCATCTCCACTTTCAGCTCTTCTCCAGCCAGCCTTTGCGAGAGATTTCTAATGCCTAAGTGGTCACAGTGCTGACCAAGCTCACCCTGATGCCCCTTTTCAACTTTGTTCCCACCTGCCTCAAATTTTTGTAAATTGTCCCAGCTGTGCTGGGCTGACCCTGGCTTGATGCCAGATACCCATCAAAGCTGCTCTTCACTCCTCAGCTGGACAGAAGAGAAAAAATACATCAGAAGGCTCATGAATCGAGACAAGGACAGGGAAGGATCATCTACAAATTACTGTCATAATCAAAACAGATTCAGCCCAGGGAAATTAACTAATTTATTACCAGTCATATCAGAGTAGGAAAATGAGAAAAAAATCAAATTTTAAAATACTTCCACCCAGCACTGCCTTCTTCCCAGACTCAATTTCACTCCACATTTTCTCTACCACAGGAGGATATGAAATGGGAGCTGCAGTCAATTCATCACACACTATCTCTGCCAATTTTCCTCCACAAGGAAGGACCTCTCTCACTCTTCCCCTGTTCCAGGGTGGGATCCATCTTACAGGAGACCTTCATGAACTTCTCCAACACAAGTCCTTCCCACAGGCTGCAGTTCTTCACAAACTGCTTCACTGTGGCTCCCTTCCACAGGGTCACAAATCCTGCCAGAAAACCTGGTCCAGTGTGGGCTTCTCTCTCTCAATGGGTCTGCAAGTCCTGCCAGGACTCCAGAGCAGGCTCCCCATGGGGTCACAGTCTACTCCAGGCACATCCACCTGCTCTCGTGTGGGCTCATCCATGGGCTGCAGGGGGATCTCTGCACTCCTGTGGACCTCCAGGGGCTGCAGGAGCAGAGCTGCTTCAGCATGGTTTCCACCAGGGGCTGCAGGGAATCTCAGCTCTGCTACCTCTTCCTCCTTCTCAACTGACCTCAGTGTCTGCAGAGTTGTCTTCTATATTCTCACTCCTCTCTCTTCCATTGTGCAGCAGGGTTTTTTCCCTTGATAAATCTGCTTTTTCAGAGGCATTACTACCATCTCTGACTGGTTCAGTCTTGGCCAGCTGTGGGTCCATCACGGAACCAGCTCTATCCAACACAGGGCACGGCTCTGGCAGCTTCTCATAGAAGTCATGCCCGTAGCCCCCCTGCTAACAAAACCTTGACACACAAACCAAATATACCAGCATTTATTATTTGTCCAGTCATTTCTGGAAAACTTCAGTTTTTAATGCAAACAGGAAATAAAATAAGAGGAAAAAATTCTTAGCTTACTCTCCTCTGTGTTTGGAAACTAAGGATGCCCACTCACCTCACTAACTCACATCTGAAACACAGATGTTTCAGGGAATATGGTGTTTTTCTCATATGAGCCTGTTTTTCGACCTGAACTTCATCAAACACTACAGGGACCAAGGCAGCCTGTATTCTGACAGTCCTCCTGTGGTACTTTCTTTGCTTCCTCTTCTGACTGCTTGTTATTTTGAAGCAACCCTAGTCCTTTAGTGCATTCTTCTATTCATGCTTCCAGATATAGCAAGAATTTTACATTTTAGTGTTAACATTGCCAGAACACATTTTGTCACTCTCAAACGAGTTTGGGGCCCCTCAACTGCTACAGATATGAACACAGAAGTAAAAAGCATTTTAAAATTGTGTGATTTCAGCAGCATCAGTTTCACATGAATTACAATAGCAAGGGGGCAAAACTGGCCATGTGCCCACATTAAAATAGTGGATGACAAGAGAAATAGAGGGCACACTAAGAAACTAATTCAGGTGTAAACTTATCATCTCTGGTTTAAGAGCAAAACTTCCTGAAGTGGGAGAGTTATTCTGGATACAAACTTTCCACTCAAAGTAGGAACTTTCTAGAAGACAGTTGTTTTACTCCCTGGCTCAACTGTTTAGAAATAAAAAGGCAAAGGTAATAATGCATTTATTTCATTCACTTAAAGACAGAGGTCCAAAATAGACTATAAATAGGGTATCTTCAACTACATGCTGAATTTCCCTGCAAGTAAACATACACAGGGTCAAAAAGGAAATTCAATGCATATTCACCTGTTGTATCTCCATCCTTTTTGAAATCACACAATGTAACAGTTTAATTTTTAAAAACATATTATTGCACAAGATCTACACAAAACCCACAAACACTATCAAACACACAATATATTTAAGAGAAAAAAAACAACAATACATTTGTTCTTTTAGACATATTATGCTTGACTGCCATACTTAATTGCAGGCAATTGTCAGACCGAAGTGTATTTTTGCTTTCCCTCAATCTTATTAAGTCTCTTTTCAAAGGTCTCCTATTAATCCAAGGCATGGCTGCTAGACAATTTGGTCCTTCAAACTTTTGAAATTTCTTTAATCACAATCTATGTGAAAAGATGCAATTACAAAGCACTGTAATAGTCCTGGTAGCACTGTACATCATGCTGTCATCACTTCCAATCGGAAAAATCAGATCCTTGTCAAATTTTGATTTTTTTTTTTTTTTTTTTTTTTTTTTTTTTTTTTTTTTTGCTGTTTGGTTGGGTTTTGGTGGGGTTTCTCTGGACTTTTTTGTTTCAATATCTGTCCCTGGTGGAATTTTTTGGGGACATGGCTAAAGACTTTTTGGGAAAATTTGACTGGGAAGACATATTTTTTTGCCCACAAATCTGGATAAGATTAATGGATGTGAATGGCTTTGAAGACAGGGTGTGGGACAAGAAAATACAGGGGGGTACTGAAAGTACTTAATAAGCCTGGGATGACCTAGAGAAGGAAATTTTGACAGGAAAAACAAACAAGAGGCTGAGACATACACATAAAAGATTGGAATTAATTACTTCCACATGTTGCCTGCTGTATGGTAGTGCCATTGCAAGAGGCAATAAAGGATCCAGTTCATCTCACCCACTGCCAGTCCCTTTGCTGTACTTCTCTCTGGCTCTCAAGAGCAGTCACACGCTGTCAGCCAGGGATCTGCCATTTTAACCTTCACCACTGGTCTTTTAGGTAGATCTGTTACCAGTTTTACTCTCCTGTAGCTGTCTGCGTCTCTAAAGACTCTGCTAGCAAACCCCACCGTGTACAGTCTTTACACCAGTGTCTGTTTTGGGCAATTTCCAGAAGTATCACAGTGTAGCTAACATTGCTGTTTCCACAAAGTTTTGGAACCACTGGCATTCTTGGGATTTACTCTGATCTCCCTTTGGTTTTCTACAAGTGCTACCGTTTCCTTTCATCCTTTGATGACATCCTTTAGACACAAGAACTGCCTGGCGTGCTCCAAAGGTTGCTACAATCCAACCCCACACTATTCTACTGCTGCTTCCCAGACTTTTCCTTTCCTTTCAACAAGAACATCACCAGCAACAGTTTCAACATCTAAGAGCTCCCCTAGTGACTGGTTCAATTTCCTCTGAAACATCTCAAATGCAAGGATAATTCCAAAGACATTCTTATTTAGTTATATCTTCTGACAGATAGATGACAAATACAAAAAGTTCCAGGCACAGCCCAACTATCTCTATGCAAGAACCATATTCCTGGACTTACAAGAGAAAAAAAAAAAAAAAAGCACACTAAGCCTAACACAACTCCCTTTCAGCCTGGACTGGTCCGTAGACATATTTTTTTATGAGTATTGACAGTCATTCTTGTTCACTACTTGCTCTGTGTTAATTGGTCTATTGAAAGATGCAGGTCTTCTATGGTTTTCTGTCCTCTTACAGATAAACAAGTTGCTAATTTAGTTATCCTGATAGCTAATCTAATTATTTCAATTTTAAGTGGGAAAGCTACCCTCACTGTTTTCCTCCACATTTTACAAATTTGATAAATATACAAACATGCAACAGTTTCACTGTATGAAGTAGCTTTTTCATAAATCGTCATATTCCTACTTAGAATATTCCTGTCAGTTTCTGCAGGCAGAGCAGAGATACCTGAAGACTTTTAGCTCAGGATTCTCATTTGCTTCCTGACTTTGATTAAGGGAAAACTAAAATGGTCTCTCTCTGCTGTTTCATTCTGAGACTAGGACATTTATCAAATACTTTTTTCAGCTGATGAACTAGAATGATCATTACTGCTGACCACTGTACATTATACTCCTCTTTGCTTCTTTGATCCAGTTAAGTATTTCTTCTTTTCTACATCTCATTTTTAAACATACTGTACTCACCTTGTGCAGGCTCAGTTGTGGAACGTTCTTTATCTGGAAATAAAACCTTGTGTGTGAGGTTTTCTGTCCTAATTCTACTGTTTCATTAATCACAGTCTTTGGTATCACCCTCATCACTGCTATCATATTTCATCACTTAACAATATTCCACACTTGCTAAAGTAAATTGTTTACTCAATAAGCTATTGATAAGCAATTTTGCAAAGTACCACCAACATTCAAGCCCTGTGCATTCAGATTTGGTCACATGCTCCCTTTCCCCAGAGTACATATATCTTTCTGCACACTCAAAAACCTATTAACTTACCTCAGTAAATTCCTTGGATACCTGTTCCCATTTCTCAAATGCAAATAACCACTGTGCAGACATTGCCCCTAGGTCCCTGTATGTTTAAATCATTAAATTCAGCTCTTCACTCACTGCCAAAAAAACACTTATAACTGGTTGAGTCAGGTAACACTGCATCCCCTCTCATATGGAGTTGTGCACATTCTTTTCCACAACAGGCACTCTATTCTTAGACATCAATATTTAATTTATATACGGTTATAACATATATAAAAATATACATTGTATAGAATTCAAGTTTTTAAAAGGAATTGTGTTGGTTTCAGTAATAATCCCTGAAAAAAACTCGGGCTATTTATTTTCAGCTGACAAAATCTTTTCCATCTTTCACTTAAATACGTAAAGCATAATTCCAAGCTAATTAAAAGTCAGCCACATGCTGACAATTAAAAGTCAGCCACATGAACAATCGTGGTTATCACTTTTGCCTGAATGTTGAATTATTTGTGACTTGACCCCATTTGTTGAAGGCCACCTCAGCTTTGTATTTGCCCACACAAATTGCAATTCCCTATTATCAGAAAATCCTCTTTTGGCCCATGGACCATTTGATGCTATCGTGCACTGGTAGGGGACCAGCTCAGTCAAAGTGTTCAGCTCTAGTGAGGGACAGATGTGGTGTTTTACTCCTACAGCAAATAATTTGGCTGTCAAGGCATACAAATTTAATTCCATGTGCAGGGGAAGAAATATACTCTCTGAAGTTGAAAAGCTTGCCAAAGGGAAAAGTAGCATTAATAAGGAACTTGTACTGCTCATTTGCTGCACGCAACTTTTCAATCTGTTTCTCACAGTTCTGTAACAGCATGTCCAGAGAGAACTGAAAAAGCAGCTGGATGAAGCTGTCAGAAACAATGACCCAATAAAAAAGGTTCTTACCATTTGCCAGTGATGAGCACTAACACAGTCTTTCCCTACCCCCACAAAATCTGTGGGAATGTCCTAAATCAGATTGCCCCTTTTCATCAGAAATTTCGAGTTCTCTAATGTGTATCCAAAACAACAAAGATCTCTTCCTACAGCAACATCAAGGAAAACACCAGCTTCTCAAGAGGACAATCAGCAGCAGCACTTCTCTGTACATCAGGTGATTGGAGTTTGGATTTGAAGCATACTGTTAGGAGTATGTTTCCTCAGAATCTTCTGTTCTATCTCTAAAGTTATACCCAGAAAGTTTACGATGTTTGATCTTCCTGAAATTACTGGCATAAAACCGAAAGCAGAGAAAGCATAAATGAAAATTACAGTACTATTATATAAGCAAGTGTGGATTTTGGAGCTTATTGGGCTGACAATTAGGACTCTCATTACAATTGTAAAGAAAAATACTGAATAATTTCACACATATGAAAACCACCATAAATTTCTTTAAGAAAAGGAAATTAACATATATATATAAAAGAATATATATATATATATATATATATATAAGAATAAGAAAGCTCTGTAGTGTGCCAAATGGACATTTGAATACACAGGTGGCAAGAACACCAAATCCTAAAAAGGAAAGGCAAGGCTTCAAGCAGAAGGGGAAGAAACCACATTTAAATTCTTGCCTCTGAGAGTGAAGCTCAGATTTAATTGAGGTTATGGGAGCTGTATAAAAGGGGAAGAATTTTTGGAACAGTATAGACATGGAAATTAGTTTATCATGAAAAGAAGAGTGAGAGAAAGAAATAAAATATGGCAGTGTATTTAGAGTCTTTTTTCTCCCAATATTAAGTACAGGCAGATAGGCTACAATGGGATAATGCCAAAATTATAAATAAGAATATAAAAAGTAAAGGAGAGACACAACCGGGAAAAATTATTCAAGAAAAAAAATATTAAAACTAAACATGACTGATTACAGCTTATTGTTTGAACAAAATTCCTTTATTCCATAGGCACAGCTAGCACTTAAGCCGGGTATGCTCATCATTTTGTGTATATCTCCAACCTTCTATTTTGATTATTTTTATCATTAATTTGACCTGCAAGATTGTGCAGAGGATAACTTAAAAGGCAAAGAGAAAGGATTTTTCCACTTTGATGGGAAGCAAAATAGACGCAGAAATTATGCAGGTAACACGTATACAAAACAATAAAAAAACCCCAACCATAGGTAGGATTTTGCTGAATGCAACTATTAAACATATTTTGATTCGGATAATGATAAGGTTTCTATTGGCAGCATTAAAATTATTCCCGAATGGCTTTATTTAGGAAAGAAAATTACTATCCACATGTCGAATAACTATTATCTTAGATCTTATTTGGAAAAGCATCTTATCAGCCTCTAGGGAACAGAATAATTAGTCAAGTTGATATCAAATTCATTTCCAAAAATATTAAGAAGTAGGTCACAAATAAGCTTTTTATTTCTCCTTTTGAGAAGAAAAAAAAAAACATAAACCTCTCACTTGTTAACAAATCCACCTGAAAACGGCCCCAAACTTGACAGCTTTATGCTTCAAAGTTATTCACATTTCACAAATAAAATTTTACCTCGCCAAGGAGTAAGGAGAGAAACAACAGTTCTACTTTATTATAGACCTTTATATCAAGATATTTACTGCCATCCTATCGCTGTCACATCTGATTATAAAACAGGGATCAGCAAGCAAGAGATTAAAGGCTCATCTGAGAAGCTGGAAAAAATGAAATTGATTAAAATTGTCCAGACTGTGTCAGTTTCACAGGAACAACTATCCAGATGGAGGGACTATTGGAACACTGGAATTACAGATATAAGTACTCTCAGTCTCTCTCTGCCTTTGAAATGTAAATGAAAACTGCTAGAATTGAAGAAATAGATATATAGATATAGATAGATATAGATAGATAGATTAGATAGATAGACAGATATAGATCTATCGATCTAGTGAAAGACTCCTCACATTAACCAGCTTTGTGGAGCATAGGATCAGCATTATATTAAATGGAAATCCTTGCTGATCCTTGGGCTTTCTCTGCTCTTATTTGAGAATGTTTTTATCCATAGGCACTATATGCTTTCAATTGTAAGAAAAGGAAGTACTTATTGCTGTGCAGTCTGGCACACAGGTACTTAAGTTGCTACAAGAGCACTAAGGTCATTTGAGTGTTTGTCTGACTGCAGCTGCTTTTGAGAAGCCATAGCCCCCAAAAAAAACTGGCTAGACACAAAAGACAAGAAATAAAGGTTTATGTACATAATCGCTAATGGATGGATGGCTGAAGGGTTAAAGAGCAAGGTTTTATAACTCAACAAGAAAAAGGAGTGTGTCCAACTAGAAAAAAAAAAAAAAAAAAAGAAAACATCACACATCACAGTCCACTCTTCCAGATGCCACAATAACATTTGCATTTCCCAGCTACTTTCTACTGATTTTTTCACAGTCCAGCAGCCAACTATGCTGTGAACATGAGATGATGCAAGACGAACCTGGACATCCTTCAGCTGCCTGATGCTCCCTGAGACCATGGTATTTCTGAGCAGGTATAATTCTATTGCAGAACAGAAAGCTGTCTCAACTCCTATAAGCAAACAAAGTGATGCGTTTGAACTCTCCCCTTCCACGAACAACGCCTCAGAGAGGAAGGAGGCAGACCCACACAGAGGCACTCCATACAGTGCCTAATTCTAATTTGGGGGCTACGTGGGCCCAAATCCATGCCTGTTCCTTCATGCACAAGAGCAGGTGCAAGTACAGTCAGGGCACTGTCTCTTATAGCAAGCAAGAGTCTCTCCCAGAAATGTGCTGGGTGTAGGAGTAGTGGATCATCAGGACAGAGCAAGTCTAATTTCATTCTCTGTGAACTGCAAATGCAATTTCTTTTGCTGCATCCTGGGAAAAGTACAGCAGCAAAACGATCCTCCCACGGTGGATTTACTAAAGTGATTTTTTTAAAAATGAATGGAAAGAGAGAAAAAGAAACCTCATGCAGAATAAAACTCCATTACTTGTATATATTTTCAATTATACTGCCTAAAATGGAAGTTCTACTCTGACATCATAAAATAATTGATTTTCTTTCAGCTATCAGTAAAGATATATAAAAAGTTCCGGAAGGGTAGGTGGTGTATCACTACACAGAAAGCCAAAATAATCACTTTCCCTGTCTTCCCTATCCTCCCGCTCACATTTTCCTTTATGGGTTATTCTGCTTTTACTGCCTACATTCTTCACCTGAAGTCAAACCCTCTGTTTATGGCATCACAGTGGTTGCTGTGGAGGCTATTACAATGTACAAAGCCAAAAGGGATGAGTTCAAGTTTGGACTAAGCAGTAGTATCTCATCAAATGTTTCTGAAGGAGTAGGAGATATTAAATTTTAAAAAAATTAAAAACAGAACATATATTGAAAACAAATTAATTAACTTAAATGACTGTTTGCCATCAACTTCAATTATCACAGCTGTTTTTGGATATATTACTCCACTGGCTGTAGAGACTAAGTGCTAAACTACACATATGGAAGCAAGCACACAACAGGAACAGGCAGCACTAACACAGATGGCAGCAGAGTTCCCAGCCATGCTGCTCAGTAGTGCCTGCTGTGATTGCTGCATGTCTGCTGCAGCAAAAACACACAAACGACAAAGCGTGGCAAACACAGACACACCCTGCACAGTGCTGCTCTGGCAAGGAGAGCTCTTCATGGCACCCTTCGCTCTCACCTTCTGTGCCAGATTCAAGGTTCTGTAAGCTATGACCAGAGAACATGCATTCCTGAAAAAGTTATTAGGACATAGCAATTCCTTCTACTGTATGGATTGGCTTCAGGCACCCCTTCTCAAACAGACATGTTTTAAAAAACAACTGGTGAAGTACAAATGCTAATTCTCAAGAAACATGTAAAATAGCACAATGGAAGAAATCCATCTTGGGATTTGCCATCACAGGGTCAGCCACTGCCAAATTTTCACAACTTCGGTAGCAGATAGAGTTCTAATATTTCCCTTTATTAGGAAAATCATTAATTACTTCTATTTACCAAACTAGTTTCTCAATCTTTTGTCCCTATCTTTGAAACCTGAAGTATTACCAGGACTGTAGGCTTCAAGGAGAACTATTGATCAAAGATTTCTGAATCATATCTGTACTGACAGAGGTTCTTATCTGTCTACTTGTTAAAAACAAAACCTGCAAAGAGCAGCGGAACAAAGATAAAATCTGATTTAAAGAAAACAAAAGTCAGATTTAAAGAAAACAAACAAAAAAAAACAAACACTTGAGGACAAGACAAGGAAAAGAAAATTTCAAAAATAAGACTTTAATGGCCACAGAGCTCAATGAAAGGTCTTATTAAAATATTATTAAGCAAAGAAAGTGAGTCTCTAAACAATTTCTTAACATGAGTGCCTTGAGACTGCTGGTGGGCCAATGTATCTTATTACATGACTGCAGAAGCATTAAAAAATTAATTATACCAAATAGCTGAATTAATTAGGATATGTGGGACAATAGCAGTTAATACCAAAAGTCATAACGTGCTTTTTAAAGAAAAACAGTACTCTTTTATATCAGGAAAATATATTACCGGCAAAGTTGTACTACTGCATACAGGCTATGTTACATGGAGATTTCTTACATAGGAATATTGCTGGAAAATTGTGAAATTTACTTGTAGGCTTGTACACAAGAAGATACCAGTACATAAAGTGCAGTGAAGCTACTGGCTCTTTGTGACATTCCTTAAGCCAGACATAGGGGACATCCAGAGAAATCCAACCACCCTGTGGGCAGGGTGTCAAGCAGAACATCAGAACAAGCAGTCTTGTTATTGTCTCAAAGCTGGGACCTTGTGGAGGATTAAAAAAAAAAAAAAAAACCAAAAAAAAAACCACAAAACAAACAAACCCCAAACCAAAACAGGACAAAACAAAAAAAACACACACACACCCCACAACCTCTCCTCCCTGCCCCTCCTACCAAAAACAAACAAACAAAAGTAAAGCATTTTCTTTCAGACTCTTTTTATAAAGACCAGAGACATTGGTTGGTGCTACAATGACACTGGAACATTTCAGTTATTCAGGTTGCCAACACCCTTTCCCATCACAAACTCTTACCTGCACTTCTGATTTTTGCACGTAGCTGAAGGGCCAGACAGCTGTCGTACCCCTCTGTATGTCTCAAAAATTTAATGAAGTTTCTAGGTGAACTCAGGTAACAAGTTGCAAGCCTAGGAATAGTTAGAATTATTTTTATTCAGAACACTATGGATTTAGCAAATTATTAGCTTTCCACAGTATCTTTTCTGGAACATCCTAAAATAAGGCAGCTTTCATTATATTTGGTAAGTGGTACTTCAGATCATCAGTGGAATCACTTTAGCACCACTTACTCTTGGACTTATTTCTAGGAAGATGTCTGTTATCTAGAGCTCCCACTTTTCCAAAATTATCAGGCCCTCTTCGGCTTTTGATGTGAAAAAGTAACCAGCTGCCAGACTTTGTGCCCTCCTTCCTTGGATGTTTTCAAGACTGGATGGAAGAAAGCCCTGAGCAACCTGATCTTATCTCACAGCTGACATAGAGCGGAAGACTGGACTAGAGATGTTCCTTAGGGTGCTTCCAACCTGAAGGATTGGTATGTATGTCTGTATTCCTCAGGTTTCCACTAGATATGCTGAATATAATCAGAACTTATTTGATCTAAATATTTTAACTAGATTAAAAAAAAAAAAGCAAAACAAACAAACTCCCACCATCACCATCAAGCAGCAGTATACAATTGTCAAAATACATCAATAAGTAATTTTGCCACTTTCCTCTTTTTATGCTAAGAAAATCATAAAACAGAGTTTGAATTTGCAGAATACAAAAGCCTTGGGCTAAAAATGTCCATCTGCCATCAAACTGGCATCATGTTGGTGCAGGACTAAGAGGGACAATAGGCTAGTCAAGGATGCTGCTCCAGCTTAACCCTCCCTGCAATGGAACAACTGCACAATGCTGCTAAAAACTCTGAAAAACTCTCAGGTGCCACTTAATCATCTCTTCTGTGAGATCATTTGTGTGCTCTATCCCTGGAACAAGTGCCAAAACAGAAGAATTCAGAAAACCTGAAAAGTCAGGTGATTTTGCTTGCTGTATGCTCCCTGATCTGGTGCATACAGCAAGCAGCTACAGCCCACAAGATCAAACCCTTCCAAGATCAGAATCTCACTCCAGTCACTGCAGTTTCTGTAAGGTGATCCTTTTCCCACCTTTACACTTGCAATATAGTCCTCTCCCAAAAATTAAGGTAACTGACCTGGGACTAGCTTTTCAGCCTGGACATTAAGAAAACAAAGACTACCCACACAAACAAAAGCCCCAACAATATATGCCTCTGTTCTAAGCAGATTATTACCACTTCTCAGTGAAAAATAACAAGAAATCCTCCACAACTGCACAATGAAAAATAACAGTGGTAGATCCTCTTTTGCTTCATTAGAACTTGCCTTTGTAGGCCAAATGCTCGAAGCAATTTAGGCTGCACCCAGCAGTACCATTAACACAAACAACTGGCCATCCCTCAGGCAACTTCAGTGTTAACTGAAATCAATACCTGGACTGGGAGCAGTCCTGCCATAGAGAATATACAGAAGTCCAACATCATCAGGACTGGAAAAGACATGTTTCCTTAAAACACATATAGTGATGTTAAAAAAAAACACTTTCTTCCAGAGTTTAAATGGATTTACAGGCTTGAATAGATCTTGGAATTCCAAGTAGATAGAAAGCTAAAAAATCATACCTCTAAGTCAAATAAAAATTTAATATTGTGTTCCCATTCCCTCTAATTTAGGTTTGAACGTTGCAAGGAACACATTACTGATGTCAGGACTTGATTATGTTGTCTTATATTTAAAAATGATGCAGAAGTCTTGAAACATTCTGCCCATTCCAGAACGCAGCATCTCATCTGTTTTGCAGTCGTGATGATATGAATGCAACGCAGGGGTCCCTTGATCTCTCTGTGTTCAGCTTCTCATTACAGAACCTCCTCTCACTTACCTCCTAAAAAATGTTACTCACACCCACTTCTTGTCTAGCAGCAACCATGACCTCCCACATGAAACCACAGTGACAATCAGCCAAAGAGATGAAACTGATGAGGACATCTGGTTACACGACATGAATTTACTCAATCCAACTTCTGGAGAAGGAGTATCTCTTCTCAGCCTCCCATTCCTCCCCCTCACTACAAATGCCAGCAGTTTCGACAGCTCTGTAGTTTCAGAGCAATAAGTATTGAACAAAATACCGGAATGGCTTGTACAGCAAAGCGCAATGAAGCGCATTGACAATAACAACTCTTTTTTCTTCCTTTTTTCCACGGGCTCTTGAGTTCATTATCACAAACTAACAGTTCTACTTTAATCTGCCTTCAGGAGAAGGTCCTACCCACTAATTCCTATTCCTTGTTTTGACTTTTTGATGCTTACCACAGGAATGTGGCATCAACAAGTCAATGAAAATTAGTCATCAAGAGCACACAAAAAAATAATCTTAGATATCAGTGCACAAGACAAGACCACCAAGCCATCTTAAAAAGAACACATTTTACACAGTATTTTGGACTCATTTATTAAGAAAATCCTCCAGTACTTACCTTCCAAATGAAACAAATATTTTTTCAAGGAAATAAAGAAAATAATCTCCATGATACTACTACATAGTTGAGGCAAATACTATTTAATGACTCCAGGAACTGCCAGTGTAATGCTTTTTTAACAAAAGGGCATTTATTTTCAAAACACTGCCTAAATAGCAACCAAAGTGATGTCTTCAAGCTCACTCACAAGGCAAGAGGCACAAATTTGCATTCAATGGCACAGCCTCCCTGCCCTGTAGCCCCTTCCTTTGCACCATGTCACTTTCCTAAATTACTCAAAGAATGCCATTATAGTTTTGTTTCACTTGCTATTTAATGCTTCAATATATTAATCAGCACCAATTTAAAATCCATCAACAAAACAGAATGTATCAAAGTGAACCTACAATAACAATATTCCTTGTTCAAGTGTTACAGGAAATATTACATCCTTTACACAATGTCATATGCATGAAGACAGAAAATGAAAACAGTTTCATAAGAAAGACAAGTTAAATCCTTAGAGGGTAAAGACATTCCAGGTCTGGGGATGGCTTATGCTTCTACTGCTCAGAACAGCACTGGGAATAGCCCAAAGAAAGCAGTCAGGAGTTGCCACAGTTCCAATCAATTATTAAGGCAACATGACAAAACAAATTCAGTGCATAAACAGACATTCCAACCGTAGTTAATGGACAAGATGATTCATTGTTTTAACATGGCATGGCTAAATGGAAAGACAAAGGCAGAAATGGTAAACTGAATACTAGGACTGGAAACTTCCAGGAGCAAGTATAAAATGCCCCGGAGTGAGGGTTACTCAAAATATAAAATATTTTAGAATGTACTGAAATGAGATAGTTTCTATAGTTCTGGCAGAATAATCATTTCACATAGCTTCAGAATTTTCAACAGCAAAAGCCAAATGATCAGGAAAGTGATTCTTTCTTTTTTCCTTTCAGATCACACCTTGTACTTCCCAGCAAGTTGACTTGAGATTCTGTCTGAAAAAAACTACCCAAATATTCTGTAAAAAAATAAAAGTCAGAAAAATATATCTGGTTATGAAGTGGAAGGGAAGTCTTTGGATTCTTAACTACATTTGTGCACCAAAATTAGATTTAAATAAATATCAGAAAACTGTATTTGGAGTCTGCTGCTAAGACCTAGATGGTGGGTTTTTCATTCTATCATAAATTAAAATATATAATAGCCTGTGGATTTTTAGCTCAGATTACTTATCTCTAATTGACGAAGTTATAATGCTAGGTTTTATCAGTATCATAAATATCCTCTTTATGAACTAGGCATCCACTAGGGTATTGCCTTTCTTACAGGGAATTAATTTGAAAAACAAAAGAAACAAACAAATATTTTTTTACAAACAAAAAACCAGAAACAACCACAGAAAGTGGTAACAGCTAGCCAGCAATACATATATTAATAAAAAAAAGGAAAGGCTAATAAGTTAAAATATGCTTCTCAAACCAACCCCTCTTGTTCTCCAGGTCAAAACCCTTCCTTACCCACCCATTTGTTTGGAAACCCTTGCCTTAAGATCACAGTCTGCATTACACAGTAAACACACTGCCTTACTAATGAGACCCCAAAAGTGGCTGCGGCACCAAAGTGTCAGTAGCTGTAAACAGAAATAACATCAATGTTCACACATTCTGAACATACAGGCTAGGAAAATGTTTCAATATTTAAAATCTACCAGCAGATTATTCCACTTGATCACAGAACAGATGTTTACGTGCTTTAAGAAGAAAACTTATATTCCTTTATATGAAGCATATACATATATTTATATATGTATATATAAAACCTACATTAATTTCAGACATTTACTTTCACAAATGCTACAATAAGGCACATGTAAAAAGTGAGGTGAGAGAACTATGCCTCAAGCAAAACAGAAGATTTGGTTCTGACTACCTCAACACAACCAATACCATTATTTCCCAGGAGACAGAGAAGGAAGAAAAGGAAAAGCCAACAGAAAATACTGAAGCACATTCTTGAATATTTCAAATGTAAAAAGATGAGAACATCTGAAAGTGGAAAGCTCAAGCACAAATTAATTTCCTAACTGTTAACTGTGGAATTAGTCCACTCCAGGAGCAACCTAGATGTTTGCACATATGCATACAACTAAGGTTATTCAAGAGGAGAACTATGAACAGGTTTGTAGGGTTTCTTTTCCTCTCTCTCCATTCTCCCAGCAGTTTAACACAGCTGGAAGAGACCATGTCTGCAGCAATAATACATTGACTTCTACCCTTCCCACACTACAACCTTTCCATTACACCAAACAGATATGGCAATAACAGGTTTTTGTCTTATTCTGTGACAACTCTAGATAGGTGAAGACTAAAATTAGTCAGCAGTTCCAGGTGAAAAAGTGGTCTGTGTTGTTAGAGCTCATATTCATTTACCCATCCTACCTGGGTAGAATTCAACATATTGTCATAAAACTAAGTGATTTCATTGTGCTGGCTGAAGCATAGAGGACTTGCACTTGCCAGTCTAAATATGGCACATTTTGAGAGCTCCTTTTAAAAAAAATGAAATAAATTGAAAGTAATTGCTTTCTGTCTAAAATGTCAGCTATGTGAATACACACACTCCTATACATACATCCAGCACTATTTACTTGTGCTGTTTTCCCCTGGTAAGTGTTTTTATACTAACTTTCACATAGCTTTAAAAGGGATATAAAACATTGCTTTCTCTCCAGAAGTTATTTCTAGTGGTACCAAGTATTTTAAAACTTATTTCTGTTTCATAGCTTTGAGTCACAATCTTACACAAGGGAGGAAGTTTTCTCATACAAATATTTCAAATTTTTTCTTAAGTAGTACACTAAAATATTACTTTATTTACACATTTTTCGTTATGTTACTTCTTAAAATCTGCCTAAAGAGAATCTGTAATAGAATTCTGGCTATAACTGTCAGTTTTCAAGTTCTTTGGAGATTTTACAGGTAAGTTGCCAAAGATAACCCAACATTAAAAATTTAAAAATGGACTTTTTACAAGACTCTTAATATTCATCATCTCAACAGGATCTTGAACTTTTTGTTGGAATCTTGACAAGACTTCATTTACTGTATAGATCACAATGGGTTGAAACGCTAGCTCTGCTTTATATTGCTTTACGTGGTATCAAACAAAAAAAACCTCTAAAACAAGAACTTTTACACATGAGATCCCAGGGCAATTTTCATATTTGTATTTTTAAAGATCAGAAAAGTACAAAAAGTCTCCCTAATTCCTCATGTAAAAGATGAGAAGAATGTCAAAGCTGGAAAATATTTGTAACTTGACTCAGTTAAATGGCAGGTTTGCTCAGCTGCAACTCAGTATTCACCCTGCCAATTCAGACCATTAAGTGATGCCCAAATAAACATATCTTAATCCAAACATACACAGAAATATTGTGCATGGTCTTCAGATGGTGTCAATCATAACAGAGCTGTTGAGATCCATAGAGCTATGACTCTTTTTTCTAAGGTAGGATGGTGGCTCATTGATATGGTTTTGTAGCAAAAACAAAGATTAGGAAGAAATATTACTTCCCAAGAAATGTTACTTCCCAAATTTCAAATTATTTAATTCATACAGCTCTCTGGTGAACAGTTTCCACCTCACTTTAAAACTTTTGGTAGTTAAAAATCATTGGCAGTTCATATACCACAAATTTACTTTTAGCTATATCTTACTTATAACCCCTCTAATGCTTTAGCTTAAGCATTTTAACTAAGTTCTCTGTTTCTGCATGATGAATTTATCAACACTGCTTACAAAAGCTGAAATTTACTTAAAATCCTATTCTTGGAAAAATGAGTGTTTCTATAACTTTGAAAATTTTGTAAGCATACTAAAGTAATATCACATCTTTGGTTTTCATCCCAAATATTTCCCTAGCGCACACAATCAGTATTATGGACATGCAAAATACTCTAGTTTTATTTTTACCTTATATTTTTACCTTTATTTTACCTTATTTGGAACTGTGAAAGGTTAGTAAACAATCTGGTGACTAAGTCTAGTTCACTTTGCAAAGGCAATACAATAGAGTGCTTATTTTTAAATGACAGTTGAAATCCAATTGGGATACAAAGTGTATGGGATTCAGCATAATTCAGTGTTCTGTGTTGTTGCAGTAATTACTTACATGTGAATTCAGTGTAATATGATATTTTAGAAAACATTTGTAAGAAGCAATCCTGATGGACTGAAGCATACCACACCTTTTTTTTCTTAAGGTAAATTAAAACCAAGTTATTTTATAACTCCATGATTTAACTGATTTAATTTAGAGTTATTATGATAATATATTAATCATAGCAGCATATGCAGGATTATAGACTTTGCCACAATTGCACAGCTGAATCAGCCCAATGTTTTCAGTTTGGCCCAACACCTCACACTACACAAGCTGTGGATTCAATTCTGGCTCTTCTTAGGTCAGTGGCAAAATTCCCACTGAATTCACTGCATCCAGAATTTTGGTCTGCGTGCCTAGCTACTGTGTAATACCTACATGAGATAGGTACACAACTTAAAGGAATCTCATAAACACCAACATGTCAGTCCCTACTACCAGCATCACACTCAGAATTAATAGGATAAATATTTGCAATTACCTTTAAACAACCACTTTTCTTTCTAAATAGATAACACTTTTTTTTTCCTCAGAGAATTTATTTAAGAGGATCTTTGATATCCACTAACAAAATCTGTGCTCTGACTTTTAGTCTGCCTCCTCTTTTGTCTTGTGAAAGGGGCACAAAGAAGCAAAATAGAAAAGGAGATGTTGCTGTAGAAGCGTTCCAGCTCAGAGACATCCAGGTGATAATCACTAGAAGAAACACCCAGTTTGCTTTCATTTCAGACCTGCACTTGAGTGTATTACTTTCTTAGCAAGCATTTTCCCAAAACACCATCACCTGAGGTACCAGGCTCCCCATCATCCCAACATCTTTGTTATCAACATTACTGAATGAGCTACAGCAACCTCTGGACTTGTAAAGGGTACAAATTACTCCTTCAGCCAAATTAGCTTCTCAGGAAAAGACACGAAGTTACTTTGGGGACAAACATAAACAACAACAAACAAACACAAATTGACGCAGAACTCAAGCACAACTTAAGCTGTTACTTTACGCATAAAGGATTAGGTTAGAGACTTCTGCAAACCCAGTTACCCGAATAGTGGATTTACAACCCAAAGGGGAACACACAGCTAGAACAAATTCTAGTGGGATTTCCAGAATTGCAACCAGATCCACAAACAGTTGGGTTTGTTCCTCAAAGCAGAGAACAGTGACAGCCAAGCAGTACAGTAAGAAAACCGTACATGACAGATCTGGCTCTGGGTAAACTGCATTCAGTGTTTAGCACACAAGGGTCATGAACCTCAATATTTGTTTTCAATAGTTCGTGGAACACCACTCCACTCTACGTCTTCAAAGTCAGGATGTGATTTTGGGAGAACTGTCTGTGTGGCTGTTTAGCCTTCAAAGAGAGCATCTGTCTCTCCGAACAAGTAAGGGAGGAGGAGACAGCAGCATACAGGGCAGTATTTTCAACAGTGCTTTCCGGGCATTAAGATCGTGAAAGCCAAAAGAGATTTCGAGGACTCTTCTCAGGTTCACTGACGTTTGCCAGATTAGAAATGCTTTCTGCAGAAATTATCAAAGAAGCCGCTGTCAAAGCGAGATGCCAAAACGCGCGCCAACACCGTTCCTCTCCTTTCGCCTCGGCAAATAAAAGACATAAGGCGCAGCCCGGCGGAATTTTGGAGCAGGGAGCTCCTCTCCCTCCGCACCCGCTGGAGGGGAAAGGAGAAAAGGATCCCGCTGCCCCAGAGGGTCCGAGCGGGTAATACAAGTCTCAGGCAAGTTGGCCCCGAGGCTGCCCCGTGCGGACCTCGAGGCTCCCGTCCCAGCCCGCCGCGGCCGCCCCCTTACCGTGCCGGGGCTGGGGCTTAGAGCCCGGTGGCTTCTCCTTCCTGCCGCCCGCCGCGCTCCGCATCCGCCAGCACGCCGCCCCCCTGCCCAGCGCGCCGGCCATGCCGCGGGCGGCACCGCGATCCCGGCGGGAGAGCGCGGGGGCGGCGGCGGAGCGCGGGACGCGCTGCCCGGCGGCGGGCGGGAGCGGCGCGGTCCCCGCGGACCCGCCTCCGCCCGGGCCGGCGTCAATCAGCGCGGGCAGGCAGCGCCCAGCCCGGGCAGCGCCGCCCCGCGCCCCCCGCCCCGCTCCCCGGCCAGCCCTGGGGACGGCGCCCGCCCCCCTGCCCGCCGGGTCCGTGCGCCGCCAGCCCCTGCTCCTACCGAGGGGAGGGAGGGCATCGGAGGCGGCGGTGATGGGCTCCTGGGATGAGGAGAATTCCGCGCTTGGGAAATGACAGCCCTCGGCGCAAACCTCCTCCTGCCCGCCGGCAAGTCCTCCTACAGCACCTTCCCTGAAAAACATGTGTACGTTACCTCCTGCCATCAAAATCATTGGTTGTGCGCACTCCTGACTCCATACCGATGAGTAACTCAACCTGAGATTCCCACTTCCCACAAGACCATGTGTGGTGAGACAACAGCCTGCCTCCTTCCCTCCCTCTCTCCCTCACCTCCGCCGAGCACCCTCTTCTTCCTTCCTAGAGTCCCGGGGACTCCTCCGGCCATCGAGTTCCTCCCCTGGCTTTGGCGAGGGGTCGCCAAAATTTCTGTAGAAGGGTTATTGCAGTGCAAGAAACATAATGCGCATAACTTTTGTTTGCAACCTTAGTAATAAATCCCTTTGTATATCAAATTATAGTAGTGACTGCAGCAGCCCTGAAAAGTTATTCCATTGTTGATTTCTAATTTTCCATACCCATATATATAAATATATATATATGTGTGTGATCAGCACTTCCACAAAATGTATCCTTCTTTCTATATGGACACAGAAATACAGAGAAAATGTATGCAGAATTTGCTCTGATTGAAAGAGGGGGAGGGAGAGAGAAGAAACATAAACCCTTCTTCATGTGCCACTATATTCCATCTCTGTTTCCTTGATTTCAATAAACTTGTGGAGAAAAATAATTAGGATTTGTTATCATAATTTTAAAACTCTATTTGGGAACTAACTGAGATCCAGGTTGCGATATTTTAATTAAAATTTCATTTTGAAAGACTCTTCAGCTTTGAAACTCAAACAGCCAACGTGTAAAGGAGCTATAGCTGGCCCACAGCAGCACTGTTTTGTCATCCAGTTAAAAATTATCCTCCTTCTTCTCAATGCCCATCTCCACCAACAGCCCCTGTTAAGCTCTCATCCGTCCCAAGCCCCGATGTCCCCACCACAGCCATTCTGCCTCACCTGTGAATTGTGCTCAGGAGTCAGGAGTGTCACAAGTCTGCCAGAGCTGTTGGTGTTCCAACACGCTGCACCAGGGCTGTTTTCCATTAGTGCTGAGAATGATTCATGTGAGCAAGGATCGCTGACCTTGACCTCACATGCACAGATACACCCTGTGGTGATGAATGTAATAGAATAAACAGTTAGATACAACTGCTTATTCCCTCTTGTGGTGTTGTTCTTGCCCAACTCTGTTGCTCTAGAATACAAATAATGACTCATTTGCTTACCCTCATAACACCGCATTTAGAAACCTGCTATTCATCTCCGCTTGAAGGGTCTTGAATAAATATACTCCCAAAACGGCTGATTTAAATCACATATATTTTTATCACTTGACACTGTTTCTGTTGTTATTGATAAAGACTACACAAGTGGGTGTGTGGTGTATCATGTCACTGCTGAGGAAGTTTTTTATAGTGAATGGTCTTTTGTTAAATTTACTTTTATAAGACTATTTACACAGGGGAGAAGGAAGAAAGAAAAACAAAGGAAAATACATCTGGGGATCTATCTCCTTTTGCTAAGAATAAGAAAACCCTACAGCAAGTATTTGGAATGCAAATGAAAAATAGAGTATAAAAGTCTTTTGTAGAGAGCAATATTTTTAAATTACGTAAACATATATTCCACATAAAACAAAGTATCAGTGAGGAGGAAAACTCTGCAGTAGTTGTATGCAGATTTAATATTCCAGAACAACCTTAATAAATATGGGGGGGGTGGGAAGGGAAAAAGAAAAATAAAAATAAGACTCTTACTATAAGTGACATACATAATTTGTCACTGTGAAAAGAGGTAACTTTGCAGAAACTTCCACAGATGAACAAACATATTTGCAAACCCCCCTGAAAAATTTATTTTTATGTTATCAACATCAAATGTTTTTCTTTTTCTTTTCTAAAGAGGGAAAGAGACAAGAGTCTTCTTAAATATTATTGTTCAGTGTACTACCTGTGACTTGACAGATCATCATGCTTCATCATTTACCAACAAAAGGTGGAACTGATAATATGAGAAGCCTCTGTTGAAAAGGTGCAGATATAATAAAATTATAATACTGAAGAGCTACATCTGTGTTTCATACTGTCATTTCTTTGCCATGGCATCATAGGTTTCAAGCTAATTTTTGTTTAGTCTTGTTTATGTTTCCTGTTCATTTAGCATTGGAGATGTACAACTGTTTCCATGTATTAACTTGGGGCTGTTTTTCCACTGGCAAATGAGTTTTTGGGTGCCGTATCTCTGTTTAGCATGTCCTTTGAACATAAGCACAAAACAGACTGGTGGTTTGAATACGTGTTCTAAATTTTGCTTTTGCTGAACAGACTTATTCAGACCTTCACAAATAGGAGCACTGCACTGCCATGCTTGCTTTTTTGCTTGGGCATCTGTTGTTTTACCTAAGAACATTATGGAAGCATTTCCAATAGTACTGGTTCCCAGTGCTGAAATTATTAAACTTGCTTCCTTTGGAAAGGGAAATACACAGTACATTCTGAGGGTATGACCTCAAATTGGAAAGGCTTCAGCTCAGAACAAGGAACCAATTCACCTCTAATCCAGAAGACTTGGATTCTTCTGTTCCTTCCCACCTTCCAGTTCAATACTTGGTGTCTACATCCCCATAATTTACCATTAGTGTGAATTTTCTCTGTTATTTTTGTTCTGATTACATCTCCTAATCTGGTCAAACAGAGAAAAGCTAGTTGAAGAAAAAAGTAGTTACCAAAATTACAGTGACTCCTTGCAGACCACCACTTGACATTCCACATGGGAATCTATGCCCCTACAGAAGATTCCTTGAGGTTACAGAGCACCACAAGAAATTTTGTATAAACCACACAAAAGCTAAAATACCAAGCAGTATATCTTTTGCTTTTTATTTTTATTTATTTTTTTAACTGCACGCACTTACCTGTCTGCAGCTGCCCTCCTCTGCTCTGCGCAGGTGCAGAGCTGCAACAAAGCAGCTGAACTGGCACTCATCCCCCAGCTTGCTCTTTCACATCAACCTCAGCTGTTTTCATGCACTGTTTTGGATCACCCAGTGTAGGCTCCTCTTGTGCTTCCTGGTGTTGGAGGAATTGGAAAAACAGCAGGGTGTCTTTGGTTGCAGCTGCAATGCAACACAAGGCACAGAGCAGGAGTTAGGCTGTGATGGCTCTTGCCTTTACAATAGAGGTGTTCACCCCACCACAACTTTATAATCCTTTGTATAATTGATCTGAGTCTTATTTCTCCTATGTGCCAGGGGCAGCTATGCACATAAAATTCCAGCAAGGATACTGTGCCTGCACAGAGGACAGCAGGGATCCCCACCAGCCCAAAACCATAGGATTGCTGCTGGTCAGAACTGTTTGAAGCAGGCTTCAAGGCTAATCTTAAACAAGTTATATTTTTGGCTTCTTTTGCTCATAATTATTTTACAAACCTGGGGGTAGGTTTAAAAGTCATAGAAAAAGAACATGCAATGATGACAGATCTTAGTACCAGAAGTTTGACAAAAACAGACAGCCACTAAAATCACGTTCAATTAAGCAGAAATAGTGATTTATCCTCGTATCTACAAAATAGAATTTTTAAGTTACATATGCAAAAATTAAAGTACACTTGAAGTCCCAGAATCTTTCTTTTAAGTGTAATATTGTTTATCCTACTCCTAGAAACTAGGGAAAAAAATAGATAACTGTGAAACAAGTCACGCTGCAAAGCAACATTTTTGTTCCCAATACCCTTGTCTGTGCTTTGTTTTACCCATTTCTGTTCCTTCAGTTATTACTCCTAACACCAGAAAAGTTGTTTCCCAGCAAGTGGAAGTGAAGGGCTACATGGTAATACAGAAGATACAATCCATAAACTGCACCTACACATTTCATGCTGCATAGACTTTGATCCAGTTGACTGCAAAAAGCAATCAAGGATCTGCCCAAAGAATCGGGGGTTCTGGGAGATTCACCAGATGGATAAATATGGAAGTTTAGGAAGCCCACAGATTACAACTTTGCCCTTTCAGCATTTAAGCTACTATTCTAGAAGCTCAAATATCAAATGATCCTATTACATATTGAACATCTTGCCAAAAGTCAATTTTTTTCCAAACTTTTACACAAATCTGATCAGAGGGGCTTACTTGAATCATAGTCCTGTCTCTGAAAAACTTCTTGTTGCAGGACAGACTTGTCTGCATGCTTTTGTCTTTTCATTCAATATGCAGAAAAAACTACAAGATTTGTAATCTCAAGTTCATTTATCCCAGATGCCAGAGATATTTCAATATTTCACTTTGTAACTTACAGCAGGCTGGGGAAACTGCATGTACAAATACATCACTAACAGAATGAGCAAACATTTAGAGATAAGCGTATGTATTTCCAGGTACCACAACTTAGTAGCTCACAAATAAACAGGGGGTTTCTGAATGAAATAAAAGTTGCAAAGGTATAAATTATAAAGAAAAACTGAATATTTCCTGCTTTTTCATGTCAGCCAGACTGAAAAATAAAGCTTATGTAAGAGAAATTTCTGTTTTCAAAGCTGTGGAATTATTGCAAGGTTGCTTCTTGATCCCTCATGTTAGCCAATGAAACAGTAATGCTACTAAAGAGATGGAGGAAAAGATAATACTTAGGATGCACAAGAGGCAGGATCCCAAGAGGACACACTGCTCTCAGGTATTTACTAGGGCTTCTCCTCTGGATACCCTGAGGAATAGGATTTTAAATAAATATAGAGCAAAGTTATGCACAGGGATCTTTGAAAGAGGAATTAGAAGGTCAGTCATAAAAGGCTAAACTCAGCTTTTAATTATCAGTTTAAGAAAGAAATAGCTATGCTAAGATAGTTTGAAGAGATCTTCCTTTCTACTTCTTTCAAAAATGAAACTGAATTCAGTTTAGTATCACTAAATATCACAATAGAATCTGAACTAAGAATTTAATCCTTACAGTTGTGAGTAGAAACAGACTTCTCATATCCTAACTAGAATAAAATCTTTGTCCTGCAGTGGCAATTCACCCTGAAGAAAAAAAGAAAAAAAAAAAAGAAAAAAAGAAAAAAAGAAAAAAAGAAAAAAAGAAAAAAGAAAAAAAAATGAAAAATGAAAAAAAAAAAAAGGCAAGCTCTTTCTCACCTGTCTCCTTCTTAAAGGTTCAGTGAGTCCAACACAGCTTTAGTTTCTATTTGCAGCTCTGTAGGAAACTGCAGAAAACCTATTGCCAGGGGTTGCAAGAGGAACATGCAGAATGAAGCATTACCTCTCCTGGCTGTGCATCTCCCTGCCAACAGCCACAATATCTGCAGCATCCCTCTGGCATATGGCGAGTTGCAGGAGCTTGCAGGAAACCTCATCCAGGTTTCACGGCACTTGCAGCTGTGAAAAGTTTGTTTGTTCTTTGTTTCTATGACCATATTTCAGGGCTTCACTCTCTCTTCCATGGGAGTTATGCTTGAATTTGGTGTCTGGGATTGAGCCCTAACTGCAGCAGCCAAAAGTGCATCAAACACAGCCTATGATACATACTGGGTAGCATGTTAATGTAGCCAAACTCATACAGTTTTGTAGCTCTAATCACCCATTAAATTCACCACAGCTGCATTATATGGCTTTTCCCTGGCTTTTAGTGAGGAAGTGTTGCTTTGAGTAAAGAGAACAGAGTAAAACAGGTTTGCAGCTCTTAAAGATGTGTATCAAAATTCTATAATTTGGTCTGTATGTCCCTCTCTAATTCAATAACCACCTAATTCTTTAAAGAATTGCTACATTAATGTTTAAATTGTAAATAGATGTCTAAAAACTACTTTAACAAAACATTCGGTGCACTGTTTCTATGTAACATCAAAGAAGAATATGGAATGAAAAAAAGGAAATTCCTTTGGAATTAGGTGTATGGGAGATCTCTTATCAGTAGCACTGGTTCTTTTTCCTTTGGTTGGTTCCCTGCTAGTCAGCATGCAACTTTTTAGGTTTATAGTTGTCTTCATCATTACTCAAGTTTCCTTGGTGTTTTCATTAGTCCCTAATGAGCTTCTGCTCAGAAGCTATTTTGTATTCCTTTTAATTTTGGACTCAAACTGTATCCAGTAATCTTTTGGAGTTGAGTGGATGGGCACAACTCTGTCACATTCAGTAGCAGAAATCTAGGACGTTGTCACTGATGGTCTGACCGTCCAAAAGAACGTGCTGAGAAGTTCCTAGGTTATTGCAGTATTACTTCATGACACCTCTGTCTCACTGCTTCATTCTTATCTGACGTGCTATAGAAAGAGCTATCACACTACAATACAATATTTAACCTCCTTGAAACCTATTTGCTCTGAATAATAGAATTTTTGCAACTTTGCTCTTTTGGCCTGCGGAAGAAAAGATTCAGATGTGGAAGAATGAGTTCTACCTCCCAGGAGACTGACCAATATGTCCTTTTTCTCTATGAAAGCTCTTTTCTTTATACCAGAAAAACAATCTCATCTTGGATTCAGAAGCAGATAGTGCTAATGTTCCCAATTATGATGCATGCCAGGTCGTGTGCTGCCTAGTTGATTGGCACATCTCAGGGCTGACAGAGACCAGAACTGTGTGAAATGAGAGATGAGACTTGTTGTCAGTGCTCCTTCCCTGCTGCCTCTGCAGCAACGGGGTCTTTACCACCAGGTACAGTTCTGATGCATACATTTTGGCCTTACCTATTTGATCTTTCAGTCTTGGTCAAAATCAACATTTCCACACTACTGCATGAATACAGAAAAGGAAAGCAGGAAATGTGAAGGAAACGGGGACAAGAGAGAAGAAGCAGCTTTTAATTTACCCAGTGTAAAGCTGAGCTGTGTAACACACTGCTCCCAGGAGCCAGTGCCCTGTTCATGACCAAAGGAAAGCAACACGCCTCTCCAGGGCTGCTTTAGGCTGTCACAACCAGACTCTGTCTTTCCTACAGACTAAAGATAAAAAACCAATTTAATGTTTGACACCTTTTGTGTTCCCAATGCATTTTTTTCAAGTTCAGCTTTAATAGCCAGAGGACTAAGGGATATGGAAATACATGATGAGTCAGATACACACCATAGAACTACTCGACTTTTAAAAACCAAAAAGCGCATTAGAGTTGGTAATAATGATCTATGTCTTCCTATTTTTTTTCTGTTTAACTACAGTAAAACTAAGAAAGGCTATGCACATAACTGTATCAAATCTGCCTCTGCTATTTTTATCTCATAATTTTCAACAGGAATACATTGTATCTTTCAGGAATTCATAATCCTATATCTCTCAGAAGCATTCCCTATATAGATACAGTTATATTTATCATATGTAACTTGCTTGTTTCTTAAATAGTTGGTAGATATCTCCACTTTAGTTATTCCTTGGCTTATGCTAATAAACCAAGAAACAATTCCTATTGGTAATCAGGGAGTTAAAACTTGTTAAGACAGTTGTTCTTAACATGTTTTTTTAATCCCATGGCATACCTCTGGTATGTGTTAGTATAATGGCAGAAAAGGTAATTCTAGGTCACTCCAGACCTCAAAATACGGGAATAAAAAACTAGTTTTGCCAAAACCAATTATGTAAAGCATATAAACCAGGCTATAAATTTCTTTTCAGAAATCAAACGCAAGAAACATTTCGGCACTGCTGCACACACACACCCACATAAAAGTAAATAAATATTGATAATTCAAGTCTACGTAGCTAGAGTCCCTCTTGATGTACGAATAACTCTGTACAGCACTGCTCTATAGACCTGGGACAAAAAGTCTGAATGTTAAAAGCTGCAGCAATTCAACAGAACAATGCAACATCCTCTTAGACTTAGGTGCTCCCTGTACTACAGTCATTTCTTTCACTCATACTTAAACAGCAATATTAAGTACTCACCCTCAGGGAAGGAAATATTTTCTATAACATATCATATTTTCATCTACATTTACATAATTTGCAAGGGAGAAAAAAAGAAGAAGGTATGTGACAAGCTGCACCTGATAAAGTCAAATGATTTCAAAGTATTTGGGAGTACTTTACAAAATATTTTGAACAATATAATACTGAGGTTCACTCCACATTAGATGAATATATGTAAAGGGCCTAGTAGGAATATGATAAACCCAAGACACATGAAATATTAGTTAATGTTCCCATCCCCTGGATTGGGTTAATATCTTCTATATCCTAATATCAAATATAGAAGATCTTAGTTTTGACCAAAATTCAGCTTAGATTATTTAATTTCTGTTCCTGACTCTGTCAACAGGAAACTTGCCTCAGTAAAGGAGACAATCTTAATGCATGGGACATATAAAATAAAAAGAACAATTACCTAAAATTAGGGAATATAATGTCTAAATTAAAAATGCTTCACTACCAAAAGAGTATGTAATGTTGTGCTATGTGTCTATGGGCAGATCTACCTTTGATGTGGATCAAAGTGAACTCTATTAAGAACTAGAACTGGCAGTTCACAAAGCTATTTAAAGACTCCTAAATGTAAAATAGATAAATTGTGCAGGGAGAAGAAGGAAAAATTGCTACAGGTCTCCCTAATGAAGTGATGCTGACTTTTTTTTTCCTACAACACAAATATGGCAATTATTTATCATGTAAGAATTTCTATATCTTATAATAATTATTTTCTATAATCAACTGAAATTCAGAATGAAAACGTGCCCCATCCTTGGAAAAGTCTTTAGAGCCAATGGTTAACATCCATTCCTAATATGTATGTAGTTTTAAATGGCCGTAAAGGATTTTGAACAAGAGTTTGTCACTTTCTACATCAGTATTTTATCCAAGATAAAGGCTATGGACTAAAAGGGAAATTTCCTTTTTTAGCCTTTTTTTTTTTTTTTTAATTAAATTTAAAATAGTGGCCCAAGTTACATTTATGAGGCAGACACCTCTTTATTATTCTTTAGACATGCTCCTAAGAGATCCTGCTAAACTCTTTTATTAGAACAGACATACTAACTGGATCTGGATTCTCACTGAGCTTAGATACAAACCAGGTGCCAAGCTGGTTGCTTGCACTCTAGGACACTGATTTTCCCCAGCTTCCAGAAAACTCAGAAAGAACTTCAGGATTTTCAGGTCAATCCTTTAAGTGCTTGTTCTTGCAAGCAAGGGATTTATGGGAAAAGTCCCATAACATTTCATGTTCCAAGTTTCAAGTAGCAGAAAAATGTAATAGACCTTTCTGTGGTTTTGAGATCATGCTGAATAAGGATGGAGTGCCAGCAGTTTTTAAATAATTTCCTTCACTATTAGACATAACAGGGATGGTGGAAGTTTGAACTAAAACTTGCTTCCTTGATTAAATATTATCCCCTTGCCATTCCGAACCATTGCCATTTCCTATAAGGAAAGCCCTGGAGTACATGCTTAAGCATGCATATAGTCCTATTAGCTCCAGTGAGCATAATGAGAAAACCAAACGAGAGTTCAGGCTTAAGTTATTATTTTAACATTGTCCAGAAGGACTGAACTATTAAATGGGTTTTTTTGAGAGATAGATTGACGACATTGTTCTCAATCACAAGGTTTTTTTCAGCAGAGGCAAATTCTGTCTGATTAATGGCAAATTGGGGGTTTTCACCAATATGATATGGGAATTGCTCAAAAGACATGGATTTATAGGAAGCTGCTGAGGGTCTGAGAAAGTTGGAATGAAAAAAAAATCCTTATGTGTTGATGTATAAACAACATCACATTTAAGTTTTTATAATTAAAAATTCCTTCTTGTCTGGGAACACTTACAAAAAATACGTTGATAAAATAAAATAATGTTGATTAAAAAACTTGTAGCCTTAACATTTCATAGATTCAATAACTGATACCCAGGAAATATTATTTAAAGTGTGCCTTATTTTTTCACTGTAGGGAAAAAAATATCAGTTATCCATTTGCAGAGTCTTGTGGCATCATATGATTAATCCTTTACACCATGCCACAAACACATGTATAGCAAAACCTTTTCATCTAATTAGTTAGAAATGTCATATATACCTGCCAAGGTTAATGAAATGTATAGCAGTAAGATAACAGAGGAGAAAATATTATGGTTTATGGTTTTGATAGGCAATATTTTACTGGTTTGTAATTTGTGAAATTTTTGAAAGTAATTTCATTCAGAAGTCAAACACTTGACCACATGGTAGCAATACAGCTCACAAAAATATAAGATGAGAGGCATCTTTTTAAACCCTTTAGTTTTTCACTTATAGAAAACACCATACAAGATCAAATTGAAAAAGCACATTTTTATTATTAGTCATTAAGACGTAACAAAACATTCAGTTACTGTCTGTTTTCAGATTTAGTTTCTGGTTTAAGACAGTTTTAGTTTTCCCCCTCAGAAAATCAGGTTGATCTGATATTATAATATATGCACTGCACATACTATAATTAACTGCTAAGTAGTTCTTTCTATGTTATACAGCTAGGCATAGAAAAGATTGTTTTGTATTATATAACACAGAAAGCTCTCCTAGTGAAACATTTTTTTTTTTGATGTATCTAAGTGGCAAACCTACAGGTAATATTGTAGCTACACATATAATGAATCATTATTTCAACTTAAGAGACAAATTTCTTTGAACTGCTAATACTGAAAAAGCAGCTGTTTGGTAGTAGGGAAAAAGGTATCTTAGAAATTATTTTAAACAAAATGGTTATCATATTTAGAAAGGATCCTTTTCCTCTCATCACCTCAATTGAGCTTGGGAATCTTAGACTGTTTGTGCCAACTTTGCCTCAGTGACTCATTCTAATTAAGCATTTGGATTTGTTGTTTGTGTTGTTCTTTATGCTCCATGGTGCTATGCCATTTTGAGAGCATAGATTGTACTTTTCTTAATAAAATGTGATGTATAGAGTCCTTCAATCACATAGAATTACTCAGGATCCCTCTGGTCTTGTACAAAAAAAACTAAAAAGAGCTGTTTAAAAAGTGGGGGTGGATCAAGAAAGCAATTAAATTGGGTTAATTGACATTATTCTGGACTCAAAAGTGTTCACTTGGCTCTGAGTCCTGTGATTAATGAAGTATTTGTTTGCACAATCCATCTGTGTGTAAGTGCTTGAGAAAAAAAAAGACAGAAAGCATAAACACAGCTTTTAATAGATCCATTAACAAATAGACAAGTTGACATTTATCTTTGATATGTCAACTACAGATGAATATCATTAGTACATTTACACGTGTCCCCATAAATTTCCCTTGAGCACATAAGGCTTTTTTAAATGCATTTGTTGTCTTAGACCCAGCCTGTCAGTAGGTTGTAGAAATAATCTCCAGATGTAGAAATAGGAAATTGTGAAACAGAAGCTGTAAGAAAAGTTTCTTGCAGCTAAAAAGAAAAAAATTTCCCTTATCCTCTCATGTCTGTTGATAGGACACCCTAATGTCAATTGCAAATATTGTTATCCTTGGATATCCCTACGGAAGAAACAAGTTCATTCTTGGATGAAGAACCGCTTCATCTTTTTAGTTGTGTGGTACACTCTGGCTGTGCATTCTGCCGTGTCTGTGAACAATGAAAACCCACATAAAGTCATGTCCTTGCAATATATACATTCATGTGGATCATGCAAAAGGCACCCAGAAGAGCACATTTTCTCCATTGTGACCGAACCTCACAACTACGGCTTTTGTCAGGCCTTTCAGATCCTCATGCATGCCATGTCACCTGGGATTCCTTTGGTAGACTCCTTGGAGAGCTGATGAAAGAATCTAGTTTAAATTAGTGGTTTATAAATTCCCCTCTGTTTCAGAAACCCTTTTATTCCACTGAGGCACAGACATTCATTGCACAGGGGAACTGAGGCTGCTTTCACATAGTGCTTCTCACAAAAATCTTTGGTTGTGAATCTGACTTTGGTCTTTGTGCAAAATTCACTGTCTGCAAAAAGGCACCTTTTGCCTTTAGGTGGTTAGTCCAAACATACGTGTCAATATTAGCCATTCTTTTGAGGTCTAATGGCCAGAGCTAGGGATTTCGCCATTCTCTTGGTTCATGATGCATATCAACCAAATCTTCAAAATTCCTGCCCAGTAATGTTATTCACTGCAATACATCTATTATTTTCCTTATCCTGGTCTTTATCTTACCTTGCACAGCTTAATATACTGTTCTTTGATTCAGACTGGAGCTCTGTCTGCCTTTTGCCTAGTAATTGGGGTTTCCTTTTGCATTAAAATACTCTTTAGTTTCCACGGTGTAAGTACAGGAATCACTTCCATGACTTCACAAATACCAGGCCTAATACTGAATCACCAAGGTGTGTGTTTTGTCCAAGATT
Source organism: Taeniopygia guttata (assembly GCF_048771995.1). NCBI lineage: Eukaryota > Metazoa > Chordata > Aves > Passeriformes > Estrildidae > Taeniopygia > Taeniopygia guttata. Next base: position 37,874,789 of record NC_133026.1, read on the forward strand.
CCAGGGAATGGATATTCCTTATCAGGCATCCAAGAAACCCTCACCTGTAAGCTGTGAGATTTCTATCCAAAATCTGCAGCGGGTACCATGTCAAAAACACTTGTGTGTCTGAGCAGCAAGTACAGACACATTCATCTGAACAACATTCTCAGCTCTTTTGGAGTATTCCTAAAATGGGTAACCAGCCTTGGCCTAAAGAAGGCTATACATCAATCTTTCAGTTTACAAGGATGTTTCAATGAGCCTCAACTCACCGAACATCACTCTTTGCCAATTCCTTCAGGCCAAAGCATATTTTTCAGAAAAAACCTCCTCTAGAATACACTGGCAGAGAGAGAACCTTTTTATTACTAGATTTAGAGGAATCCCCCTAATTTATAGGTTTACATGACGCCTATATGATAGCAATATGTTTTTAATTATTCTGCACAGTGGGGTTGGTACAGGTGGTGTTTTGCAGGGATATTTTTGCTGTAGGATATGGAAAACATGCGTTGGACATGGCTTCGTTCAACAGGAAACAAGATTTTATATAGGTTTGGTAGCTTCCTGCATTTTACATATATTTGGAGCAGGTAGATGGGCTACAGCTGAGCTGAGCTGGTGTTATATCCACTAGCCAGGGGCAATAAGGAATTTGAGACCCAGCCTAGCAACTTATGAGGCTGGATCAAGGCTCAGAGAGGTGCAGCAGTGCTGTGCAAACAGCTTTTGTGCCAGCGTGCTGGTGAAATGCTGCACTGTACGTCTTTATCTGTTCAAACCCACATTGATTCAAGGATATCAGCAACAGGCTCCAGTGCTCAGGGTTAACATGTCCTTACGGAAAACAGATAATTTCATCTATTCTCCCACTGCTTGTAAAATAAAAGTGAAAGAGGTCATACAAATGCAGTACAAAGCATAGGACCAGAGAAAAATGGGTTCAGTAGAGAGAGAAAAATGAAAATTACACGCTAATGGAGAACAATCTGCAAAGCACTGACTGTTTAATCAAAATAAATAAACTAATCAAACTAAATAAATATAAAAAGCAATTAAAAAAAAGTTTTCTGAGAAAATCCAATCACACAGTCTAGTTTATCTTTTCCCAGTGGGTCTTCATTTGCAAATTAGATGTTTACTGTTAGCTGGGTTGGCTTTTTTTCCCCATAATTACCATATTGGACTACATATTCTCCTCTTCACATACCATGTCAAAATACACCACTTGAGTACTTGATAATGTATGTTATGTATCTTCAAAAGACATGGCAATGACAATTATTGCCCTTAAAGTAAAACAGAAATACTAAAGTGCTACTTAAATAGGCCAGATTTGTTTCTACTATTTTATTCACTGGAACCAATGGAAATTACATCACAGCCAAAATGAGCTCAGATTGATCGAATCTGTAATACAGCATCACATCTCTGCAAACCTTCATGTGTACACTGAAAGTTGATTGTTCCACTTCTCTGCTATGGTATGGATCTGACCCTGATGTAGTCATAAGAAAAAAAAAAAAAAACCACACAACCAACACAGAAATACATGACCTAATTTAAAGCAGATATCTCATTGACTTCATCCTCATGGCCCAAGGGTAAAAGGCTCAGCAGTGCTGCCAGTGAAGTCAGTGGCAAAGTCCTACTGGGGGCAATGGGAGTGGGTTGGTTATTGTGCAAAGTTTGCATCAGGACATTGGGAGAAATATTGGCCCCATCAGTGTCAATGAGATTTTTGCCATTTGCCGAGAAGGACCAAGACTGCATGTGTTTCATTGGCAAAACTAGAGCCAAATAATAACGGTCCCTCTTCCTGCATGGATTTTGCCAGAACTGATTCCTAGTGACATTTTTCAGAAGTCTTTTCTTACTCACCAAAATGTTCTTATCTGCAAGAGTTACAAGTAACTTTTACCTTTTTTGTGTGTGTGCATTTATTTTATTCTCTAAATATTTTCTGGTCTCTTTTATAACACAACTACTTTTCTCAACCTCTCTGACTCCAACCACAGAGATTTTAGAGTCACGCAGGTAGCACAGATAGATTTATAGTTCAGGGGATTTAAGAAACTGAATTACATTAGGAAAACTCTGTATTTCATTATTCAATGAAATTAGGACAATATTTTTAAATATCAAAAAATTTAATAATGCTTTTTATTAGTTTATGAGGTAGTCATTAGCTATTGTTATAAGCAATATTTATAATTTTCAGCTCTGCTGTAGGTTTTTTCTGTCCATAAATATCAATAGTCTTTTATTTCCTTAATATCTTGTTTATTTCAACACCAAAGACCTGATCTTTTTTTAAGGATGTCTCAATAGGTTGTAGAGAAAAATAAAGACATGGTTGTAATATTGAGGCTGATCTCTGCTTTCCAAAAACTTACCAAAACTTTCTATGAAAATCCATGTTATCACGAAATGATTTGGCATACACTAACACAAGTAAACATATTCAATGATGAGACAAGAAACCAAAATATTATATAGTCATGAGATAATGATCAAGGTTTAATATCTAATGATTAATTATTAACTCCACAGCATGTTTATAATCTCCTTTTTAAGTATCTAAAGGGAAAAATAGATTTTTTTTTAAAGATAAATTACTTAAGGATTTAATGTTCCTGAAACTTCCTTAACGCTGTTAAAATGACAGATATACTGTAAATTTCTCTTCACTCATTAAAATTATCCTTTGATCAATGAGTTGGGTTTGTCTCCTTATGGTCTTTTAACACATTACTCCATTCAATACAGCATTATTTTAAAGAGTAAATGCCAGTAAATGCCATTCCCTTCTATCTTTTCTCTTTCATGTTGACATCCTTTGGAAGCATGGAAATTAAAAATCTGAAGATTTACAAGGATTTTAAACCTTTTTCTTAAATGTTGCAATTTATATAGAAATTTCTAGTTATCTGAAAGCCAAAAACAAAGTCAGAAAAATGCCATGATAACCTCTCAGTTTTGGTCATGATGAGATTAGAGTTTCCTTATATAAATAGATTTTTTCTAAAAAATTTCAAACAATATGAAATGAGTATTTAAGCTGTAAGAATGAGCTTTACCCTCATTATCACCTCACACCTCTGATATCTATTTAAAGTCCTAAAGTGCAGGATAGAATACAATTTAGGAAGGAGAGAGAAATTAGATATCCAGTGAAGGAATGAGAACAAAGGAAAATTTTGTACAATATATAATCCATCAATATTCAAAGCCTCTTGTTTCACATCTAAGGAAAGATAAGGCAGAAGGAGCCACCTCCAAAAAATTTTTCTAGATGGAGAAAAAGGAACTAAGACTGCCCAGCCTGGCAGTCCAAGCTATCTGTTCCCCCATCACCAAAACTTAAATAAGCAACATCTGTGCAGCATATTTCTACAAATATAAAGGAAACTCCACCACTTTAACTATCTGAGGTTATCTATATTTCCCTGGCATACTGAGTAGAAAGACTTCAAGCGTTGCTTATTTGGCGATTACCTGGTATTGCAATTTATTATTCAATTGAATAGTCATTTTATGGCCTACAGTCGGTGTTTTTATATAGAATTGTGCATGTATTAGAAGTTTATTATTCATGTAAAAGAGGATTAAAATGTTTGCAGATGAACAATGTCGTTAAAAAGTTGCTGAGATAGGAAAATTATCAAATACCAGGCAAGATTTTATACCTAGTGAACACTTTATACCAGCATTTTAATACTTCTGCAAAGCAATAAAGCTGGAAATTGGGTGAAGTAATTCTTCAATTGAGTAGAAAAAATACAGTTTTAGTCTAGATTCTAGCCCAACACATAATGTCAATGAAACCTACACAGTTTGAACACTACACCCAGTCCTGAGTGAAAATAGACAGTTAAATTCATCCCTAGTGTTAATGTTGAAATCACTGGAATTGTGCCTGCTTACATTAGGTTGGATTTTTTTTTTTTTTAGCTACTATACCTTAAAGTATTTATTATCAGCTTCATAAAATACACCATTTAAGAACATATGGCTTGGCAAAACATCACCCTTTGCTTTAATGTTTCTGGAGTTTGAGTTTATAAAGGCTGTTTAACTGCTGAAAGAAGAAAATAGCTGAAGAGTGAACTCACCAGAACTGTTTGAGATATGAAAGCATTCTTACAAGAAACTTGCTTTTAAAGGCAGTTGAAGCACTATTAAAAAGAGTGGTAATAGCAGCAGCAGCAAGTCAAGCATATACATACCAGTTAATGTCTGCCTGGGTAGTTCAGAGTCTTCCACTCATCAAATTAGTGAATCTTTTGCTTTGATGACTATCTTTCAGTCTCTGGGACAAAGCTGACCCTGCACAGGCACATCTTCATTTTCTTCTTCATCCTTGGAGATGAAAAAGTGCACTTTCATGTAAGTCATTAGGTGCTGGGAAGACATTTGTAAACAATCCTGTTTTAAAAGGACAAGTCATGAACCTCAATGCCAACTTTTGTTAAAGCAGTTATTTGATAAGCTTAAAGTGAGATTCAGAGGGACAGAAGAAAGGACACAGTCACTGCTAATATATAATTTAGTGCTTAAAAAAGAACTTAGAAGAGTATCACAGCTATAATTCAGGCTAATGTTTAATTTTGTTTTATAGGGAGTCATTAGGAAATGCTTTGAAGCATAAGAATGTCTTCCTACTGGGCTTCAGCTGATCTACAAAGGGAAGATCTCAAACAATTTAATAGAAAGTTATGTAAAGATCCAGACTTAGAGGTAAAAATAGACAATGTACTATGCAGAAAATTATCATCATTTCTGATACCCTTGGGTTTTGCCCTGAAAGTGCTTACTCTCTAAAAAAAAAATCTTAATGTCTCCAAGCCCCACTTACTTTCTGATTAGAGTATTATAGCTTACATGAGTAAGCATTTGCAGGATAAGTGCTTTTGTAAACAGTCTGAGAGAGGCCAGCAAGTGAATGAGCACTGGAATGGAATGATCCATTTAGCTGTCCAGGAAGCTTGGGTATATCCAAGTCCTGCCCTGCAGGCAGTAAATTACCTTGCTGTGAGTAAGCAGGGCTTGTAATCAGCAAAGCCTCTTAGACGAGAACTACATTTGCTTGTGCAACTACCACAACTCTAAATAAATAAATAGCTAGCTGTAGGTGTCTGGCAGCACTTTGGGGATCTGAAGGTCTCAGGTAGCTAAGCATAAGCGATGGATTCAACTGGTTTGGCCTTGGGAGTCCAAAGAGGCCTCCACATAAAGGCTAAGGTGTACTGTATCAAGAGGCACCTCAAGAGAAAAAAAGGCTGTAGCCTCTGCACCTCCCAGTAAATCCACATCTATTTCCAAGAACCTGATAAACGACTTTATCGTGTTCAAACTAATTTGCATAAAAAACAACAGAAGAAGAAAATCTCTTCTCTATCAGCTATTTGAAAATCCAGGATTTAGTACAATGTGTACATAGATGCCCTAAGAAAGAAGAGGGGAACAGAAAAAACAAAAGACTGTAACATTTCAGTGATGCTAAATTGGTTAGAAGGTCAGCATGGCTGTAATTCTGAGATACCGGAGATTTTTATTTTCAACCCAAAATCACGATGTTTGGCATTTCACATAATCACAGAACAGCTGAGATTAGAAAGGGGCTGGGGAGGTCATCTTGCTCAAACCCCCTGCTCATGAAGGGTCCTAGAGTAGGACAACCCAGAACCCTCTTCAGACAGCTTTTGGATATCTCCAAGGATAGAGGCTCCAAAACCTCCCTGGGCAACCTGTGCTGGCACTCCATCATCCTCACAGTGTTTTCTAATGTTCAAAGGGAATCTCCTGTGTTTCAGTTTGTGACCATTGACTCTTGGGTGCATCTGAAAAGAACCTGACTGTTGTCTTTGTGCCCTCCCTTCACTTATAAGATGCTCCTAAGCCTTATCCTCTCCGGGATGAACAGTCACAGTTGTCTTTGCCTTTAGTCATACAAGAGAAGCTCCAATTCCTTCATCATCTTGGCGACATTTTGATGGTGTTTTTTCCTACCGTTCCATCTCTCTGTTGTATTGGGGAACTCAGAGCAGGATCCAGCGCTGCAGATGCAGCTTCACAAGTGCTGAAAACAGAGTATCTTTATTTTACTTAAAGATACCTTAAAATATATACCTGGTAGAAAAGGGCTATTTTTCACAATTTACAGATATATATGTGGGAAATTTTTCAGTACTAAATATAAACTAACAGGAAATGGGAGAGTCTGTCATTATAAAATTACTGGCATGAAGTAATAATTTTAAAAAGAAAACACCAGCAGAAAAGAAACCCAAACAAACAAAAAAAAAATAAGTCAGACAAGCAAAAATATGAAGCAATATGAAAAAAGAAATTTGCATAGGATTTTTCTCTTCTAGTTGAAATGTATATTTTCTACAGGTAGTAGCTCTTACAGAGCTGAAGTATCCAACCCAGAAGACCACTGTACATCAGCATGGAGTGTCAACACTTCTCTGCAGAGAAACCAAGAGACACAGCACAAGCTAAATAATATTGTAAAAAAACCCTAATCTTAATTCATGCAGGAGAAAATTATTGTTGCATTGTCAAATTGAATTATTTCCTTCCTCAACATGGGTATTCCAGTTTCACCACTTATTATCAGATCATGGCAAAATCCTCAAGTAGTGAGGCTTAGATGTATCCTCTTATACAATGTTAACATATTTTAAAAGTTCTGCTCAAATTACCTATAATTTCCTGTTGAAACCAGGGAAGAATGATAACCACATTAGGAGAGGGTTACTGAATTCATTATCATAATTATTCTGAAAACTGTGCAAGAAAATTCTCAATGCACAGTGCACTCAGTACCCAAGTTTAGACACAAAATTAGGAATTTCAGAAGCCAGATGCAAAAACAGTGCCACTTTGAAGATGTTTTTTTCTGGATATTTGATACAGAAGTGACTTGTGAATTCAAACACTTGCTATGAGACACCAAGACTCGTTTCTCCTTCAGAACAGAGCTTTCCAGACTTTTTCTACTTTCCAGTTCATGCTCTACTCATATCTCTTATATCTGAAGATGCCATCGCTTTCAGTGCTATTTGTTCACTTTAGGGTGTTTAATTCAGATGGTAGGCAACTTTGTGATTCTCAAGATTTATTCTTGATGGAGCAGCATATGAGTCAAGTGGAAAGTCCTATACATGGTCCCTCAGGAGTTTACCTTAGTCCTCTCCTACGATGCAAAGCTCAGAGATGTTGATTTTACAGCTGGAAAATGAACATTATTTGCTATCTGTGGAAAATATATGACATTTCAAAACACCCAGTCAGCTTTTGTTTAGACCAATTCATACTGAGGAAGATTTTCACAAATTCAATCACTATTCATCCCATGGCTTAGTAAGCATCTCTTACAAGTAAAAGGTTGACTGGGAGAACTTCTGCAAATAGTTGGCTCCTTCTCACCATGTAGGATACATTAAAAATTCAGTTTGGCAGTACCAAGAGTTTGAAGAGAAATCTAGATGCCACATCTAAAAAGGGCTGTCGTGCTCTACAGATCTAAGCAGGTCTGTGATGACTCTACTGAGCCCTTCAAACCATGCCCACATTCCCAAATCTGGAAAGATGCAGGGAAAGAGTTCAGGCCCTCCTGCTGATGCCAGCGCTGCATTCACCCCACACAGATCTGCTTAAACTGCATACAGGGGACAGATAAAAGTTCTGCTGTGTCAAAGACATTACTGAAGTCCAGGTAGACAACATTCACATCCTCTTCCTCGTCCACTCAGAGGGTCACCTTGGAGGACATCAGGTTAGTCAAAAAGGACCTGTCTTTCATAAACTCATGCTAGCTGGGCCTGATCTCCAGGTTGTCTTGCACATAGCTCATGGTGGCACTCAAGATGATTAGCCTCATGACCTTCCCTGGCACCAAGGTCAGGCTGGCAGGCATGTAGTATCTGCAGATTATCCCTCTGACTAAAAGAAGATTGTGGATGTGGAGGAGGAAAGAAAGAACCATGAGTTTTTTCCTTCTTGTTTGGTTTTTTTTGGTTTGTTTTTTTTTGTTGTTGTTGTTTGTTTGTTTTTTTGTTTTGGGGTTTTTTGGGTTTTTTTTTAATGTAAAAAAAACCATAGCTGAGCCCAACCAAAAACATCCTTTTCTCATTCTGTACTAGAAGCAAGACCACAAAAGCAATGCCTTTCATCAACATTTCTTAACTTATAATTATTCTCCTGACATAGCTATAAGTAAATAGCCACACTTGTTCAAAAAGTATGAGCGCTTATTCACTCTGTCAAGCAGAGTATCTTAATGGGCAGCTAGCAGACTGTCTTAGTAAAATGTGAACCAAGAGTCTGGGAGGCATTTTTGAACAAAATTATGTGTTTAACATGGAAAACACCCAATGAGCTCAGAGAAGTCAATGGATTCAAAGTAGATCTGGATTTTTCCCAGTGCTTTCTATCATTTGCAGTGAGAATTAACGTATTTGCAAGGCTGGCTTTGATTCCCCAGTTGACATCAATTATGCCAATAGATTCACAAGTATTAATTCTCTACAATAAATGGAAAAAGGAAAATATAGTTGCCAACATATAAAGGTGCTAACTAAATGACTACTATTGTTCTTCAATGTTGTATAACTAGCCAACTTTGTTAAGCTATGTCACCAGCGTCAGCTTGCTGCTCAACTAATTCTCATGGAAAAGAAACAAATCTTTACAAAAACAGGAGATGCTACAGCTTCAGCAAGGAGAACTGATCTGTTAAGGAAGTTTTTTTCAAGTGACTTTCAACAGGCCTTGGGGGCTGCTAAGTTTGGCAAAATGAACATGTCAGGTTTCATTGAAAATCACTGCCTGGCTAAAATGGGATTTTGAAAGATGAGCCACCTGCTTTATTAACAACATCACAAGATTTTTTTGTTTGTTTGTTTTATAGACACAAATCTGTGTTCCACAGATCATTTTAAAATGTGAACAAAGATTTAAAAACAACTGGAGTTATTTTTTAAGGCTCTTCCCCCACCCTGTCATCATAAGCCTCATAAATAAAAGACTTTTGCAGCAAAGATTTCCCCTTCCTTCTGTTTTGGCCCCAGGGAATATCTACAGAAAAATAAAACTAAATCTACAGTATGAGGGAATCAAAACCGTAAAATGTGAGCAGCATTACTGGAGAAATCACTGAAAGACCAGTCACAAATCTCACTGGGGGCAAGATGACAGGTACATTAACTTATCTGCAGACTGCTTTAAAGCCCAGAAAAGGCACAGCACGGTGAAGAGGCAGATGGCAGAGGTCCATAAGTAGAAAGGCCACTGCTTTAACATTGGTGACACCTGGTAACCTGCACTCCAGACCAGTCAGCGGCAGGATGCTGTTAACCACAGGGAGGCCTGCACCGCTTCGTTATAGCACACAGCATCTCCTGCCGCTTTGAAAGCTTCTGTCCCAAACCCACCAGACACTGAGAAATCAAACTTGGTACAGCAAGATCTTCACCCATCACTTAAAGCAGCTGCCTCTCAGCTGGACCAAAACCAGTTGCTTATGACTTAGAGCAGCACTGATGGCTTGAGACTAAGAGAAAAAACAAGGAGTGATCTCGTGTTCATCTGGGATGCAGTGGGTCATTTCACATGCAGTTATCACAGAGATAATACTGACTGGATGGAGAGTGTCGGGAAACTCACAGGCAATGTTTCTACCTCCACATTTTCCTTTCTAAAACCTGTGGAAAACATATCTAAAATCTCTGTGAATATGAATTTTAGATGTAGCATATTCATAGCATGAAGCAGAATTAATATTCAGAAAAAGCAAAATGGTTGACCTTGCTTTTCCTGTTGAAGTTTGGAACAATTGTGACTGACTACCATTCACAGCAGTTTTCTCCACTCATTCATGAAATTAAAAAAATACACGATTTCTTACAGCTATTTAAAATGTGTAAAACACATCAAAATAATATTTCCAGCTACTGCTTTCTTAGAAGAATAATGGGCTAAGAAAGAGCTATGTTTTGCCTACTTTTCAAAATTCCTTCTTGTTTTTCTCTTTCTAAACAGTCAAAAATACAAATTACTTTATGAAGCATTTCTTTGTAATTCATGTTTCTTTACCTAATATATATGTATAATCACTTAATTCAAGTCAGTATTGAAGAAAATAATCTGACAGCAAAAGAGAAGGCTACAACTCCCGACAGACATATGGAAGAAAGCATTGCAGTATGAGAATTTCCATATTAGTCTTCTTTACCACCAGAGAAATACAGTGTGCTCCCAGAGTGACGTTCATTCACCCCTCTGCCCTTCAGAACACCAATATTAGATAACAATATCTTCATTCTGTGTGTCCAGAACAGTTATCTCAACCCTGCAGTACACACAGTACAGGGGAACAAGACACAGGGCTGTCATCACCCAGAACATGATGTTTTTATAAAAGCACTGGGGTTCAGTTGTGATGGATGCCCCATCCAAATTGGTCAAATTGTACTCAGCTAAACTGTTCGAGTTTAGCAGAAGATAAATAATCTCATCATCCTTAGACCACACTCCAGCAACACATTACAGTAGTTTGTGTTTTTACTTCAGCCACTCTTGGCTGCCAACAATCACACTAATGAATTTAAGTCTAGCAGCCTTTTGACTGATACTGACTTCAGCCTAGTAGAAACTGCACAGATCTGCTTTTAAACGTGATGTGTGGCTTGAAGGGTTGAGAAGCTGCTTATTATTGTTTGGAAATGGCTAATTTTTCAGAATTGTTTTATGAAGTAACAGATTCCTGTGAAACTTGTTCAGAGTTGAGATAGATTTCAAACACATCCTACTTGCCATTTATGGTCCCTGATCAGCTCCTTTGCAGCATGTCAGAGTACCTGGAATTTGGCAAAACTCAGCGTCTCCAACTGGGTGCTTTCCATCTGGCAAATCCTGCATATAAAATTCCTGCTTCCTTCAGGGGAAAAATATTAATGAAATTGAACCTCATAAAAATTCTCTGTAGAGTGAGTAGTGTTTCTGCCTACTGATATCACAAGATATTGTAAAATTAAAACCATTCAGCCTTTCAGTTACTGTTAAGGCTATGTCAGTTTAGTAAGTAAAATAAGCTGGGTGATGACTCGGCATGACTAAGAGACAAAAGAGACTGTAGCTGGGATGGATGAAGGTCCTTTTCTCTTTACCAAGCACCTAGGCAACACAGCTCACTTCAAACATGTATGAACTTTATGTCAATCTCCTTTCGTCATTTCTGTCTTAACTGGATTATTCCTTTGCCTGAAAAACCTGCACCTATTCTGGACTTGTTCCCCATCTTCCCTGCCTTGAGACTTGATTTGTGGTCCTCTCTTGTATTTCCCTGTTGATTCTTTGTTCCAGCTACTTCCTCAGACTGCTCTGTACTTGATTACAATTTTCTGCTGCATGATTACCCTGCCCTGTTTTTTTTTCCCCCATACACAAGAGTAAGAAGGTTGATTTGTCCACAAATATCTTAATCCTGACACCACCAATTCTTCTAATTTAGCAACTGGCATCCTAAACATTGTTTGGATTAGTGGTTTAATCCACAGACCACTAATATGGCCTGGCAACAGCAGTTTGGAACCTTTTAGTGTTGACAATTAGCCAAGCTCATCAGCAAACTCAAAAAATATGGAAACCCTTCCTTTAACTGTCTTTAGCTGACTGATCCCCAAGGTGGACACTGCTGTTGGAATTGCACGCTTTTCCACAGCTCATCATTCCTCTGACAGTGGCAGCACATTGCAGGGACTGACTTTACTCATAAAAAAATTATGTTTGTCTATAAAGAGACAATATATAAGAAGAACATTTTAGCTTCTTCATTTAAATGCTTCCTGAAATGCAGAAAAATAACCAACCAGATACCCAAAACAAGACACACAGGTCTTCTATTTTCTTTTATTCTATATTATTTTCTTGTCATATACCATCTTGTCAATAACACTGGACTTCTAAGGGTTCCTCATGTTGGCTCCATTGCTATTCCATTTTTTTGTTTATTTCCTGTGTGGCATTGATGTTATACTTCCTCCTGATTTCAGAGAGCAGGGTACAAAACAAGATTTCCTATTGGAAATATAATTTTTATGTTGTTCCCCTGACATTAACAAACAGTTCACACAGACTTTAAAGGTCACTTTTGTTGCTCTTCTTATTTATTAGGGGTCCACCAAGACTAGTAAAAATGCAGGACAAAACCCAACAAACAAGATGGATTTTTCAGAAATAATATTTTTCTATCACTTTATAGTTACAGTCACAGCTGTGCAACATACAACTTACTGAGCTGAAGGCTGGGAGAGAACTTTATGGTATTCATCATCATGTAACTGATAATTGTAAATGTAACTTAATGGTTACAAGTTATAGGTTATAGGAAAACATTTTTGAATATTCACAAACTACGACGGGAAAAAAAAGTTGCAATAATTGTCATTAATTAAACACTGCCTTTGCATGAAGGAAGGCTGTAATCTTATTTATGGATATGATATGAGTATCATCCTCAGTTCATGCCCTTTCCTTGTGCATGTATCTGGCATTTTAGCTGATGACATGTCCCATTGAATTCTTTTTTTCTTCCTTACCTTTCTTTAATACCTCCCATGTCAAAATCTGCCTTAGCTGTTTGGAACATGCTTAGTCTAGTCTGATGATTAAAACATGACACAGTGTGTTTGGATCTCAGAAAGCCTCTGGTGAAAGTCTGATGTAAAAAGCCCCACTCATCTGAGAGGAGTTCAGCTGCAACAGAGGACATTTTATAAAGAACCAATTAAAATACAGACAAGCTGACACTGTCCATAAGTAAATCTGCTATGAAAACACAACCAATAGTGGCTAGGAGGAGAGTGATTTGATTTGACTCATCCCTTATAATGTCTTCATGTTTCTATGCCTTGTCTCTCCTTCCCTTTGCTTCTTTATATGGATCCTTTCAAACCAGATCTCACAGAAAGTTAATTTCCTTTTGTCACCTAAAAAGTAATTAAAAATAAGCTATCTTTCTTCTTAATACCAATCCAGTTTGTTCAGCTTCTCATGAAAAATCAGAAGAAATGAAGCACTAGGAATGAGGCAATCAAAGTAGACACTGGGATAGAGAAGAAAGACCAATAAATACAGGTTTCAGCAGGAATATAATTATGAAAAATCTAGATCTATTTTACAGCAAATCAACACAGAGTACTAGCATACAGATGGTATATAAAAGGAACATAATTAAAAGTAGGAGAATTTCTAGGAAATATTAGTAGCACTAAAAAGGAAAGGAATTAAGTGTTCTAACATGAATTATTTGAAACAGGTTTATTTTGCTTTTACTACTCGGTACAAATCTTTCTTCCTATTACATTCAAAGACTTCTAAACAAATTTGTCTCATCTTTTACTGTTTAAATTAACTTTATGCTGTTAATTAGAGTGATGGGGAGTGCTATCCAGCAACCTACAGGCAAAAAGCACTGTATACACAGTAGTTACAGCATCCGGTTACTTAAAAAAAAAAAATATCAAGACAAAGCAAGCAATCTGCTCCCAAGATGCTAATTAGCCTTCATATAAGAAAAATGACTCATGATGGATGTAAAGGCATGCAATATGTCAGAGAGGGGAATGGATAGACACATCATCCAGCTGTGAAAAATATGAAACTAACTCAGAACTCTTCACCCTTGTTTGAAGTAGAGCAATGCAGTAAGCTGTGTCGTGTGCATAAACTTAGAATCTCAAAATAGATAGAAATGATGGTATTTAAATTTTTAAAAAACAAAGAGAAATTGAGGCAGAAAAAAAATCCCACAATGCTGAGAAAGACCTCAGCTCCAGTGCTCAAAATGTGCCATTGTATTAGTGCAGAAGAGTTACAGTTTTGGCAATCGGATTCTTGCCTAATTGAGATATCACAGTAAAGCTAAGGCTGATGTAGTACCAAAGATCAGCACACAAAAACTGAAGCCATTTTGTGAGAGCACAGGATCTACAACACTGACAAGTACTCCAGTTAGACAATCTAAAAATGATAATGAAGGCTGATGTGATGAGATTGCCTCACACAAGTGTATTGTTTTGTGCAAGTCCCATCCTCTGAATAAACATGTTCAAGGAGACCTACAAATTGAGAATTTCAATCAACCAGTGTTACAGCAACAAAGAGATTGTAAAAAGCACACACTGGTAGAATACAAGGATTAATGAAAGCAGCACCAGGGAAATTATTTTTATCAGAAAAAAAAAGCTTATCTGAGTCATCACATCCTTCAGTACTCTTTCTTGTCACAAAAAAGCTTTCAGGCATTTGGCCATTTCTTGTGCAATGATCATTTCACTTTTCTGCCTAGACATATCCTGAATGCTCTGCTTAGTCTGACATACATCATATTAATGCTTTGACTGCCTCCACGTGAACTTCAGCATAGGTATCAGGAAGGTTTGATTATTCATTCAAACCTGTCCACTTGCATTAATGCTCCTGGTAATGACAAATTATATGAGGGATTCTCCAGCAGTACTTAGAGGATCTAAGAAGGGCACAATGGGCTTAGTTCTTAAGTGTTCTGTAATAATACGACTGCACTAAATTCTGGTGATGATGCATAAAACTCTATCACTATGAATGCAATGTGTGAAACGAAGATTAATAATTAAACTTGCAGTTTCATGAATTCTAGATGGGGGAAAGCCCTGTGCTCTCTCTGAAGTAACTCAAAAGCCTCTGTAGTCAGGTGGATTTTTGAAAAAAAATAGTTTAATTAGGTACTGGACCTCTTTTCCTAATTTCAAGGCCAACTAAATGCAGTAAGTGTAAATAACCAGAAGTTTCTCTTGATTTTGGAGTTTTTCTCTGAGGAGAAAGGAATTCTAAATAATAGACTATATTTTGGCAAAGTTGTTGGGGAAAATATTTTGATTCAGCAGCCCTGAACCAAATAATTTATGAAAGATTTGTTGACAAAGATTAATTTTTTTTTTAAACCTCTATTCAGAACTGTCTCTGCTTGGCAGTTGTTAGCCTTGGTGTTTCTCCAGCTGCCAAATTTCAGTAAAACTGAAACCTTTGGCTTAGTTTTTACTCCTTTTATTTAATAAATGGTTTCAGTAGTAATCAAACTTGCAGTGAACCTGGAAGAAAGTATCAGTTGCAAACAAAGAAAAAACATTAAAAGCCATTTTTATTACATTATTGACCTACTAGGGAAGAAGTAATGTTTGATTAAAAAATAAGTGCTTAATGGCGTCCAAGGATGTTGTCCTACAATGGTCTTTTGATCCATTCTGCATAATCATTTCATATCCTGTTTGACTTAGTCCTCAGGAGCACCTGAGACATGATCAAAGCACAGAGCAGAAGTCATTCCAACTGCTCTAGCAAACACTGACTTCCCCAGGGGTTAATGAGCCCCTCTCCCCAAAGCGCATGTCCCTACTGCTATGTAATACAGCTGCAGAAATCTGGGCACCCTCCACACAAGCACTCCTCCACCCACATAGCTTAGAGGCTGGGTACACAGAAACAGAATTTGGAGTCTGTCTGACAGTCCTGGTGTAGGGGATGGCTGCGGCTCCATGATGGGCACGCTGTGTTAGCTGACCGAGAAAGGCTGAGTGTTTCTCCTGTGTATCTCCATGAGAAATGTGGCATCCACCTGCTTGAAAGGTCAGACATCTCTGCAGTACAGGAGTCAAGGTAAAATTTGCAGATGGAATGAAAGAGGGTCAGCATTTCCTTCTACTTTCTTATCTTTTGCCAGCTAAATCATGGTCATTTGCTGTCAGGATTTTGGAGAAATTAGGATCTTATCTACAGTAGATGCATGTTCATTAGAAGCAACACTGTTTAATCTAAGTTAGCCCATTGAAATCAATGGAGTTAGGGCAGATTTAGAACTCTCAGTTTGCAAACAGAATCTAGTCCTTAACTTGCTTACAATACTATTTTTATACTGTGACCTATTTTGTAGTTATCTTTGGAGAGGAATGTTTAAGTAAAGAACATGGTAAAAAAAAAATGTGTCTCATTTGCATGTTTTACATACAATTTCATTTATTCAACAGATATATATATATGCATTCATTTAATTTAATAACTATTGCAAAAATAGATAGAAAAACTACCTAAAAATGCTAAAATTTTAACGAAAAGCTTATTCAGTTATAGTGAAGCTTTCAAAAGAGGTTTAGAGATTCTGCTGTATTAAAGTTCAAGCTTGCGTTATCTACATGACTGCAATGTAATTTAATCCCTACTTACTATTTCATTTGTAAGGTGAAAGACTTCAGATAATTTAGAATATATGAATATGTTCATACATGACATTATAAAGAATAGCTCACGTGTGTGCCAAAATGTATTGACTTAGCCATTTTAAAAAATAAAAAGTTGAATAAAAAAGAGCACCTGGAGAAAGATCTAGGTTTTATATATAAATAATTTAAAAAAATTAAAAAGAATTAAAAAGAAAACACAATTATGATTCTGTAACATATGCTTTTCAACACATCCCTTCCCCCATTTATTTAAAGACTGTGAAGAAAGCAAAAACACTTCAATATTCGACCTAATCTGCATAAGCAAGAGGTAGATCAAGTAGGATTTTAGTTTAGTTGCTCTGAAAATGCAGATTGCCTTCACACTTTGTGATATGTCACAGGGAAAAAAAAAAAAAAACAGCCTGCACTTTTCAATCCTATTTTAAACAGGATCTGTGAATAATATCTGGACTCATCCGTCCATGTCAGACCTAAGGCTTGTGATTGCTTCCAAAATAGCCCAGTCCACACCAGCATGGTCTCCAGGCCTGCATTTCACATAACTGCTGCACTCCAGCTGCAATGGTCTCCCCTTGAGTCCTTACACATTCCTTTTAACAGCACTGCTTCTCAGCAGCTAGTTCTGATCATTTCCAAAGGCAAACACAAATAAAGACATTTTGGGGGTTTATTCCAACACTTAGCCCATTTCTTCCTGCCCACAGTCTATGCTAATATCTGATTTTTGTCAGCAGCCCTTAGTGCCTGTCATGGTTTGACACTGGCACAATGCCAGTGCCCCCCATGAAAATGCAATCTCTCAACTGAATGCTGTGAAATGCGATCGAGAGCAGAGCAAAGCAGGCCCAAGCTTAATAACAAGAAAAAAAACTTTATTAAACTACTACCACTATGCTACTAAAAAGGGGGGGGGGGGAAAGAAGAAAGAAACACACACAATTCAAAATGAAAACCTTCCAAAGCATTCCTCCTCCCACCACCCAACTCCAACAAACAACAGTGAGACACAATCTGGACCCCAATCAGGTTTCCACCCTCCAGATAATCAACACCCAGTCCATCTGCAGGGAGAGAGGAGTCTCTCTTGTGCCACAGATGCCCCAAGAAACCCAGATGCCACATCCTGTGCTTCCATGTCACCACATGGCACCGCCCGGAGAAAAAAAGTTTGCCAGTGGTGACCCTCTCCTTTCCATGCACAGTGTTCTCACCACCAATGCATGGATGGACAGACTGCTTTTAGGATTTTTCCTTTCAAGGATGCCCTGCCAAGAGGGAAAAAACAACAGTTCAGTTTTCATGTTTGGGACCAACAGTCCCCCCCATTTTCCCCTGGGGCCGAGGATCCACGAACAGAAATCTTCTTCTCTTCTTCCTCTCTGAAGACAGGGGGCACCACCACAAACCTCCCTAACTTTTCTCTGTTCGCTCCACTTCTGTCTTTTCCCAGCTGAAGCAGGTCTCTTTGGCTCACTGGCATCCTCCTAAAATACAGTCTCTCTTGGAGGAGAAGATCAGTTCAATCTGTGGCTACCAAGAAAAAGTCCAGCCAAACAGCCACTCCATCATCTCCTCCCACCTAGAATTTCTCCTTCCAACATCCCAGGTCCCAGGCTGTCTCTCTTCCTCTCTTTTCAAACCAAGGAGGAGAAAAATTTCACAAAGCTTTCATTTCTCAGGAAGGGTTAAAAGTCCCAACTCCCAAGGATGGCTCGCTGCCCAGGCTCCAGCTCCCACAGCCCAGCTGGGCACCTTGCGGCCCCCCCGCTCTTCTCCTTCCCCGCGGTGAACTGCTGGCAAAACCACCGCTGTCTCTTTCTCTCTCTTGGGAGAGAGAGAGACTCTGGGGGGGAACGGAGACATCCCAGTTTTCTCCACCCTTCCATCTGCAGGGGGGTTCCAGTCCCTCCACCCTTGGGCCTACCTCCGAAGGCCACATGGCTTCTCCCCTCCCCCACCCAGCTCGTCGCTGGGCAGGGGAGAGTCCTGCACTGACCGCTGACCGGAACCCAAGAGAGCGAGTTCTCCTGGGAATTCTGCTTTTAACCCCTCTGTGTTCTCAGAGGCGTGTCCACCTTCAATTGGTCAATGTCCAAATTGACTTCTTCCTTCCGGAAAAATTCTTTTTCCGTGTCAAACCACAACAGTGCCTCATGTGCACACCTCTGGCAAGTTCTTTACCATGCCTGCCTGCCAAACTCTTCTCTAGAAAAATGGCATTAACACATCAAAATCTTATTGATACTCATATCCTCATTTTGCACATCACTGCATTCATTTTCTTACCAAGATTAAAATATTTATCAAAATTTGTTAGAGCCAGCTGTATTTGACTGGGTTATGTTTAGAAGCAAGGAGTTTGATCCAGATGTCATTTTCACAGTCCATCTGCTAGGTCTCCTAAAGGATTTTTAAATACATATGCTTTTCACATTTTTAACCATGTTTTCAGTTCATTCTTCAATCACCCAGAACATATGATGGTCAAGCAATGTTTATAGTTTGATTGCTGGATCTAAAAAGCATCTCACACTTCTTTGCTTTGTAAAATGCTCTAAATCTTTTATACCATTTTCATGAGTTTGTAGGAGAGCTCCACTTCTAAATCTTTTACACAGAAACATTAAAAGATCTTTTAATCTGCCTTCTTTCCTTCTCATACTAAATTCATACTTCTCATACTAAACTAAAAATTCTCTTTGTTCTTTGCTAAATGGCTTCTGCATTTCAATAAGGTAGGTACAATCAGAGTTTATATATTATTGGAAAACAGATCTTAAGCTTGCAGAATATTGCTCAAGTTTCAGTATCTGATTATTATTTAAAAGGTGGGAAAGAAAGCAGCCTGAAAAATGTAAGGAAAAAAGAAGCAATGCCTCCATTTCAATTTTAGAAGGGTTCCTTTACAAAATAAACAATGAAAATGTATTTCTGTAGATGGAAAGCAAGATTATCTTGATATTATGAAAGGGCTTACTTAATGTTTATCCTAGACATTAATGAATATGCAAATGAAACTCAGAGTCAACTACTCTTCTTTCAAACTGCTCCTTGGTTGTGGTTTTATGAAGGTGGGAGAGGGGATTAATTTCTTGGGGTTTTCTAACTCACTAAACACGATCAGCTGAACGGATAAAATCCACAATCCAAATATACTTATCTGCTTATAACTTTTCTTCTTCTGCTAGTTATTGAGAAAGAACTGTGGAAAAAACATGATATCTCGGTTCTCAAAATATTTGTCCTGTGTGGGATCCTTTTTTCCTACATCTCTTGTGATGAAGAAAAATAGAAGAGCCTCAATTCAGACTGAGTCTGATGCCTTTTGTAATGACTACTCTCTAATATTGTTTAATTGCCTGTGAAGATGCAAACAGGCCTAAAATCCATAATAATTAGCTTAAAATAACTGGCTGAGGTTCAGGCAAATCATCCAATATCAGCATTTCTGGTTACTTTGCAGAGTACAAAGGAGAAAATTAACAGAGATAATCAGTGCATGCAGTAGAAAGTGGGGGCGAAAGGTTTATTTGCTAATAATATGTGTTCTAGCACATCTTTTAGCTTTTCCTGTATGCTGCAGACCGTAAACATAAGGCCATATAAGCCATAGTTAACATCTACGCATTGAAATTCATATTTGCGGGCTAGCTATGTGCCAAAATTTGCAAGGAGAGAAAGAAACTACTGAGAAAGACACAGTAAAGACATGCAAAAACAAGTAAAACAAGTAACCCCTGCTTCTCTATCAGTTAGAAAGAGAAAATACCTGTAGCCCTCAAAATTTGGCACTATTTTTTTAGGTCAATGAACCACTTCCACTTTGGTCTGTGTTAAATGGGATTCTTCAAGTGATACCAGTACATTTAACATCACCAGTTGCTGCTACATTCTAGAAGGTAAAGTAGCTGAAATGGGAGCAGACTACTGTTTATCAATTCATCTGAACACACACTTCTCAAGGTCTGAAATTGCTGCTGTTTTCACATTGCACCTAGAAATGAATATCAAACCAGTGAGTTTGCTGCATGAAAATCAGTCACAGTGGAAGAACATACCAGCTAGAAACCAGCACACCACTTACATATATATGGGGCTATAACTGAGTCTGTAATTAAAAACTTATCTAACACTAGGAAATAAAACAGTGATATAGGAGAAAAAAAAAAAAAAAAACAAGCAAGCCAACAAAACAAAGCAACAACAAAATCCCCATCAAACTTGAGATAAAGCCTAGACAGTATTGTCTCCATTTATGGCTAATAGGAAAAAGTTAGCCATATATATATCTTTTATATCCTCTACAATCTGCCTCCAACAAATGAGCTTATGCATATCAGGATGAGAATAAGAATACTCTGGAACCTGTGGTTTATGCAGACAAATCTCAGAGAAAAAAAAATACAGTGTAGGAGATAAAACAAATAACAAATATATTAATATCTCTCTTTCTTGTCATTGCTGTGGGCAATAATATTACTTGTACTGTCTTGCTGACTTTTCCACCAACATCTTTATTCCAGTCTTGAACATTCTAATGAACATTCTGCTTGGCTGCAAATAAAAAAAATCAGATTGAAAGAGTAATGTAAGCAGTGGGTCTTTTAAAGAGCCCTTCTGGAATATCAGTGTATGCACTTGGGATGAGTGCATTGTACAGTATATCTTCACACATCTAAGATTTCAACATTTTTTTAAAGTTGCTGAAAATATTTTTTTCTAAAATTTTGGTTTTGTAAACACTGATATTAGAAAATATTTTTAACCATCTAACAACTCTGAAAAAAATCCCATTAATGCCTGGCAGCCAGGTGTAAAAAGCTTGCTGGAGGCTAAGATTATGATTCATCATTGAACTTCTCTCACATTTTTTTTCAATTAATTCAGAGAAAAATTAATTTTATCTCAAGCTCTTTAAATTACTGTAACCAAGTACATATACATACATAACAACATAGTGTAATATTTTGGTTTAAATAAAACAATTGAAATATTAGCCATGGTCACATACATATCTGCCTTCCTCACAAAGTTATATAGATGAAACTATGGTTGGAGAAACCACAACAATATATTTTAAAGTAACAATATTCTTAACTTCTTTCAGAAATTTTGATTTATTTGGAATCTCAGGGGAGTAACCTTTATTATGTTTAGGTGAAGTATTGAATTTGTATTCCATTGTTTTAAATTAATTATTTTGCCTGTGAAATTGGCATCAATGCTGCTTCTACTGAGATTAATATGAGCAGGGCTTCACCATATGGGCAGGGCTGGATCTTCCTCGTCCCATAAATATCTACTATTTATATATCAATTTATATATGACCATTCAAAAGAATACAATTATATTCAGTAATGAAGTGCTGCTCATTTTCCTCCTTAACTTTCAGAGAAAAGAATGCACTGACTAAACATCAGTGGGCTACACAAGAAACATGCAATGAGCTCTTAGTTCTGATCAGTTTTTCTGAAAAGAAACATTTTAAAATCTATGTATGAACTGCACACAAAATTTCCATTTTTCTGACCATTCCAAATCACAATTCAATATGCATTAGCTGGGCTTCTGTCAATGTAATTGGCTACAGCAGCCAGATTCTCAGAAGGGCTTAACTTCAGCTTTGCCACCAAAACAAATAAGATTATCAGAACAAGCACTGCATACAAGATGCTGACTTCTTTGAGAATTCTGTGCACAAGTGTCATGGTTGGAGCTGCTCTATGCTGGCCTCTTCTGAACATTTGACCTTCATCTAAGACCCAGAGTGGTGCCAAATCCTATTTAGAAAGCCAATCTCCCCTGACTGCCTTTTCTCCTTGTAAAAATCTGCTCTACTGCATCTGCAGGATTAGCAGAATAAAATAGGATACGGAAGGGACAGCATATGTAGCCCAACCATTTTGCTTTTTAACTGTTATTCCTGCTGCTTACTGCTTGATTCCATGGGAATATTTATTTCAATTATTAGAGTAGAAAAAAACAGAAATGACCTTCTGAACTAACATGTCTGCTCTTGTAAATTTTTCAAGATGGCTTAGCCTAAGGAAGGAGCTTCTAGACATCAATGCAAATTCACATTTTGATGGATTTTGTATTGATTGCCAATGTCAATGTTAAAGCACATGTTATTGGGGCCTAAAGAAAGCATTTTCTAAAAATAGGCATCCTAGTTGTCTAGTGGGCTTGAATTCAGTGTTGGCAGAGTATCCAGTTTAATTGCAATTTCTTTTGTTCTACTATATATATTATATATTTTTATATTTTGTCTTACTTTTTATTGTATTCAGTGACTTCTTCAAGTATTTAATCTTCTGTCCCTTTTAGAACCATATAAATACAATTATATTAATAAATATAGGACACATTCAGATCAAATTAAGTATTCCATGGAGAGGTTTCAAATTTTACCGATTGTGATTGACATGAATACAAAACTAATGGGTTTTCTCAGAGCAACAAAGAAAAATTGCAATTTTTTAAGAATCCTCTGTGGCCTTTTAAAAATGGAGGTCTGAGGACTTTTCAGAACCAAGTTCCCTTTTCATTTATTACCATGTCCCAGTGGGAGAAAGAAGATGGAGAAAAAATAATAGAAGCATAGAAGTACAGACATAATAAGTTTATATTTTAATGCCAGACTATTCACAAATGCCAGAGAACGACAGTGTATTAATTTAACATAGCTATGGCCTCACTGCATCATCAGTATTTCCAGATCAGTTGGATGATGTGACAAAATGAAACTTCTGAGGTGATACTTTCTGTAAACACAGATGTAAATGGAGCCTTGCTGTTGGGATGATCAACAGTTCTGTGACTTCAGTCATATCAAAATGACCACATTCTATATAAGGGGACCAAAGGCAGGAGGACACACAAGATTGTCTGAAGGTGAAGACCTCGAAGTCCTCCTGGAACATACAATGTATAATGTGGTTGCATGCAAAATTTATACCAGAGAAGAAAGAGTAAGAAATAGATCAAATCAACCAGAATATCTGGTTTCAAATCAGTGCACTAATTCGTGTTGGGGGGTTTTCACCCAGAGGGAAACTCTCTTTGTCTAAAGCTGATTATAACTTGGGATGGGGGCAACGCGCAGTATCAAATAAGAGCAACATTTTATACAAGGAAAAAAATACAGCAGGGTAGAGACTTAGAATTTATTATGGGCTTCATTAATTTTACTATGGTTCAACTTAACTAGATTCTGTGCATTACAAAGAATCCTGTAGAAGAGTGAAACAAAACAGAGAACAAGAAGGGAAAGAAAATAAGGCAACTAAGGGGAATACACTGTCCAGAGAAAAGGTTTTGCCTGAGCAGAGGAACAACACAAAAGAATTTCCTCTCTGGCTAGATCACATTTTTTTGAAAACACAACCTCAAGAAGCAGCATTTGAGACTGACCAGAATTTATCATTTACTTTGTGATGAGCAATAAGCAAATTAATTAAGCATTTTAATGGTGCTCTATTTTCTTGATGTGCTTTGTTTTGAGGTTTTACTTGTTTAGAGACAGTTAAATACAAATTAAAATTAAATGTAGTATTTGATTTTTTTTTTGTTACAGCAAAACATCCCACTCAGTCTCAAATCACCCTACAATTTGGGGCTTTGTTTAAATTTCATGGAAAGTAAAAATAAAGTTTTCCTCTGGTGTTGTCCCTTGGCATTCTTGGTTTTTTTCCTTGGGCAAGTTCAAATTAAAAAGAAAAAAAAATTAGAGTTACGGTCATTTACAGAGCTCTACTCCTGCCACAAATTCTTGGGTCATTACTGGTCTGCCAGTGAGGCGAAGTTAGTAGGAAAATCACTCTTTCTCAAGTGCTCTCTTAAGAAACTATCTCTGAACCTTCATTGTGCTCTTTTCTTTTTCAAACATTACTTTAAAGGTTTTGCTACTGTTTCTTATGAGAGCAGCACACAATAAGTTAGGACAGCAGTATAAACTCTGCTAGATGTCACAACTTATTAAATTATATCAAAGGGGAAGAGATGGAGCTTCATATCTCAGGGATAATAGTGACAAAACAGTCAAGAAGAAGCAAGTACAGAATAACTGCAAGTAACTTGCACTCTGCCTGGTGAAATCATGCTGCTCCTGAGATAAGGGATACTTTTGCAGGCTTTGCCACCAACTGCAGTGGACTAAGTACCATCTTTATCTCCTACAAGGAATTCCCCAGCTAAATATCCACAGTCAGCCCTAACATACAGATTAGGAGACTAATCATATCTTGTTTAGCCATATAAATCCCAGTTCAGCCCTTACAACTGTCCTAATTCTGTTATCAAAGGAGTAATTTAATATTGCTGACCTGGTTCAATAAGGTGCTAAGAGATGATAAAGGAAAGTCTTGATCACAATAAGGTCAACACATGCCTTCAGTGAAACAAAACTGATTCCTGTGATCACTTGAAGGGACCTAGGCTACTCTTCCATTCTGAATCACCTTTGGCAAAAAAGCAGCAGAGGCTCACCTCTCCCTGTGCAAGCTTCCTGTTTTTCCGAGCACTCAGTGATGTGGTAAAGAGTATCTAGAAGATATCTGCTCTGTGGATACCCCACAGATATGTAGGGAGAAAAAAAAAAACCTGTTACAACTCTCCATACAGACAAACTCTTCCAGTAGTTTAACAATAATACACATACAAAATACCTTTAAATCTCCAGGCATGTGCTGCAGAAAACAAAAATGCAAAATTGTCAAAATATAGGGAGGCAAAAGCAAAATAAAGAAAGGATAGCTTCAGCCTATCCAAATATTCCACCTAGCGCGGTGTTTATTAGATGGCTATTCCAGCTATTTTGTCAGACATTCTCACTCCTTTTCCACACTTTTCTTTGTTGTGACTGTTCTTATTGTTTGAGAGTTGAGAAGCATGTCAAATGAAGGAGTCACATTTTCAATAATACATCAAACATAATCTGAGCACATTCAGAAATGATGGGGCCCATAGCAAATTACATGTTGCAAAGCCTCATCAGCTGAAGCGATTACTTCATTTCTTCAAGTCATTTTAAAAGAGCTAAGAAACTGATGCTATTTACATCATGTATATAAATAACACGTATCTCATATTTATATAAAATGTGTGAGATTGGTGAATATTACTGCAAGTGTTCATTTGAATTTTAACTTGAATTCATACTACCAGTGATTGCACAATGGAGACAATGATTGTACCCAACCCCTTTTGAATTTTCTCTCTGTGGGATTTCAATGAGTCTCTGCTTTTTTTGCATGAGTTTTCTCAGAGGCAAGGGCTTGTGATGACAAGTGCAGTATTTACAGAAACTATTTTAAAAAATCATTTGAGGAGTGCTCCTAAAGATCAGCCATCTGAAGACAAACTGATTGTATTATGAAGGGAAAAGAAAAAAGGGAAAAAGGGGAAAAGGGAAAAAAGGGGAAAGGGGAAAAGGGGAAATTGAGACATTTTTGGTATTTTGTTTGGAGCTTGCTTTGATTTCAGTTAAAATGTACATAGCCGTACTATAAAATCTAAAACCTGGTTTGATAGATTTCAAAAATGTTTGTCAAAAACAAGGAGCACTTGTCAGCAAAGTGTTTCCATCCTGAGATATATCAGAGACATATAAGATCACATTTTACTTTGTGTGCTGCTATGACTGGTAAAGATAAGTATTTTTTAAAAAAACTGCAGTTAATAATATAACAGTAGATTATATAGCACAGTTCATTTGGTACACAACAGTGCTCCACATTTCAAATGGGTAACACTTCTAAAATCCCACAGAGAAAAACAATGAGCCACCCACACAAGGCACTGAAGCACCTCAGAGAAAAGGAGATTACTTTGCTAACGAAAGCTTTACAATCTATTAATCTCACCTACCTGGTATTATTTTGCATACCATATGGGACAATTCATCACAGGATGCCCTTATTCCTAAAATTCCTCACCAGAGACATCAAGGCCAGTAAAGTTACACATCGGAGGGCAAATATGATTTTGGATTTCACCTGAGAGGACTCTGGAAATGGAAGGAAAAAATACTAAAGAGCTGTGTTCAATCATTCAGAGAGCGGAAATAACAAATTGTTGACGACTGAAGAGTCTGGCTATAATTCCAAATACTGCTTTAACTTTCCCACAAGAAGCATTATACAGGAGGTTTCTTGCAAATCCCAGCTGGATCAAAAAAGTAGCATGAATGAGCTACTTTTTTCAATTATGTTTACGTCCTAGATTAGAAAATGCTTTCCAACTTCTATAATGAAATGCTTTTTACTAAAGAGCCAGTTAAGATTAGTTGGGACTGTTGTGACTAAAATCCACAATGGCTGAAGATTATGAACATTAAGAAGATTGAGGTGACTTCCCAAATGACTATTCCCACAAGTTGACAATGTCATGAACATTTCAAAAACTATCACAAAATTAATCAATGAAATCTCACACTCACTTGACATTCAGAAGCATCCCTAGCCACGTTAAACACTTTGGAGTCTGGATTTTGAGTCTCCAGAAAGTTAAAATCCTGCTGATATTTTTGGTGTTGTAATTTGCATTTATTCAGGACTGATTTTTTTCAGAGTTTAAGTGCTGCTGGCCTATGATGGACAACTAAATAAAAGGCAAGGAAATCAGCTTGAAAAAAATGGCCTTAAAGAACATTTCTGCAGAAAAAACTCAACATGTCATAAAAATATAGTGAGGCACAGACATTCCCAGTCGAGCAGCTGAACCCCAAGGCAACCTTTCAGCTAATATGCAAATGGCAGAAGTAGCTGTGTATAGTGGCTTTTTACAGTTTGGATGCATAATATAAGAAAGAAAGTTGTATATTTTAATTCATGTTTGCCCCAGAATAACACTAGCTGAAAGAGCAGTGACTCTCTGGCACTGTACATCTGAAGACAAGGCTGCAATGTAGTATGGCCCTGGAGCCAACAGGTATTTGGCCCTGAATTTTAAAGGAGGTTTGTGTAAAGAACAGAAAAAATAGGAAAAAAAAAAAAAAAACCTGGGTATATTAACTTTGCATTGAAGCTGTTCCCGTAGGGCGTGAAGAGAGGAGAAACTTTAACTATGAGAAGGCAAGAGAAGGAAACAAGACTGTAATACATTCAGAGTCAGGCCAAAACAGAGGTAATTCCAAGGAAGGAAAGAGGTTCTGAGGGCTCTTTGCAAATGAAAATTGGCAATTGGCACCAAGCCACTTTTGCAATGAGCCAGAGCTGAGGTCGCTACTACAGCCAGTGCTTTGCCACTCCTGAGTAATAAGCTTTATGTGGGGGATGTCAGCTCAATTTATTATACATAGATTAAATTTGATTTTCTACTGCATTGACAAATTATATACACACAGGCTTATGAAAACCTCCTCTGCTCTTAATATACATTTGTTCATATTTCTTATTCCTGAAGTTCAAAGAAAGGCTGAAAGCCATCAGAGTTATTGGATTATTATTACACCTGTAAGATAACAGAAATCAATATTATAAAAATATATAAGTACTTGATTTTCATTGCATTCAAACAAAAACTAAACACTTAAGATATGTACTGTATAAAACAACTCAGAAAAATTTACATGCAGGTCCTATTAAAAAAGTACAAATGTTTTCAATATCCCAACATTAAGCAAGATTTATGCGTTCATCTAAAATGAAAGCAGTCAGTAGGTTGTTTATTTAGCCTCTAACACACTATAAATAACATCTAAAGAAATTAAATTAACTTAATAGCCACCAGCAGCAAAAGAGTGACTTTAATAAGTGCCATTTCACAGGAAAGAAACACATTACACAAATTCCCTACAAGACACTGAATCTACCTAAAAATGCTGACTCTGGCATATGTACAAAATGCTATGTTCAACTTCTCAGTACATTTGCAGCTCTCCTCCTCTACCCAGCCACATATTCAGCATTATGAAACTTAAAAAAAAAATTCAATTTGCACAAGATTTCCTGTTAAGAGTTTTGTCTGGTTTTGCAGTGTGGTGGTGCTTTTTCTTTGTGCACACCTACCTATTTATCACTCTCAATAAAGATTGAGCACAGTGACTTATTTGAACTGACTTTGAAAGACTGAGATCAGAAAGACCTGTCAGGTCCTAACAACTCCATGAAAAGTAGAAAAACCTTGGAAATGCCCACATGAGAAAGCAGCTCCTCACAAATCCTCACATTAAGGGAAAGCTTACCTTTCTTTACACAACAAAATCAAAGAGAAAAATCATAGAATCATAGGGAAACAGATTTCCTTCCTTTTTACAGTTGTGGAAACACTTAATTAAATACCTACGTCAGTATAGTCTCTTATAGAAATGTAGCTTGGGGATCATATGGCTCCATATCACCCTAGCCAATGCATACTACTTCCCAAGTCCTTTTCTTTAGCATCAGATGAACCAGCATTGCAGAGGGAGCAGGGAAGTTCATCCATCACAAAGCTCTAGCCAAGTTAAAATTCACTTTGTATCTTTTCATCAGTTCAAAATAATCCTATCAACCTAAAGAACACACCGTGGTTTTCTTGTCAGGGGTCTCTACCTGAAAGGGACTCCCTTATATATTTGAGACCCATGTGCTGATGCTCCTGCTAACTTCCGTATCCTTCCCTTTGTTCCTCAGGGTCACAGAACTGCAAAAACAGTGACATTTCAAAGGTGGGTGGATAGCCTGGACAAAATCTTAGGAAAGTCTCAAATGCAAAAATGCTTTAAGAAAACAGAAATTTTCACCAAAAGGGGAAAAAAAAGCAAATTTTGGAGTGCTTTCTGGCAGTAAAGCAGCTGCAAATTAGCTCCTTTGTAATTCCACTTAATCTGTGGAAGGAAACAGAGACACAACCTCTAAAGACAATGTCCTGTGCTTAAACTGAAGTTAAGAGAATGCAATGAATGCACGAGAAAGGACTTGTTCCTATTCACTTTTATCCCTTTATTTTTCATTATAGGTTTTTGAAGAAGCTAACCAGCATGGGACAGGAAAGACCTCAAGAGTGAAATGAGGATATGTCTCTCAATATCAACTCAGGGAAAAAAAGTGCATTTTTTGTTGAAAAATCCAAGGGATGATTTATGCATGACTGCTACCATGAAACAAGGGACAGAGGTGTCCCTTTTGCAGAAAACAGAAATTATGAAATGGTGTTGTGCCAAGACTGACAAAAAGTGTCTTTTGTTTGAGAGAAGATATTTCTAAGCACATTCTCATGGCAGCTGAAATGGGGATTTTAATCTTTCCTTAAGACGGAGAAATTTTCAAATGCAAGTGCTGAGTGTTTTTCACTGAATATCAATATAGCTGAATATTTTCACTGTAGATGAAGTCAAGGATGTCTGAAGAGGTTTAAAGTATGTACTTGCACTACAACAAAGCAAAAAGTCTTTAAGTTCAAAGCTGACAGCTTAGAGGAGATGAGCACAAGCATCTGGCTGCTTCTGTTTCCCCTTTCAAGAGGCAGCAGTTCAATGACACTTGTTTCCTGCCTTGCTGTCCTCTTAATTTGACAGCAAGACTGAAATGATAACCATGTCTGGGAGATCTGAGGTAACATTCAGTGGAAGAACAAGTAGTAAAAGAAACACAGCATTAAATTGTTCTTTCAGTGTATTTATCCGTAAGATCTTTCTTCGTGTCACATATGACTGCTTTAAGTATTGGTTTATAATCCTCTTTCCAATATTAGCAATTCTTGAAATACAAGCTTTGGTTTCAGTAAAATTCATGTTCCAAAGTAAAAAGTACTGCTTTATTCCCAGGAGAGACACAAGTCATCCATAATGCCTGCTCTTAAGGTATTTGCTTTTTACCATCACTTTGCTCTTTTCCCGTGTCATTGGAATAACTATAATTTTGTTCTGAAATAAAATTTTAAATATGTATTGAACGCATTTTGGACAGTACCTGAAGTACAGGAACACAGACAATACACATTTTTCTCTAGACTGATTTTAAAAGTAAGAAATTTGTGACTTATATTTACACAGAATGTTTTCATCTTCACCTATCAGTACCAAGAGGGGATTTTTGCAATATATGGACAGCAACTAAAGGAGGGTAAAAAGTGCTCATGTCCTACTAAAGACAGCCTCTTTTGAGCAGAACATAGAAGGTCAGCTAGGTAGTTTCTCTTTTCTTTTGTTTCATTTAATAGTATCTGAATAAATATTTCTCTATGTAAATTTATCTCACCTGCAAAAAACTATTTACATACCTTAATGAATGTTCACTTATGGGAAAACAACTCTTAAACACTTCCAATCCAAGCCCATTTGACCATTTAAAATTAGATTTTTCTTCGGCAAACAACAAAGACAAGTCAGGCTGAACATTTTCATCTCCATTAATGTATTGATAACACCATCACTTCATTTATAAGATAGACTTTTATTAACACACTTTTTCTCCTTGGAAGACTACTTTGCCAGAATTCTAAATCAAGCTTTTGCTTTGTAGTGAGCATGCTCAGTTTCCCAGAACAGGTATTGTAGCTACATTCTGGATATACAGAAGTCTTGATGGTGGGACATCTCAAAAAAAAATTGGTTTTCAAAGATACTAGTGCTAGATAATGGAGCTCAGGTGTCTTTATAAAGTATATTAGGATATAATATAAAGGATATAAAGTGTATATGTATAAAGTCTATTTCCCTTTAAAGTACAGGAAGCTCTTTTTGAATACTAAGCATTTTCAACAGTAGCATGCAATTCAAATATAATTTTCAATTAGATACCTTCCACAGTAAAGGCATTTTAATGGAGTACAATGAACAAATATCATAAGAATATGGGAAGGCTATCTTGGGTGACAAAAGTGATCCTCAGCCCAATTCCTCACATTCACATTAGGAGGCTCTGAAACACATTTTCCTTACTCAACATTAAGAGTACACTGAATTGCTGTATCAAGAAGAATCAGTTCAACTGCCAGTGCAATTGCCACAGGGAATTGTCTCCATCAATGCAACACAACAGATTTGCCTGGGCATATCACACTAACTAGCTATTTCACTACATTTAGCAGAAGAGACTGCCAAATTACTGTCTAATTCAGTGAAGATACAGATCTAGCAGTCTATTAGTGCCTTTGCTTTGACTTACAGTCTGATTTAAAGTGACAATTCAAATCTGCTCTTGTATAACCATAAAATAATGGGATATTAATAATACAGGTTATGCATTTCATGTCAAGCTTAATTTTAAGCTTATTATCAAGATGAAATGAAATATTTAAAAATTAAAGTGAAATTATAAATGAGGAGGCTGAAGAAAGGTAACTAAATCATACAAGTTTTATACTGGCCTTTTCCTGTGTACATTGTCAAACTTTGTTATGGGCAAATGCAGTGGAACAGCCATTTTTTACCCTTCAATATAAAAAAAAAAATAGTATCCAAGCTGTGAGGGATCACTTGTACATTTTTTACCCTGTATATTTCAAAGGCAGTGCTAAGCACTGTGTCCTTCCAAGCCCTGAGAGCAGATGCTGAAATGAAGGCAAGAGTATTAAAAAGATTAGTCAAAAATAGAAATGGGACAAATTCTAAGTGTTTCAAAGATCCCATACTGGAATATGAAACCTTCATAAAGATATTTATGCATTTAAGAAATGGAAGAAGAGTAAATGAATGAGCTTATCAAAAACAATAAAGGGACAAATTCAGAATTTGGGGGCTGGAAGCCACACTATGATTGAGGCTATCCTTAGCAACATACATGCAAATATGAATGCAAGCAACTTGCAAACACAGTTTAAATCGAGGTCTTGATTAGAAACTAGAACCAGAAATATTCCTTGTGCTAAGCATACCTCATTTTTGCATTTTTCCCTGAGTCTATTTGGCAATAAGGAGTTTTTCCTGGGCTGTCAATAGATAAACAGACCCAAATCTTTATTATTACATAGACTGGAATGCTAGTGTAGATTAGACCCAAGAGCATTCATGGGAAGAGCCAAATCAATCCTTAAAATGGGATAAGATAGGACTGGCACTATCAGTAGTTATCAGCCTTCCAGATTCTGCCCTGCTCGAGTCTGACATTGACCTGTATGCCTTAAAGGTATAAATTTACCTTCTACAACATGTTAACAGGAAACTCTAGAAACTAATGCGACACTTCTTCTCCTGAGGGCAATTCATCCTTTTTCCTCTGAAAAGGGTCCAGACAGCTGCATTATTCCTCCTTGATCCCATTAGAAAGCTAAACTTAATGGGAAATTAAGTTTGAGAAATGAGAATCTTCCACCTACTAAGAAATCCAAATCTTTGTTCTCAAAGCAGTTAGATTGTGAACCTTGAACTGAGTCAGCTTTTAGACAGCACTAGTTTTGTTCCACATTATGTACCATGTGGGGATACATTTTTTAATAAGAGAGCATATACTTATGATATCCATAACTACTGGCTATGATTTTTATTAAAGCAGAGTAAATGTTTAATACAAAATGAATCTTTTAAGTCTATGCAAATGAGATTGCAAAACCCTTGTTGAACAAGGAAAGGCATTTTTTTCATATTGCAGTCATACATTGTGACTACTGCAAATGTCAGAGCATGAAAGATTTCATTACAATGCCCAGATTTGAATACATAAAAACTTTCACCACTTTCACTGAATGAGAGCCAATTTAATAAATCACTGAAATTTACTCTCGGAAAGCTGTTTCAAACCTGCCATGCACAAAGCATCCAGTCAAAGATGTTGAAATAAGCTTGATGTGTTTTCAAATCAGCACTTAGTGAGTTTAACACAAGTTATTCAATATATTATAAACATTTCAATATCCTTACATTTTTTAGGCCTGATTTTCCATCTTCTAAATTGGTAAACTCTCCGGTCAAGGAGTTTTCATGACCCATTTTGCAACACTAAATTATTTGAAACTAAGTAGAGTTTTCAAAATATATGGTTATGATTGAAAGTGGCAGTTCCTACAAACTATATGAAAATCATATTGAATTTAGATAGTCCTATAACCCTCTGCTATTTTATTATACCTTTATAACAATTTTTAAATTTTTATTGAAAATTTATTACAGATAGGTGCAATTGTTAGGTTAAGGTAAAATTATAAAACAAGGGTGTAAACTCCAATGCAAAAGGATAGGTTGGATATCTACTGCTTTTGTTTAAAATGTATGTGGCAAACAATGCATCATAAAAGATTTTGAGCTTTGGGTTTTTGGTTTTTTTTTTAAACAGGGGGCTTTCCAGGGCTGAATATTGCAGTTATTTGATAGAAATCTGGACTTGTTAGCCTATCAAGATTTTAGTCTGTTGTTAGCCTATCAAGGTTTTAATGACAGAATACAATTAAAGGAAATAAATATAGAAAATGATGAGTCTCCCTAAAATGTGAAGCTGTTACTCAATAGTAGTAGTATAAATAGCTCCCATACAAAACCTCTGGAAAGAAATCAGTCATTTACTTAAAGGCACTTAATTTGTCTCTACCAATGATTATGCAATAATATCCCTTTTTGAGTACCATTTTCTGTGAAGTAAACTTTATAAAGGTGCTATCGTATATCATATAGATACACAAGCCAAGCTCTGGAGATGTAATTGTGTAAGTAATTCAAAATTAAGAAACAAATTAGAAACAGAGGTGAGAAAAGGATACAGGTCTTCTGCTTCCTGTGCTTTGGTTTGTGGTGCTCAGTAGCGGAGTAGAGTGTCCTCATCACTTCATGCTGCTCCAGGGACGCACACACAAGTAGACTCTACCTTAAAGAGAGAATCTCAAATTTTCCACTCAAAACAAATCGAAACCCCTTCTAGCTGCAAGGAATTCAACAATGCCCTGCTGATTTCAATCTTTCATCAAACTTTCTGTAGTCAGGGTGGTCTAATATGCCAAGTGCTCAAGGGCAGAGGGAGGGATTTCCTTAGCCCTCTTCAGATGATGGAGGCCTGAAGTAGCATTGGATTTTAACGAGTGGTTCCACACCAAACTGGGATTTTTCCCAGGAACACTTTGCACAGTGCTCTCTGTGTCACCCTCACCTTCCCCACCCCACAAACACCTGGAAATCATCTTTTACTTCTCACACCCCACTTCTTTGACCTCCCTTTCTAATCAGCAGTGCCTTCCTTCAACAGAGATTTTCCACTGTCTCTAAGGAACTGTGCTTCATTCCAAATTTCACCTCCAAATGTTCTTTTTTTTGGTCTTCACATTCAACTCTGATACTTGTTTGCATCACAATGGAAAACAAGTGCAGAACATTGCAAATATTTATTTCATCTTCTACTTGGTCATTTTCATAGATGTACTCAATTTACAGTCCAGGCATAGGAGATTCATAGCTGCCAGTCACCTTGAAGTTTGGCTAACAAGGAACTTTCAGGAGAACTCAGTTCTCAGAATTACATCATTGAGGTTTACCTACACTGAGAGAGGTATAAAGGTGTATTTTCCCCCAGTACAAACATAATGATTGAACACTGAAATGGAGGAGTTTCCATGCCATTTCCCAGTCTGGCAGAGCCCATTCTTAGAGATACATCATGTAAAAGGAACATGCATGTAATAGGACTATGCATTTTTGATATATCAACAACACCCTACAGAAATACCATCTCAAAATCTTCTTGAAGACCTCTGCATACCACTCCACATGATCTACAGGATGATATTACCACTCAGTTCTATTGAGGGACTGGCAGTGAAACTTCTGTCATCTCCTTCACAGCCATACAAAAGATAAAGACAATTCCCCATATAAGCTACATGTTATTTTTGCTGAAACAACACTGTACAATGAAAAATTTGAAGTCCAAAGAAGAAGTCAAAAACCATTACATATGCTCTCTAGAGGAAGTGGCATTGGCAGTCTGCAGCTATGTAATATTTCTGGTTGCTCAGCAAAAGAAAAAAACATTGTTTATTTTGTTTTCAAACAGATTCCTTAAAAGCAGTTTTCTAATACCTTTTTTTATTGAAAATTCACACTTTGTGGAGCCGCCAAAGCTGTTGAAATTAAGGCATCATTAAAACCAGATAATTAAGAAACAAAATGGAAGTATTTTCTTCCAGACTTCCCTAAAGGTTTTATTACTTTTATAATATTCTTTTAAATGTACTGACTAAGTTTTTGAAAAAATGTTTCTGTCAAAACATGTTCAGTTATTTTATTTAAGAGCACAGACCTACAAATAGCCTTCAGGAGGGAACATACAACCCAAAACCTTTCTTAAAACCAGGACAACACAGTTGCCCTTGCCACAACAAAGGTTAATGGTATCCTGGGCTGCATTAGGGGGAGCGTTGGCAGCAGGATGAGGAAGGTGATCCTTCCCTTCTATTCAATATTGTGAGACAACTGCAGTGCTGGGTCCTCTTGTGGGTCCCAAATAAAAGTGACAGCTGCTGGAGAAAGTGCAAAGAAGGGCTTGAAGAGACTGAGGCATGCTTACCATGAGGAAAGGCTGAGAAGCAAGCTATAACTGTCCAGCCAGGAGAAGGCAAAGCCTGGGAGCTTTGCTTACCAAGGTGTATAAATATCCACAGGGAGGGCACAAAGACAACAGAGCCAGGTGCACAGCAATAGGACAAGAAATTTTTCACTCTAAGGGTGACCAAGCACTGACATAAGTTGCCCAAGGAATACTAGCCTCATAGACATTAAAAGGCCATCCAGTCATGGGCTAGAATTGGTTCTAGGTAAACTGGCTTGAGCAGGGAGATTAGGTAAAATGACCTGCAGATGTCCCTTCCAACCTCAACCATTATCTGGGTCTGCAATCATGATGCTTCTTTATCATCAAAGGAAGTTAAATTCACAGGATCATTAAAAAAAACAATGGTTTGAAAGACATCTTTAGAAGGGGGCCGGTGGGATTGCACTAAAGGAAGCTCAACAGCAAGTTCCTGAAAGACAGATAAGGCAAATCTCCAAAAGGAAAGTCCTCCCAAATGACTGGAGCACTGGAGTGAAAACAGTGCTGGTGTCAAGTCTCTAAAGTCCTAAATTTTGTCCCTGTCCTCTCACAATGCCTTCTGGAAGCTGGTTAAAGTAATTTCAACTCTCCAAGTTTCAACTACAACCTTACCTCCTAGGAGTTGTATGCAGAAAAATTAAAGCAAGCTGTTTAGACATGGACATGGGGAGAAAGAAATGCAAGGGTTTATAAGAACAAAAAGAAACAAAGTGATCAAAAAGCTGCATTAATTCACTTGTTAGTACAAAATTCCAGATCAGGAAGCCTTTAGAGATGCTGCCTGTCCTTTCAAACTGACCCTCCATATGCAGCACTTTGATCTGACTGTACAATGCTGAGCTGGTAACAGATGAACTCAAGGAACAAACAGCACATTCATCTCACCAGAGGCGACCTGCACCAGCTTGGCAGAAGGTCAGTGACTTGCCCATGCTGATGAAGCTCCATACACCATAATTTCTTCTTGAGACTTATTCTGTTGTCTTCCATATAGAGGGGCATAAAACAAGGACTGGATTGTGATGACTTATGGCAGAATGTGGATGACAATGAAAGATTCAGTCCAGAAAAATCTGAGCCAGATGTCAGTATACTTCACAACTCATACACTATGTATTCAAGAGATGTGATTCTGCTGTGTATTACAGAGGAGCACCATAAATGTTTGAATGCATACAAGCTTGTGTTTCAGCTTCTCCAGCCTCATTCCCTGAAGCTTACTGGTGTGAAACAAAATTGAGCCACACAAATGCTTTAAGAATATGACTTTACATTTCAGCGCTGATGAACTTTTTGCGTTGTTTTGCTTATCATTGCTAGTTTTGCTACTGGTTCCTTTTCTTGTGGTGAGGAACACTACAAGTTAGTGCCCAAGTGGGTCTGTAACACGGGGTTTCTGTGCACTATCACTATCCTTTAAGGCCAGCTGCCATGAGGGTCTTAGGGAGGCTGTCTGGCTGTCACTTCAAAAAAAACCCAGCATTTAAGCCCATCTCAGGCATATATAAGATAGCTATTGGCCTGGGTCTCAGGGCCCATTTCTTGGTCAACCACAGCAGCAGAGCTGGGAGACTCCTGAAGCTGTCCTGTCACAACAATTGAACCATCTTTGACGCTACCAGGCTTTTATAATAAGTGCATGTATATAGCTAGAGAGCTAAAAATTCAGTTTGCTTTTGGGAGAAATCATTTTTCGTCCCTGTGAGCAAGCTAACAGGAAGACAGGAAAAAACTTCAAGACTAACACTTAGAAAATAGTTGAAGCTCTGGAAGGCTATGACAAGAAAACAGATAATCAATCTGGGGAAAAGTGGCTAAGCCAGCATCGCAATGTGCCAGTCAAACAGCAGGGAAGAGCCCATCGGCCCAAACAAATGGAAACCAGTGAAAAACACTCTCTCTAATTGCTCAAAAAGATTTTACACTGGGGAGGCAAAAGAAATCCATTGGGAAGGCACTGCACCGGGCTTATTAAATACCAAGACAGACAATAAAGCAAATAAAACAGAACAGAATGCTTAAGGAACTGATAAAGTCTCTTAAGAAAAAATGGTATTAAATAAACCAAAAGAACCTAGACTTCTAGTGGGACAAGAACAGCTCATCCCACTCTTATAAAAAGACAGAAAATGCAATTAGCAGCTGAGATGAAACAGCAAAATAAGAGAATAATCTAGCTGAAGCTCTAGGGAAACCCAGGCTCTGAGTTCTTCAGTCTGAACAGAAGAACAGCAGAAAAAAAAAGACATCACAAAAGAAAAAATTCCCAGTGTATTACTAAAAAAGTCATACAGCATAAGATGAAATCACTAACAGTAAAGTTGCTGGAAGATACCGGAGGGCTGTAGCAAAATGTTTCTGAAAAATGAAATCAAAGAAGGTTTTCTCCAAGTGTGTCATTCAGAATGACCCAGAAAAATATCATACAGTTAATACACTTTCTAATATAAATTCACTTGCTCTCTTTTATGACTGAGTTTGTTATTCATTGGACTGATCACTACTAGGATACTCAGGTCAGAGCCATGAGAGCTTCCTCAAAGCTCTACCCCAACCACCAGTTTTCACCAACATCCAGGCCATCAGCTTCAGGGCTAACTTTTACCCCTCTCATTGTCTTCTTTTTAAGACATGAAGTAATTGAAACTATGAAAAAAACCCATGAAGTGTCAGTAATTTATGCTATTGTTGACAAAAACCTTCCACTTAGAGTCCAAGAGAAAATTCAAAAGAATAAGAGACCTGGAACCACAAACCAGACCAAGACAGCCTCCTCCCAGTCACAAAATAATAAGGCAGTGAGGGATACAAAACTCTGAATGGGGAAAAAAGACAACATTTCAGCTCTAATTTGTGGGCCTCGGCATCTTCTCAGTAGTAAAGGGGCCATGTGTGTGTAGTAACAACCTCACAGAGCTATGATCTCTAGATGCAGCACAAATACAGAAAGACAGTAGCAGTAAGTCACTTATGCATTAATCAGGTTGTAAATGCTGCCCGAATTCCACAAGTAAGCACTTCTGCCTGCCTCCTAATTGGAGAGAGTTCACAAAAAAAGAAAAAAAGGTATTTCCAAAGATATTCTAAATGCTTCTTTCGGAGAAAGAAGTCTCAGCCTTGGAGAAGTAAGTGACAATTGAAAATGGAGCACACAAACTAAACAGAAGTATTTCAACCTTCTTAACAGTGCCTTGATTTTGGGCATATTTCTGTAGATCTTTATTGGTGGAAGTGGTGTCTTGTCAGCCACAAAATATATATTTATTTACTCAGCAGATGGTACACAGACATTAAGATGACAAAATGTGTCAAAGGACACAGAATAAATACACAAAAGGGAGTAGAAACCTAGAGGGCTGCTGAATCCCTCACTTGAGCAAATGGTTTTATGCTGCCCAGACCAGAATTGAATATGGCACATCTTAGTCATTCCCTAAAAATATTCTCTTGAAAGTGCTCAATTCACCAATTCCTAAACCAAGGTTTTCCTGAAAAATCTAGTGAGGCCAGTAACCAAGAGCAGCAGACATTATCTTGGCAAGGAGTTATTTCTTTGCCTTAAGCTTTCTAAGAAAGGAGTTTTGTTTATAATAAGAAATATTCCCCAAGAACATGAAGTGCTTGTAAGTCTAGTTCCTCTCTTAAAGACCATCCCTGCTGTGCCACTGAAATTGGTGGCAGCACTGTAACTGCCACTTCCTCAGCACCCGCTGCTTCTGCAAATGTACACAAGCTTTTGTGTCTTAGGAGCTTTTTAGAAAGATGTGCAGGCTGAAGCCTCAACAGCAAAAAAAAAAAAAAAAAAAAAAAAAAAAAAAAAAAAGAAAAAATCCACATAATAGAATGCAGGAAGCCATTGAAAGAACAGAAGCTTTTAACAGAGTAGCTTGCTAGCACCACACCTTTAACCTGTTTGGATACTCCAGCATAGTATGTGGTAGGTTTTTGGTCTGCAGACTCTTTACCATCCATAAAGGTAAATAAACTTCAGTCTACAAACAAAAAGAAGGCATTTATAGGAAATATCTGTTTTATACAAGGTATTTCTTTAGCTACCTCAAAGCTGCTGATAGATCCCAGCAGGAGCAACACTGGACCTTCATTAGGTCTCACTAACTGAAGGAAGCCGGACTGCGGACTGGGTGATTTCCTCTCTATTTTCTTTCCCCATTTAGCCCACAACAGGTATTGAGAAAACCAGTTTTGCTCTGACTGTAATAAACAACTACAAAATCTATTCAATACAGTATTTTCCATTGTCTGTATGCTAAGGCTATCAATTCCCATTTCCCAGAATGTTTTACAGCGTCATGCAGAGCAAGCTACCCTAAAACCCACACTCCTTGAGTGTCACAAAAACCAGCACTGTTGGTGATCCTGCATCCACAAAACAAACAAAAAACTCACATTCCAGCAGGCACCTAACTGCACAGTCCCAGAAAGATAAAATGGGCTTACACATTCAGAATCATGACTCTCCAGGGACTTGAATGTTTTTCTGCCATGGTCCAAGCATTAGACATAAGGACATTACTTCTCTGCTTTGGTCCCTGTAGGATCTCATTGTTTAAGACAACTCACAGCATGCCAAATGCATAAAGACCACCTGCAGTCCAGCACTAAGCACAGCAGTTCAGAAAACTTCCATTAAATTCATAATGACTTTAATGCTCTCTTTTTACTAGAGTTTTTACCCAGGAATCAAAAGATCTAAATCAAAAGTTCTCTTTTCAGCCCAGTCGAAATACCACCAAGTGCTTACTTTTGGTGAGGAGATAATTTCACCTCACTTTAAACATCTACCTAACCATTTCAGTTAATGGTGCTAAAAGGAACATCTAAAATAAGACAGAAATTGTGAGATAAAAGTGCCTGTTCCATTCCTTGAGCATACAGGGGGGTCTAGACAACTAACCAATATTATGATTCCATGTAGGTTTTTATGTTTTAGAGCTCTGGCATGAGGGCCCCTCACCTTCATTGTGCACCTCTGGCTCTGGTTGTGACAGAACTTTGTAGATTTTCTCCTGCATGATGTTTTCTAGCAGATCAGGTTTTTTGCAGTGCCTATGATTTTCTATGCGCTATAGCTAGTCTGGCAAGGTCAGGTGGCAGCAGGTCATTTATTAGAGTGACAATGCCAGCCTAAGTTGGAGAGGACATTGTGAATTCTGTTAATGCTCACCCCTAATTTTTCCCCTACTGCTATTGCAACCTGTTAAAGGTGAAGGAGGAGACTACAGTACTACTAAATTCACTCC
Source organism: Taeniopygia guttata (assembly GCF_048771995.1). Lineage (NCBI taxonomy): Eukaryota > Metazoa > Chordata > Aves > Passeriformes > Estrildidae > Taeniopygia > Taeniopygia guttata. The sequence continues at coordinate 37,915,755 of NC_133026.1, forward strand.
CTCAATACCTTTTGAGATTTTCAGATGAAATGCCTAATATAAGTGCAGAGAAGCAGTGTCATTATGGCTCTTTCAAGTATAAATTGCAACCATTTCTGAAAAAAATTCACATCTTTTATATGTCCCTATGTCACATTCTGTCCTCTTCGTATTTGCATCCAAGACCATTTTTCACGCTGGAATGATTTTGGAGGGGGAGGAGGGCAGGGAATGGGGCACATATCCTGTGTGTTGTTCCTTAGCTGGCTTTTCTTGTAATTGTTTGGGAATTAGAGAGGGGCTGAAACTTTGAAATTTCTGCTGAGTAAAAGGCAAATGTAACTTTGCTAACTATGTTTTGGAGAGCTAGCTCAGTGGAATCCAGCAGGGTCAGCAACAGCCTTTCCATGAAGAGTGCTGAAAGAGTGCTGATTTCTCAAGGCAGAAAATTAAGCCTGACCAAGATAAACAAAAATAGTCTTGTAAAATCATTTCACAAATTGATTTTTTTATAATGTTATCAAACTATCTGCTATTATCAATATCTTCCTGTGTATAAGAACAGACCCTTCCATATTTGAGATTTTAAGTGCCCAAGAGACTCCAAGACTAGATCATCTTTTTTCAAATAGGAATTTAAATTAGATTTATAAGCACTTTTACATTCCCAAGTGAAAGAAGCACTGTGTTTTAGCCAGGAATTAAGTCCTGCCATGCTAATTATAATGTGGGGTTAGGTTGTCTGTGTCAGGTTGGATTATTCCAGGCTACAGACTTTCAATATTTACACTGATCTCCTGATACACAGCAGTTCTAGCACAGACAGGAGCTGTAATGTAATCCTGAGGCTGACCCTAAGAAGCCATTCCCTGACAGAGAGATGTCTTCGAAATGAATATTAAGTATGACGCAGTAGAGATATCTACTAAATAGACAGTAGTTCTTAATAACTTTGTTACATTCAATTAATCAAAGAAGGTAACTCTACTTGGTGAAAAAAGTAAGTGTAAGAAAAAAAAAGAAAAGAAAGACTAACAGTCCAAATGGATCCTTAACCACACATAGTTTTTGCTTCTGGTTTGGCCTTTAAATTTGACTGATGCTAACTAGTGAGCTCTTTCCAACCCAATCTGTCACCAGTCAGGCACCATCTTCAAGGTGGAGTTACACAGATAGACAGATTCTTCCGAAAGTATCTAACAGGTTCCATAATATTCCAGTTTTTATCCTCTTTCTGTACAAAGACAGGACACAAAACAACCCCACAACAACTTAACCTCGGGTGTAGATGGAGCATCTGCAACTGCTTGTCTGTCCATATACAAATTTGACGGCAAGAGAAAGAAGAGCTTGAAGATGCATTTCATCTTACATATAGTAAAATGCAAATCAATAAAAAGTGCATCAACATCTCATTTTTAAATGAGTTCAAACTCAGCCATCTTCATCAGAGCTCATGACAAACTCTGCTAAAATAGATTTTTTTTCGCTTTTCATTTCTCCATGCTGTATCCAGATGCAGTGTCCAATTAGTGGATATGAGGGGGGGGAAATTATCAAAATTCAGAAAAGTACACTATGCAAAACTTAGGAGAAAGCATCCATTTCACAGAAGAATGCTTAATGTTTCCTAGTATGTGAAATGCTATTTCAGCGAAGAACCATTCTGAGCCACACACCAGTGATACAAATTTACCAGTTTGGATATCTTCCAGCAATGAAATCAGAAAAGATATTGGTGTCTTGTAGAGCCAGGAGCTTTCATTAAGTTGGAATTAATACTAAATTGTCCTAAGAGCAGTCATTAGTGTTGAAGGCTTCAAGCTACTTTCATGTCCATACTATATATGCATAACATAAAGCAAGAAAAAACCCTGTTCTTTCAGCTGTCAAGAGCTCATATTCCCTCCCGTGTTGCAAAGGGGTGGTACCCTCTGCCACAGATGTCAACAGTAACTTTTTCTAAGGTTTTTAGCTCTCCCCAGCACCACTAAAACAAACTGAAACTGATTTAAAGACAAGGGAGACAGAACAGCTGTAACATTTCAGCTCCAGGAACTTTCCTTTGAATGTCCTGCATTCTTCATTTTATGTGGATTCTCAAGTGACAAATCAAGGAGGAGGGAAAGAGGCCAGGATAACAGAGTGGGAAAGCATATACCAAAAAGGACTTCCAGAAAAAGCCATTTTATGAGTGGCCTCGGATACTGAAATTACTTACATATGAGGTTTCTGGAAAGCAACATCTCCTGGCAGAAACTACCTTTTCAGAGCAGGGGTTCCAGAAGCACAGCCCATGGGTCAGTCTGCAGACCACAAAGCATTGCCATGTAGTCCACTGCTGGAACTTGTTGAAACAGCTGCTGCTAATGGACACAGAACTATAGCAATTAAAGAGTCTCTGTCCACTGTGCTAATACCAAGATTTACATCTAGGGACTCCAGAAGGCAATGCCCAAGGAAGAGTCATCTCACAAGATTCTGGACTGCACCCCAGCTGTACAGCCAGGACCTGTATGCTCCTCCAGTTACACCTATTGCTTCACTTGGCAGGCAGAAGCTGCTTCATCAAACTTTTCCAGGAGTATTTAAGTCTTTTGGGAAAAAAATTGAGTTTCTGTCCCTGCAAGGGCAGAAAAAGAAAAGTAGTCCTTTCCTGACATGCAGACAGAAAAGTGGATCGAGGAATTTTACTTCTCTTCTCAACTAACTTCTATGATTTGCTCCTGACTGATAAAGTTCTAGGTGATGATCATGTATCTTTTCTAGCAAAAAAGGAACAATTTACTTGCAGGGGAGTTGGACTCAGCTATAAAGTACTGGCACACTGGCATTTAAATGTGTTAACATTACCTTCTTGCTCTCTTTGTGCCAATGCTTGCTAACAACAAGTAACCATGCAAACAGCCTTTCACTCACTAGTTTTCCCAAAATATTGTTATGAGCCTTGTTTAGGATAGCTTACCTGCCTTGCTAGTACTGAATGTTTTAACTAGAAGCATGATAAAAAGTCATCCACAAGGAAGAATTGTGTTGACTCGCAAGGTATCTTTGAGACATGACTGTCAGAGAAAATCAGAAACTTTTTCATCCTTAACAAGCAGTATATATTGTGTAAAAATAGCTTATCTCAAGTTTATCTATCAACCTGAATTGCATTATTCTTTCAGCTGTGCATCATTGAGGTTATCCCAGCAGCAGAAACCTTTTGAACCTATGATTGAGCTCCTGGAGCCTGCCAGAGACAGCAGTTCAGGCTGATCAGATGCAAAGCCTCACTGAGAGTGGTCCAAAAGACACCTTGAAGCCAAGTCACCCACATTTTCTAGATTTTTATTGTGATATTACTTTAAATAACAGGGGAAAAAAAAACCTGGAATGCAATATTCATGGCATTTTACATCACAAAAATGAGCACAAGTGAAGATAAGGTGAAGATAACCTGTACATTTAACACAACCTGGTACCTGGCTACACAAGAAGGAGATAAAAGCCAGTTATTTTTTAATATCTTGGGGTTAAATAATAAAGCAATAAGGTGTCTGGACAACAATTCAGATTCTGGGCCACCAGAATTTTGCTATCATAAAAGAAAGACAGGAGAATATAATTTTTAAACTTACAGCTTTATAAATCTCATAAGATTTCTGCTTCCTGAACTCTGTCTCCTGCTTTGTTCCAACATGTATTCCAGTGTGTAACTGAGCACGCAGAGTCTGAACCCTCTGCTGTCATACTCTATTACCCTATTAGATTTGTTCTGTATTAGATGTGACACCTTGTCTTTGCAAGTTAAAGATATCCCTACACAGTGCTCCTCATAATTATACTGCTGTTTGATATCACTACAGAAGAAAATGAAAGCTACATCCTGTAGAATTACTTGTGACATATTTCCTTAGTTATGCAGATATATACACTACACAGAAAAACAATTTGTGTTGATACGGCCTGGAAACAAATATTTTCTCAAGACTAAAGGACATGAATATGCTTATGAGACATCTATTGGCTATCCAGCAAAATATCTTTTAACAGAAGGGTCTTCTGCTGAGGTGAACCCATACAAAGAAACAATTTAGAACAACATACATTTCTTGTGCATGGTCATATAAAAGTCAAACAAGAAATAGCATCATTTCCCTTTGTCCTATATTCTTTATAGCAATAAAGCCATACAAAGTGCAACTTGGGCACTATTAGTTGCTGCAGCTGAACACTACAGATAAATTTTAATTTTTTTACAATCATTAATAACTATATGTTCTATCTTCTTGATAAAGAATGAATCTCTTTTTTTTATTTAAGAAATCTTTGTCTATAGGGAAAACAAGCAAAACATTGGCAAAAATATTTTCTCTTTGGTTCTTTATTTATGTGCAAAATTAAATTAGGTAAGAAGAATATACTTTCCTTGAAAACAAATTCTGCAAGTGAAAGGTAAGAAAGAAAAAAATCATATATAAAAAAAAGAATTCTATTTCAACTGTTTCTGAAATATATTCTGAGCTCATATTAGTTCCCAGTTTATGAGATTGTGACTGTATCTTATTTATCTACAACAGAACCCTCAAACATGCAAATAAGTGCTACAATGCTATATTGAGTAAAAAGTCATCACCATGTTGCTCTAATGCAACCAACACAGCTGAAGTCAACATCTTGTCTACTAATGGGTGCAATAGGAGAAGAACTAATCAGAGAGACGAATGTCAATGTACAAGAGGCAGAAATGCCTACTATAAGTCAACTTGGGAAGAGAAAAGCTGTTTGTGAGGAACCTCCCTGCCCATACAGGCAGGTGGCAGAGAGCATTGCCAAGGGCTGGGGAGATGCCTGTCTTGCAATGAGATTTTACATTCTCTAAAATCAATAGCAATTCAGCCGCAAGAGTACAATCCAGTTACGTTCTATCATCTTCCCTTATTACCATCATTCTTGAGAGCACCTAAAGTTTTTCTCCATCTTCTGTTTGACATCTGGCTAAAAAAAATAAACAAGAGAGCTACAGCAGGCAGAAAAATTAGTCCCTCCAGGGTTGTTCAGTCTCTGAAATAGGACACACACAAACCAACTCTATTTCTTGTCTTGTTGGAAACCAAGATAAATAAGGAAGCCCTTTTAAATGAATGAGAATAATACTTGGGGCAACTTTTCATATTCTGGAATGAAGATGGGAGCTTTATATCATTTCCCAGCAGCTGGTACATCACCATTTTTATGTAATTTTTGAGTAGTTGCAACATAAATTGGAAGGGGTACCCCAAAGAGCAGCACCCATCTCTGCATTGCAGACTACATTTAGCATTAAACACAAGATAAAGACAAATAGCATACCTTTCCCTCTGGGGATCTGAACTGCAAAAGTAAAAAAAAAAATGCACACAAGGGAAAAAATTGACTTTTCAGTGCCCTGTGGTTGTACAATTGTATGGGTAGGAGTATACAGCGGAAAAGAAATTTGACTAAATGGAAAAAAAGAATTAAAAAAAAAGGAAAGAAATTATAAAAGCATCTACAATATGTTTTGCTTGTCTGTTTTATGAATCAAATTGCCTGAAGAAGACCCAAAGGGTGAAACAAGTGCTGTAAGCGAATTCAGAAGGCCAAGGATGTCTTGTAGGGAGGATGCTGAATGGCAGCTGTGGTTCTGAGGTGTGCTTTCAAGAGTGGCTCAGTACATAGACTAGAGACGTGCCTTTGCCACACATTGTGATCCTGCCTAAAGCCATTGTCAGCCACACGCTGGGCAGCATGAAATAAATTAGTAATATCTACTCCATGCACTAGAGACTAAGCAAGCATAATAGAAACTCCTGTGATAATGATTTTTATTTGGCAGCTAAGGTGGATTTTATTTATTTAGCAAAAGTAAATTCTGCTAATGCTGATGCCTGGAGCTGATTCTTCCACCACAGGATATGAGCGATTTTCTCAGTTTGAGTAGTGGTTATTTTCATGTGTTAGAAATAGGAAAATATAACCCCAAAAGACCAAAGTTTATATATGTAAATATCCCCAGTGATTTTATTTTCCTGAGGAACTGAATGTTTGTCCCTCTGGTTTTTGGTTTATCTCAGCCTTTTCAAAGCCCATTCCTCTCACACCTCCACTCAGTGTTATAAGGACCAAGGAACTCCCTCATTGCTTACAGTCACCACTTTTCTCACTCTTTTATTGGGTTTCATTTTCTCTTCAGCGCTGTGTCCACATGTGGTCACTCACTCCTCAGATCTGCAGAAATTTGTCTTACAAATTTCAGACCTTTTAAATACAGCTGCCAATAGTTCTATGTTCTGAACCCTAAACTTGTTTATGAACCACAGTTAAAAATCCAGAGGCTTTGTTAAAAAAGAATAGAATTAGGCATGAAAACTTAAGAAGAGTGAGAAGTCCATTTGCACCTTAGGCCATGTGACATCGCACCTCTTTATCAAATTCTCACAGATTCACACTCCAACAAATTTGAAAGTCTTAATTTCACCAAAAAAAAACGAAAACCCCAAATCCACAAAAAAACTCAGAAAAAATTCTCCTGTGCAATAAAACCAAAGAATGCTAATGGGCTGTGCTTATTTTTACAGCCCTATTGATTTAAAATAATTGAACCCTAAAACTTCATCAAATTTTTGATATTTCTAATATATATATTGATTTGAAACAAACATTTACAATGAAAAGCACCATTACAAAATGTATAGCTTATTCCCTAAGGAGAAAGCACATTTTGCATATCCTTCTTCCACTCACAAAAAGCCAGCTTGGTATTTTCATTCTTCAGTGCCCTGACTCATTGTATAACTAACTTTGTGATCAGTTTTTGACTGCAGATTTTTCTCTGGACTGAACTGTGTCACATCAATCAGGTTGACTTTTTCAGCCACAGAGAGCTAGTGATGCTAGCTGATATTGCCAGCAGTTACGGGAAAAGAAGAAGAATTGAACAAAGCCAAATCTGACAATTGCCACTTTCTGGCAATATTTGGTTTGTATTTAATTTTTCACACATTCTTAATTGCAAAAACAATTTCAGCAAATGTTAGTAACATGAAACTGGCTTAAACAGGAGGAAAGTTTCCTCTCTGTAAAGTCAGATATGTCTTTTATGAAGCCTGGTCCACTGTGAAACCAATGACAAAATTCTCATTAACTTTGTGGCGTTAGGATGAATTACTGTATACTTTGTCTATCCCTAAATTACCTGTAATTAACTTCCACTGAAACTTCACTCACACAAACACTACTTTATTGACCATGCTCTCCAACTAATGAAAATAACCACATATGTTTCAACTTGGAAATTTTAAAATCAGATAGATACACAATTTTAAATGTTTTCAGCAAATACCTCAAAACCAAAGATTAAATGTTTGCTTTGCTTGAAGCTCATTATCTTCTCTCCAGGGCACTTCCATTAGTAAAATCTGCGTACTTTAATATTCACATGATGAATGCAAAGGATCAGTGTACTGGAGTAGTGGGATTCTGCTGGCCAGCCCGTGAAGAGATTATATAGAGATCCATCTAAAGCTGCTAAAGCTGTGCTGATTTGCTGCAGCAGGCAGTAACAGCCACACAAGATAGATGAGGAGATTATATCTGGCCTTTAGAATATGGGCAATGAAGATCTGTAATAGAAGAGGCCTGCAAGAAAGTATTTGAAACAGCCAAAGCTCAGGAAAGAGAATTGGGTAAAAAAAAAACCTCAAATAATGTGAAAGAGAAAAGTGAGATTTTTTTTTTTTTTTATTGTGCTTGTGCTCTTGCTCTTGTAGCACTAATTGTCTAATGGCTGGGTATCAGATCTAATTCAAACATCTCTGTGAACCCAATGGACTGAAAGACAAGTGCACAGAACATGATTCACTGTAAGCCCAGGCGGGCAGAGTCCCACCAGCCAGGGCCTGTCCCCAGCCTGAGCTGTGGAGCAGGACAGATCCCGACACAGTATCCTGCCATTCACGTGCCAATGCCATGGCAATAAGACAGGTCCAAGTTCAAGCCAAGCTGCCAGGGCACTGGCTGAGCTCTGCAAAAAGGGAATCTCCAGGCAGGCAGAGCATGCCTGCAGCTGTGCTAGAGACCAGTTCTCCCCCACTGTATCCAGGACAGGGGGCTAAACACACTAATCCTAGAAGTTCCAGATAAGGCTGGTCACTAAGGTCTGCTAGTGCCTTCAGGGCCCCAGCACAAACACAGCCTTCCCACAGACTTAAAAAGACCTGAATTTTAGCCAGTAATCCATTTCAAGACACACAAATGATTAAGGAGGTAAAGCACTTATCTCTTGCTGATTGCATCTTTAGGCAAATCTAGTCCCAGCATTAAAAATAATCTCAGCATTTCAAAGTAGTCCAATACTTACCTGTTTTGCATGATCAAGGGTTTTGACAGAACTGTTCCACATTTCTCCTTCCATTTCTGACTGCTCATCCACAGCTCTGCATTAAATCAACTTGATGCTTTTTCTATCCATTCCAAGTTTGAGGTACTGTGGGGAAATTGGCCCAGATGTCTGTCAAGTTGTTCTATTATAATTAAACAGAACAAGACTTTATTGACCATATGACTTTCCTGAGCGATGAGTCCCAATTGAATTACATGTGAGAAAATAATCAGTGTCCTCTTGTAGTTATAATTCTGGTTTTCTAAACTGACATGAATTTGCTAAATCTTTCAATATAGACTGGAATTTGTTCTCACTTTTAACCTCCAAAGGATTTCTTTTTTCCTTTTAGGTGAGAACAACAATTTTCCTAACCCAAAATACATCTGCATAAGTTTTCCAACATATTTCATCTGACAATCAAAACATTACTGCATACACTGTGGTCAGCCAAGTTCTGGTGTTATTTTCCCTTCCTTAAATTCCCAGAAAGTCCAGTGGGTCTTCATGTAGAAACAGGAGAACTATTTTCTGCAAGAGGCATATTGAAAACCAGTAAGACTACATTCAAACAGTGATAAAATGGGTAATTTTGTTTCGGGCAAAGATACTTGTATTAATTTTATTTTATTATTTCGCTCCCAGCATCAGCAATAGGTAGTTTACTTACCAAATATAGAGATCATCCACCCCTGTATTTCAAGAAGACATTCTCATTCAGTTAATTACATGGAGTTTAATTATCTAACCTTTCTCGTTCTGAATAATGTCTTCCATGTAGGTATGATTTACAAGTTTATTTGTTTTATTATTATAATCACTCCTAAGTCTATCAGAAAATGAGAGTGAGAGTCTCAAGAATATTTTAAGATGAGGAATTTCTTTCAACTAGCAAAAAAACAGTTGAAGAAAGAGTTCTGTCAAATCTTTTTAAATATACTGTTCTAACCCAAAGTGTATTTTAATGGTCCTTGGTCAACCAAAACCTGGTTTAAATATGCCAGTAATTAACTAAGAAAATTCAGTGAAGACTAACCCCAAATTACTGAAGTTACTGGCATTTAAAGGAATTTCTGAGCTTTTGGTTCAGTGAATTCCATGAACAGAATTTACCTAAAGAAAAAAGAAATTTCCACATAGTCTTTCATCTATAAAAACTATTGAACTTTCAGAGACTGAAACAAAAAGAGCTAGGGAAAAGGTTAACATGAAGTTACAATGCTAGGCCTGCTCATGACTCAGATCCTCATCAGAGTCTAATCCTGACACCATGACAACACTTAAATACAATATTCAGTGCTAGCTAAAGACGTATTAACAATATCTAGCATGAAATAAAAACAAGGGATGGTTTTTCAACTGTTGTTTTCATCACTTGGGCTGGGGAACAGTGGAAAGATAAGGACTGTTAAAGCAAAGTGACTTCAGCAAAACACATTACAATAAATTGCAGGCTCAATAATAATTTCTCCTAATCCTCTCGAGTCTTCCTTTTGGATATAATTTCTTAAAACTGTTTAGCCTTTTTTTTTTTTTTCTTCTAAATAATTTAGATATGTTGAGTAGAAAAGTCACAGGGAAAATGGACTCTTCTAGGCAACTGTTCTCAGACACCTGACATCTCCTTTGGGCTGCTCCTTTTCTATTCACAATTTGTGGAGTAAAGACTAGAAGAAACATCTCTAGTTCATTCAGAGGAACAATTACCTTAGAGTGAGTCTCAATAAGTGTGCTAACCAAGCCCTAGAAACCCAATCTCAAATATTTTGAGGTTTTCCTCAAACACTGGAGTTACTTCCAGAATGCCAGTATATCCAGGAAAGCAAGAGTGCCGTACTGCCTATCTTGCAGCAGAGCAAGAAGAGCAACAGGAGCTGAAAACTGCGGAGACAGTTGTTCTTGAGAGTGAAAGGCTGAGCCAAGAGGACAGACACCCTGGACTCAGTTCACAGCCTTGCTGCCAGCTTCCTGCCAGGGGTGAGGCAAATCAGCAAAATGCTGTAGCCCAGTTCCCCACCTCCACAACAGGGTCATATCTTCCTTTCTCCCACTCACATTCTGTCTCCTCAGTAACAGCTGAAGGCTCGGCAGCAGCGCTGCTCCTGACACAAAATCCCCCTGCCCCCACCTTCCTGAAGCGGGGACAAGGGATCTATAAATCTGGATGGAGGGACCATCACCTGAAAACTGTGAGAAATGTATGTGCCATGAAATAGCACATGCAAAGTCTCCCAGGAATTGGAAAATTCAAGAAAAAAGGCTGATGAATGTGCCCATCAACCAGTGAAGGGATTACTCTGAGCCTGCCAAAAGAGGAAATGAGCTGCTGCATGCAGAGAAGAACTACAGGTATGATACATACCTCCTGATTACAGGTACCTCAAAGGAGTTTCCAAACACCTTGCTAGAAAACACAGTTGTGCCCAGGATGACCATCCACTTCTGAGTAAACCTACTACAGTGTTAGTGTCCCACTGCTGCTCTCGCTGTGTGCAGGTGCACGACCTGCACAAAAGAATAAGTGAATTAATAGAGGAAATAGCTTTCTGCCATTAACATCTCAAGTCTACTAATAAAAACCAAATCTATAAGAGGTGTTCTAATAAGTCTGGTTGTTCTGTGTTCCAAACACCAGTCCTGATCCCCCTTCAGGGAAATTCACAACACTTCCTCAGGTGTATTTAAAGTATGTAACACAGTATGGTCACAACTCTTTTAAGACCTCAAAGAAGCTACAAGTTTTACCTTGTAGTCATTGTATTAGTATTATTCTCAGTAGCAAAAAGGGTTGTACTTCAGAAAAAAGAAAGAATCTCAGCTTCAATTTACTATCTTGATTTATACTGAGTGTAATCTACTTCACTTGTAAACAAGGGTTTGTTCTGATCTTTTACACAAGTGAAATACTATAAGTCAGTATCATGATGCAGACAAAGAGGAGAACAGAACTGAGTTGAACAAGCATTTCCAGATTGTGCAATTTGCAACCTTATTGCTCCTTTAACAAAGGAGCTGGAATCATTACAGTTACTTTGTTTCCATTAAAAAAAAAATCATATGGGGGTATTCTTTGTAAGAGGTATTAAATGAAGTCAACAGATTTGAGGGGGTTTAAATTTACTGCACTGATGCCAGGGGTTGAAACCAAATAATACCAAAATAAAAATCTAGTAAGGGAGAAGACATTCATTTTGATGAACCTACTTTTATAATGCAGGTCTCTCATACAGCAGCTTGTCCTTGGAGTGTCTTGAGGTGGCCAGGCAATATCAGCAAGGAAAGTGAAAATAGCAAAAGGAGCACCTGGAGTTTTGGAGGTAGATCTGAAACTATTCATCTATAGATTTGCATGCGGATCTATGCAATTCACACACCTGAAATCATAAAACAACCAAGATTCAAGTTGCCACTTCATGACTTTGGTATGTTCACAAGCTAAAAATACTTTTAAAATCAACTGTAACAATGTGCATTTGTTTGAGATAACAAACCATTTTTACTTTTGTAAGCCAGTAAGAAGCTGATGGTTTAGATAGGATTTCCTGAAGTAACTTAATGCCCAGAAGAACTTCCAAGGTTCTTATAGTCCAGGAGAGAATTCTTCAATACAAGTAAAAACTGCATAAATAATAGAAAGCTGAATCCCCAAAAAATAAGTTGGGCTCTAATGTACCATTCTAGATTTTTGGGGGTAATAATTCCTACTGTCCCACTCACTTCCACCAACTAATGCCATTCACAAAGTACAGCAGGACAGTCAACTCTGAAACCTGATTTCAGTTTTCATGTCTTTGCTGATATTTTCATATTTAGGTCAAAGGATTATGCTAATCAAAATCGTGGCAGAGAAATTTAATACAGGAAAGAAATTTTAACAAGTAGCAATGCACCTCTCCAGGTTCTCTGCATTACTGGCATAATGAATCTGTACTTAAAAATGCCTCCACTGTCACTTGTCTACAGCAGAAGGAGGAATTTCCTGGGTTTTTTACACTCACAACCATATATGTTATCATGCTGTCTTCTCATGCATAATGCTCATATGGGTTTGATTATAATTATAGATCATAATGTCCAACTTCTAAGTAACATTTTTCAGCAGTGGATTTCAAAGCATATCAGAAAGCCAGCCAGCATTTTTATTCTCCTTTTATATGTGGGAGAAGAGTTTCAGAATAGAAAAGTGACTTATACCAGGATTATTCACCCACCAGCACAGAGCCCAAAATAGTACACAGTCCATAAAGCAAAGTTTTACCATAACTGCTTCACTGCTATCAACAATTGTTAAAAATCATAGGAGAAACACTTGCATATTGGAAAGAGTGAAATACTTGCTCTTTTCTGACAGCAGGAGAAGTATTTTTGTATGTTTGCCCACCAAGTTGATATAAGACTTTGCCTAGCTAAGGGCAGCAGCATTTTTTAACCAGCAGACAGATTAGTTGACAGGGGTCTCCATACTGCTCCCTCTAAAAGTAAATTGGAAGAGAAAATGGGAACTTTTAGCAGTACAGAGACAGATAAAGCCAGGAAAAAACAGGCAGATGAGACAAAAAAGAAAACAGTATGATCAGCGACAACAAAGGTTAATATTAATCATAAGGCAACTGAGAAACCAATGCAGCTGTGAGACTGTCCAATGAGGCACATTTCGCTGACAAGTGGTGTCAAATAGAAGACCTCCAATTCCAGACCCTTCCCAGGGAACTGCTCTCAGACCCAGGGTCAGTCACTCTCTGGTGGGGCTTGCCAAGACCATGATTTGGTCCTTGAGCCTCTAACATACAATAATGCCAGAGCAGATCACTATTAAACCTGATTTAACCATTATCTTTCATACAACTGCCTGGATTTTCAAAACATTCCCTTTTATCTTTTTTTTAGAAGTACAGAAGGTGCCAATGATGAGCCCACCAAGCTAGCCTCTACTAATGAGTCCCAAGAAACCAGAAATCAGTTCCTGGCTGAATGAGCCAGCAGCTCAGATTTAGGGGCAGTGAAGGTCACCCAGATCAGGTCCACAACACCTGTAGATTACACAGAGCAGTGCACATCTGTCCTGGGGAAAACAAATTAAAGGCAAGGCTAGACTGGAGAAGAAAAAAAAATTCTCATATTGCATTCCTAGGGGGAGAAACAGAGTGAATTATACAACTGGGAGTGAGCATCTCTTGCGTATAGTACTAGGCAGAGAGCAACCAGGAATGGTGTTTTTCTAAATGCTGTTGGCACAACTCATTCCAGTTCCCAGAGAGTCAGGAACCAGAGCAGTAGTTAAAGGAGTAGTGGGCTGAACACACCAGCCCTGATTTGAAATCTGATTACATCAATGGAAGCATTGCATCTGGCATCAAGAGTTTTTGGATCTCACCCAATATCAACAGCAGCTTTGAACTGGAACAAACTTTCATCATTACACAGACCTTCCTTGGGCTCCATCTTTACCAGTTTTATTTAACACAGAATGACAGCCCCCTTTGCAAATGAAACAGCTGGGGAACAAATTAGCCAGATCTACTTACAGTGTAGAAAATTAGGAATGCAAGTCTGATTTTTGCAGTATCAGTGAGAAAGCTCTGGAAGTTCTCAAATTAAATTAAAATTCACCCAGTCAGATAGGTTCACTGGTATGCTCAGTATGTTCACACCTCCCAGCATATTGATCTCTTGGCATAGCAGGATTACAGAGCACAGACCAGTGATGCCCCTTGAATCTGCAAGAGTTTGTTCCAGTTGATGCCACATAAACATAGTAATCTTTCCCAAAGGCATAAACTAATTTAAGAGACCACAGAAAAAGTCAGTTTCTTTAAAAAATAGAGGGAAGGGATGGAGAACACATGAGGCAAATAAGATTAAAAGGAACACTTTGTTTCACAGAGGAGTTGCACAGAAAATTAGCATGCTCACGTGTGAAATACAAATATGTGAGGAATACTAACTCTATTTTTTATCTTTGATTTCTTTTTTCTAGATAGCATCCTCCAAAAGACCTTCAGAACATCTTAACTTCATCTATTAACAGAGTTTTTAAAAACTCAGCATAACTTTAATTGACATAAAGAAGCTGAATCCCCACTGGAAATCCCCAAACACATGGCATTGCAAAAGGAGCTACAAGACAAACATATAGGAGACAGCTGACTTTGGCAACAGTCTGGAAGAGTTCCCCTTAGCTCCTCCTCCAAAAGTTTACTTCCAAACATATTCTCACATAGAAATCACTTCTCTGCACCTTAAGAAAGGTACATATAAAATATGATGTGGATTTTGTCATTGTCATGCCTTAGAGTTTCATTTTTCTTGGCCAACCACAGGAAAAAGATAGAAGACAGCAGAATGAAAAAAAAAAGATTACAGAGACATTCAGGAGTGAAGATGAAGTAAGAATGTGAGGGGCAAGGAAATGTTAAGGATGGGGTGAAAATTAGAAGACTGGAAGGATAAAGCAAGGAATGACTGAGTGAAAAAAAACTGTATCTGGAAACAAAAATGTTATAATACAGATGCAATAAGGAAGGACAATACAAGGAGAGAAAAGGTACATGAAAAATATAGTACCTTATCCCTTCAAAATTGTCATAACCTATACACAGAGCAGGACTGAACTAAGGATTCACTATCAATGTTCATTCTATCATTGCCTAATTTGTTTTTTGGCAGGCACTTAACTTTACAGCCTTCATGTCCTTTTAATGTTGTTTTTGAGTGCTTGTAACACCTTATCTGAAAGGCCGAGACTTACCCATCACAATTTCAATTTTCAGATTTAAATGCTTCTGGAGCAACCAGAGCATAAAAGTGTGTCAAAACAATCCTTTTTCACGCACAGCACACTTGGAGCTAAAATGGTCTTCTTTGAAATCCTTTGAAAAAGACTCACTTCTGAGAGTAGAACAAGCATGAAGAATTGTATAACAAGAAGTAATTTGGGGGCATGTTATAAACCATGTACAAAGAGAAATTAGAATGAAAGAGACATCCTGTCTGTGCTGTCTAAATTGTGTGGTACCCCCCTAAACACAAGGTGTTTGCCAGTAATCCTCAGGGAAGATGCCTCTAACAACATATTTCACTTACAAAGTTTAAAGAGAACTTTCACAATGCAACCCACGGTTTGGAATTCTTAGAACTTAGGAATTGCACAACATCCCTTCTTATGGATGGCATCCAAACATGAGACATCTAAGCGCTTGGAATGGCTGGATATGTTCCTGGATGTATCACTGCAGATGCCTTTGAAGGATGCTGTAGTTGAAAAACTACTGCAAATAATTTGAGTGCTAAGCAACTTTAAGCATTGCCTCCAGTGAAAGCATTTAAAACTTGCAAAAGATGCAAAGACCTTAAATAGGCTATTTCACCATTTATTTACTTCAGCTTATCTTTATAGGTTTGGCAAAGTAGACAAGAGTTTCCAAATTCATCTTATAAAACAGTCTTATACTATGGCCTTTGAGATATTTTTCCTGGAATTACATATGATCTATTTTGCTTGATTTTCAGCCTCCTAAACATATATTATTCATAACACTAGATCTTTGATGCTAAGTAAGATGCCTCATGTTTGGATGCCATCCATAAAATGGTATGTTGTGTGATTCTCAAGAACTCCAAACCATGGACCCCAGATCTCAAATGACAGAGCAGATAACAAATGTTCAGAACAGGTGAGAGCACTGAGCAGCCTTGATGTGATGAGTGATAAGCAGCCTTGGCTCAAGGAGCCTCTGATAATCTTTGAGATACTTTTTGAGAGCCCTCTCCTTTGATCAGAGGCCATGAGTAGTTACCTAGTTATAGCCATTAGGCAACACACTGTAGACATTGCTCTAATAAAACTGATGGAGCAAGAAAGGTTGTGGTTCACTAGTTCAGACCATAATAACCTATAATCTATAGCCCATCCATTTTAATTACTCTAAATCCTAACTTAATTTATGTTAATTTTCAATAAGTGCATTTCAGCACTTTAATCGCCAAATCTTCTAGAAGAAAGTTGCATCAACTAAATATTTAGCCTTATTTACAGGTTTGCTTGAATACAGGCCTTCTTGGTTTAGCTAATATAAACTAAGTCACTCAGTGCCACCATGAGTAGGCATTCAGTGGATAAACAGCATCTGTTACTTATGTGAGATAAAGGTTTTCCTTTGTTGCTTTTAATAAACTTCTGCATTGGAGGCATCTCAGACTATTGCTACAGCTTTCTGCCACATCTGCTCTCCGTGAGATACAAGACAAGAATCCATAATTAGAACTTTTTAAAGTGCTTTTATGTTGTGCTTTTAATTTCATTTCTGTAAGCTTGGGTAATTTTAAAAGTGTTTCATTTGAGCATTTCTTAAGTTTTGAGCAGCCAAAAAGGGAGATGCAAAATAAGTCCCTTTAATTTTCATGCTATTAAAAAGCAGCTTGTCAGGATTGGCTGGAGTAATTTACATTAAAGGAAACGTCTATATCTTAATGAGATATTACCACTATTGCCCTAGCACCACACCCAACTAGATGGAATTCTCTGTGTTTTTATCACTTTCAGTAATCTCCAAATCCTACATTCTCTTGGGGAAGATTCATGGCTCAGTCTGATACATTGCTGCTTCTGCAAAATTGCAACTCAGCATAACAGCAGCATCAGTAAATGTAATGTCCCATTCAATTCATTGTTCCAGATATGACTTTCAAAGCCGAGCAGGGCTACTTATAAAACAATGATATTAAAAAAGCCATTTTTATCTTTCTCTATATATTTGTATTTACTAGGGAAAGGAAAAAAGCTATGAAAACCACTAGTGCCATTTTGAGGAGTAATAAATTAGATCCTAAAACACAGGAAATGAAAATACTGTGATCCTCCTAGTATCAATGACTTTGAGTACAGAAAAATATTGGCTGCATATTTAAACAATCCGACTGATAATTAAGGCTACCACATACACAGGGTAGTGGAAGTAAATCAGTCACATCAAAATGAAAACAGAGTACCTTTTTTCTTCATTTCCTGGTTCTTTTTTTGTATATCTATTTGTAAGCTTGCAGTTTCCTTTGTATGCATTCTAATTTTAACATCTGTGCATTAACATAGATAGATAAAGCATATAAATACATATATATCCATATTTAACATTTAATATCTTTCTGAAGGAAAGCATATACAGGGTACTAATAATGCTGTTTCTTTCCCAGAAAGAGCTGAGAGTTCCAGAAGTCTGGTTGTATCTCAAGGATGACATATTTCAGTCTCTTAGGTGAAAAGAGGCAAGGAGATAGCCAGCTGGCTCGTGTGAAGTTAAATCTTCTGTGCCAGCTGGACCAGCAGCAGCATTGCTGTTAGCTTTGGAGACTGCTGCCTGCCTACTAACTACAGGAAGAGCAGAAGAGTTAAGAAGTAAAACCTACATGCAAACAATTTTCCATCCCATATGGAGTTGTCGTTATCCCTGTGAGCGCAATTAGGTTTGCCAGATTTGCAGTGCTGTAATGCAGCGGTCCCCTGAGTCAGACTGCTCAGCTGCTCGCCGCTCACACAGCATTTCCAAGTCAGGCCTCGTTACCCTCCTGGCACTGAACAATGAGGAGAAGGTGGCACACCAGCGCTGCTGCTCCTAGAGGGAAGCTGAAAAACTCTTGAAAGAAGAAAGGAATGAGATGCTCAGCAAAAGTGGGATATGCACCTGCTCCCAACCCTTCTGATTCTTAAACCCCAGATACCTGGTTATAGTCTTTCAGTTAAGGTACAGCTAATATGTCTGCCACAAGATAAGACTTTCTGCAAATAGCCATAAAAAACCCATTTTCACTGACTCTCAGATGCTGAACTTGACAGAACATACAGAATATATTTAATTTCTTTTATCTTTCACTAACTTAGTATAATAATTACCACGTTTCCGCAACATTGCCAAATATACCTGAATATGACACTTCGTTTGAAACCCCTAAGGCAGAGACCATGGCTGAGCTCAAATTGTAAGTTGTCAGAGACTGTTAAATTGATTATGTGTATGTAAGTTTTATAGACAAAAGAACTAAAGGGCAGAATCTGACTCACGCTTATCCTGCAGATCCATGGCAGGAATGAGAACAGAGCACACATGCCTTGACCTCAATCTTGCGTGCGAGCCAAGTGCACTGGCTCTTGATTTAACCTGTAAATTTAGTAAAGAGACAGCTGTGAGTGTTATGGTATCTCCTGTTAACCAAGACCACTAACACATTGGCTATTTGGAGCAGCTCTTTCCACAGTTATACAGGAAATACTAAGTATAATCTCCAAGGAAGAAGTCAGCTTGTTCAAATGAAGTAATCTTAACTCTGAATCTTCGTTCCAGATGTAAACAGACACCTCCAAAAATGCCATCTGTACTATCTTCTATTACTCCAATTGAGCTCAGAAACACAAAGAAAAAAAAAAAAAGAAAACGCATTGACTGAGGCAGATTTAAAATAATTTTATATCAAGACAGCAATAATAGAGAATTACCCCACTCAGTGTTTCACCCATACCTCTGATTGGTGAAGATGGGACCACCTATCTAAATCATATCAAGCTGCTTACTGTTGTAAACATAAGAAATTGTACTGATGACACAATAGGGCAACATTAAAAACATAGAGAATGTGAGATAAATTCAATATAATTGATAAAATAATTCACAAAATAAGCATAGGCATTCCAGGCTCTGCAGCCTGGAATGTCAAGAACATGAGGAGAGGTCACTGCATCTCTTCCTACCTATCCCACTAGGGCTTGCTCCCCCTTCAGCTGGGAAAGGAAAGTCAACTTTAGGTCTCAACAGACAAAGTCTTGGCACATAACAAAACTTTCTACCAAAGTCCACCAAGGGATGTGGATTATAGAGTCAATCCCAGAGTTCAGCAGCTGGAAATGCCTGCTAACACAGATTTCAATGAAAATGAACCATAAATATAGACATAAAAAAGATAAATGCAATGCTATTGCACCATACATGGTAGAAGAAGTCAAAGCATCATGTATTACCTCTGTAAGACCTTGTTTAGAATTAAGCTTACAAATTTCAGTTACATGTTTTATGATGCATTAGGACTACTACAAGTCAGAGGAGGGATAAGGTGATCAGAGGAATGAATGTTATTTTACATAGAAAGCACAAAATCCAAAAATGCCAGCAGTCTTTGGAGAGCTGTACATGAATTCACTGGGTTAAGAACACTGGAGGGAGAAAACAGCTGTTGAAATGCAGTGCAGACTGAAGAGTCAATACATATAACCAGACTATAAATAAGCACAGAGTGGACCCTCCATAAGAGAAATGCATGTCCAGAATCTTCTGCTCATGCAGGTAAGAGGAGAAGACATCTGAAGCAATTTCAGTGGAGCTGGTGCATTTATAAACAGGTTGATATGCCAAAATGCTTAGCACAGCAGCTTGGATTTGATGATCTATTAAATCCTTTTCACTTCTGTCATCGCATCTTTTGCTAAGTGATTATTGTAGTGATTGAATTATGAAAATACATGTATCGCTACAACAAAACCCATCATAGGCTGCTGCTGAACAAAGCAGATCATTTCAGAATGTTTATGCTGTTTTGCTGGGAGGAAAGGGTTGCTTTGTGTGTGCAAAAATTTTATTTTTTTAGCTATATAAAGTTGACCCCTAAGAATACTGGGTTTACTCAAACTTTACCAGTCTGATAGACTTTATCCCTTGTTCCATGAAAAGCTGAATGATACCAGAATCTATAATTTTATACTTTGAGGTAATTTATAACATCAACAATCTGCCCTTAGAGTGGCATAACACAAGACATGAATGCAAATTGAAGGTGAGACATTTGTCACCAGAGCAGAAACAATTTCATTCCAGATAACATGTGTGATATACAACCATTCCTCATATTTTAGTTTTCCTTGTTTGCCTTTATTTATGGACCATAAAACTGTAATTCAGCAGTGAAGAATGAAACACTTTATTGAACTTCTACACAGTATTTACACTTCTTGCATCAGATGTCACTTTTTCATGGTAATGGGACATACTGGGAATCCCAGAGCAATGAAGATTTATGGACCTCTGGACTGCACTGGTAGAAATACAGAGCACCAGGAGCAGACTCTCACAATGAACCCAAACTACTAAACTTTCATGTTAATTAGACATCTCTGGAGGATTTATGGTAACAGCTTAAGTTAATGGGAACTTCATTCTCTGTCATCCATCATTCCTTTACAGACAGTAATAATGTAGGGAAAAAAAAAAAAAAAAAAAAGAATGTAAAATAAAGACAGTGTCTGACAAAGGAATTTTGAAATGTTGCAATCCTTTTAATTTACAGAGTTTTGTCAGAAGTTTGGCCTCCAAGATTTCATTATCAAGTCAGTTGGTGACACTTTTTATATGCCAAGGATATTTCGAAGAGAAAAAGCAATTTTATTTTAAAATAAATAAATAATAAAGGAAACCTTAAATAAACATAATAAACAGGGAATGGATAAGTGAGAAACTTGTTGCTTGCAGTATACTGTCAGGTCAAACTTTGGCCAGTTTGTTGTGGGAATTTGGGTATAACCTTACCCTTATGCATGGGAAGTTCCATTTCGAACAGCAAGGCCATTTGAGATGAGTCAAATTAAGCCCAGGCCTGTATCTCTAGGGGGACACAGCCTTAGCTACACCAGAAAAAAAACTTATGATTTTACAGAGAATTCAGAGTATTAAGTCTGTCACCTGCACTGATCTTAGTTTTGACAGATGGAAGCAATGGCAAAAAAGTGCCTCCAAACACAGTTGCAAAATCACCACAAAAATACAGATGACTGCTCACAACAGGCAGTTTAGCCAATGCTAGGTCATACCACCAGGATTTAAAAATAACATTTAGGAATAAGACTTTGGGAATCATCTCCCAGATTTTTCAGAGATTGACTGAATCATACCTAGATTCTCAAGAGAGTCACCAAGAAATTAATTCCTATGCTCCGCTTCAAAACTTGTGGGTACTACTTTTTGTCCCTCTGTTTTAGTACAAAAGGACAATCCTTGTGCAAAATGTCATGTCATGTCAATGCTGTGAGAGAACCCATTTGCCCAGATGAAAACTGTAAGTTTTAGTTGTACTGTTTTAAGAGTCACAGAACATGAGAATATTATGTGGATGTATCTTGAAGTACATCTGTACATATCTAACTGAAATCGCTTCATGAGGAAAAATCCAAGCTCTTTGATGTTCCAAGCCAGGTGCCACAAAGTGTCATCTTGCTGTATCTACCCACTATCAAAACAGTGTAACAGGAGTGAATAAAAAAAAATCAGAGAAGTTACCTCGTTATCCTGTTAGCAACCAGAATCAAGCTCCATGAGACTTTGGTTCTTTCCAGAGATGCAGATTAAGATAGGGAGCATATGTAAAGAGCAGCTGAAACAAAACCAAAGTGTATTTTACCCAGAGCCATGTCAGTGCAGCAAAAGTAGCAATAAACAGTTGTTTGCCTGGCCCAGTTTGCCTTGCTTCTGTTGAAAGACCAATAATGATGGCAAAACAAAAACTTCATAGTTTATTAAAGCATGACTGTATTTGTTTCCTTTTACTGTGAGAGACAAAAAGCAAGCTTTGACACAACAGAGGCAAAATGAACAGCAATAGATCAGTTTAGAGATCTCAATATTTCAAAGCTATATGGATCATGTATGGTAACACCACTGCAGATGAAGTTTGATTACCTGAGCCCTGCTCACTCTGTTCACAGAGAAATACTTTCCTAAGGATTTACACTGAGCATTACTTAATTTGGTTTTCTAGATGAGCTCTTATGTGAACAGAATTAGGTTCACATAAACAAGCATCAAGAAATTGTGTCCAGATTATCAAGAAGTGCCTAAAGAAATGAGACACAGCTGAACAAGTGTTAATGATGGTCTCTGGAGAAAAACTCTTGGATGGGATCATCATGGAATTTGGTTGTACAACTCAGAAAATTACACAATTAAAAGGAAGCAAAATTATCAGCTCAACAGTGATTAAATATGATTGTTGTGGTACTTCTAAAAAAACCCAAGTAGCATCTAAAAAATAACAGCTAGCTAATTTAGACCTTTTTTCCTTAGGAAACCTTTAGTCACAAATGAGGCTTCTCACAATACAATTAATATCAGCCCCTAGGCTTTTAGTTCTTCAAATTGAAACACATTTTAGGGTGTACCTTAGGTAAATAAGCTTTTAGAGATGGGAAATGAAATCTCACTAACCTGTGAAACATGTTTAAATTTCTATTAGAAATCCTAATAAATTATAAATGGCAAATATCTGTGGTGTATCTGAGTGGTAACTGGTGATACATCAGTCCTATGACATCAGATAAATAAATGTGCATCTGAATTTATGGGAGTGACAGCCATTCAGTAATAAGCTTAGTAGACTCCAATCAAGTCTTACTATTGGTCCAAACTCTTGGTTTGAACTACAACATCTCTATAGGGTTATGTTTTAAGCAAATGTACTTTATACAGGGTTTACCACTGCTACAAGGTATAATCACTTTTGAATTTTCACTTACAATGATACGTAAAAATTTTGATTCAGCTTCCTCATGGAGTCTCATCATTTCAGTGGTCATTGCTGTGCTGGGAAGTTATGAGTTTTTTGTCAACCTTCATACCATGTTGTGGAATGTATTATTTCTGGGCTTTCTTACCTATCTGCTTGCTGCTTCTTTGCACAGGAAAACAAGACATTCATCTTCAGCTCATGAATAAGTAGTCTATTAGTGCTGAGACAGAGTGATTTGTCAATATTTTGTAGCAGTAACTTCTCAGAGCATCTTTAGAGTTCCTCTTGCAATGCTAAACAGGAGGTATTCCTGAATGTCCTTCAGATTCATCAAATTTAATAAGAATCGATAATGTTTCAAATAAAGGCTTATTCCTTCTGCTCTTAAGCCTCTCAAGCTCTTCAAACTTAACTGCCTCTTAAAGGGTTCTTTGAAATTGATTATGGCATCATAACTTATGAATAGACCTTAGAGAGGTACTTCTTAGAGTTTCTTACAGAAATTTGTGAGGATTTGTCAGACCAATTCACTCCACAAAATATATCTTCAAATTACTTTGTATATTAGTAACGAGTTGTGACATGGCGGAACCCTACTCTATTGTACCTAACTCCTCTCACTGTTCATGTAAGAAGCAAAGAGAAAAATTACGTGACAGTTCCTTTTAAGATATGTCTGCAACAGAGGTCAAATACAGGAAATCCATCCTGATTGGAAATGTGCTTAATCATTTTCTTCAGTTTGCTGCAGTCAAGGGAACATAAATATGTGCTTCAAGTGCTTTCCCAAATGGAGGTGGACTGTTGGCTAAAACTTACCTTCAGTCATTGCCAAGCAAAGTTTGCTGTGGCTTAAGTATATTGACTTGACTGGACAGTGCTCAGTATGAAATAGTTAAGAACACTTGATAAATTACTTTGAAAATATGCAGTAATTTTCCTTATTATTCCCTTATCTTGGTCAGTGTGACAGCTTTCAGAGCACAAAGAAAGTCTCTCCAATAACTGCAAAATTATAAAAGGAAAAAAAAAAGCAGCAAGGGTAGAAATGCACCACATTGCATCGGCAGCTTTTTTGTACCTTGGATTCTCAGGATCTTCTGTTGTCCATTGCAATTAGGAGATAATTATGGGATGATCAGGAGCAAAGTGAGGACAGAGACTTGACAGAAAAAAATTTGTTGGAGCCTGCAAATACAAAAATGTAACTATCAGCTATTACAGGCTTAAAACACGGCATTGCCAGCAGCCAGCCAAGGCTACAAAACAAATTCCTACAGGGGCAAAGGACTATTAAAAATGGCATCAATTCTCACTCCAAATGCAAATCACTCTTTTCCTATCTATCTTGCTTCCCATACACAGATAACGATCTTACCAAAACAAAGCACTCCTAAGTCTCCCTGCTTTACACAGGGAAGGCATGAGACAAACACGACAGATGCTAGGCACCTCACGTACCGTAAACTTGCTAGGTGCTCATATACTTGACAATGAAAGCAGAATGAGAGCCTACATAAAATAGAATGGCATACAAGAGCAGGGCACGAGGAGACTGACGAGAGTATCATTACTGGGAGAGCAGGATACAAAAAAAACTACTGAAGACATGCTGCTGCAGCTGATTTATGTAGAGCTCTGAAACAGAACAAGCTCAAATTTAACACACAGATTTATTCGCTGTTTCTGTTTCCTCACTTATGACATAATCAGTAATCAGCTACTTTTACAGTGAGAAAAAACTGGGTTGTGATTAAATTAATCATTAATACAGCCCAGAAATAGTTCCCTGCAAGTATTCTTTTGAGCAAACACTTCACTCCCACAGCTTTTCAGAAAAAACTCCATAGCTGATAAAATAAGTACAAACATGATCTAAGCAAAACTCTATTTAGCAATTGTCAAAACACTAGTGAGTAGATTTCCTCATTATTCACTCATCTCTGCTGGTATCTTCCCAGTCAGGGTGCAGATGAGAACCCTATGCCACAAAGCAAAAAAGGCAGGAGGGAGAGAAAATTATCTAGCTAGGCTGGAAATCTCTCTCCTCACCTTGGCACTAGGTATGTCTGAAATTCAGGGCCAGAATTGTTTCTGGCAGCTCTCAAGCAGCAGAGAAGGAGATTGCAAGCCAAAGAATGGGTTTTTGAAACAAGAACAGAGCTCCTGCAAAAGCCATTTCCTTGCCTACAATCACTCTTTCATCTCGGGCCATCTGTCTGATGGAACCTGCCCGACCTATCAATACTAAATAACATTACAAGGGCAGTTCTGTTCAGTGAGACTTAACGGTTTCAGTTTGTCTCTAGATTAAAATCACTCTTCTGGAAGGATTTGTGAACAAAACTAGGAACAGGAATCACGTGCCCAGAGATTATAAATGCCTTACCCTTTGAGCTGGAATTGTAGCTCCTCAATGCAAGAGTCTCTACCACTGGACTAACATTAATCGTCATTACACTAATTGCACGTTCAGATAAAACTCCTGGTTTACAAACACAATGACAACACGTTGTATGTGTTTAAAAGCAAGTACAAAGCCCACTGACTGAAAGATCTGAGGATTTGCCTAGGGGCTTGTATATAACAGCCACTTTGAACAATTCTAAATTTAACCAATATGCCATAAGAATAAAATGCACAGCACTTCATACACTTGTCACTAGCACTAATTTAAACCACACTGTGGAATAAGCTATTTAAATGGGCTTGTTGACCTACTTTTTAATCCCAGCTTTCAGGGAAGAAAATAAGTTAAGTAATAACTTAGAAGGCTATTATTTCCTATAAATCATATTTTTGTATGATTCTTACCACACAGTATTTAATTTTATGAGGATTATTTTTTTTCCACTAAATGCAGGTATAGATTAAACGGCAGAATGTTAGGAGACAGACAAGTATTTTCATTCATTATCGGCTTGAAGTGATCCTCATTTGTCTGGCATTTTGGAATTTCTTTTGGCTATAATCGGTTTTTTTCTCTGTCCTCTCACTCACATACATTTGAGAAGAATGAGATCATCTTGAACAAGGAAAGGATCTTGTTACCATACAAAACCGTTTACAAAGAGGGATAAAGGATCTTTGATTTAGTTCATTTTCATAAAAATTCTTTCCTCAAGATCATTCCAAAAATTACTCACTTCTCTTTAATGCTTGCCCCAAGAATACATTTTTAGGTTCTCCACTGTTCTGCTATACCCTCTACTTGTAAGCTCAATTCCCAGACATTTTTTTCTTAGGACAGTAATTGTTCTGTATATTTTTCAATAGTGTCCAAGTTATAGAGTAAACTAAAATAAGTCAGAAAAAGAAAAATCTACAGTGCATTTCTTGCCAATACCTTATATTTGGAAGCTGATGAACCAAGGTAACAGAACAACTTACGGGTGAAAGCAAGCATTCGCATTTTTGCAGGTATGGGACTAGTCCCTTTTCAAGCCCCCATCTGCAAGTTGGATGCACGTGAAAAACATACAAAATCATGTTTATAACTTGGTTTGATGTACAAAAGACCAAAAACATACCTGGGAGCCAGGAAAAAAAATTGCTTTTAATTACTTATTCTGTTAGGCATTTATCTATGGCAAGCTGGATTTTGTCATCTCCTAACTGACCATACTTCAGGATGTCCATCCACTGCTCCATCTAGGTGACACAAATTACAAAAAAGACAGCCAAAGACCTACCAGAGTAGAATAGTCCTTTTCCTTTGAGATCTAGAAAGAGAAGAAACTTAAAAGGGGGAAAAAAGGTGAAAGCAATTTGAGCATTCTTGTGTCATGCACACCAAATGTAGCTGTTAACACCTGTATAGAAGAGGCCACTGGACCTGTGCACAATCACAGAAATGAAGACTTCATCTGAGTAATAAATAACACATTGTCAATCCAAATTTTTGTAGAAACCTATATTCAGCAAATAAGGAACATGTCCTGCTTTCCCTGGGACATGTGAATTTCTTAGTGATGTGTGTGCTTGCAGTTGATGGGAATAGAGAATTGTGAAGACAAGCTAATTTCACTCAGCAGTACAAGGGTGGTACTTTTAGCTTTAATCACAGTGAAGTAACAGTAAAGCAATCAAACAAAGCAAGAGGTACAGGAATGATAGGGTTAAATAAATAAACATTAATAATTAATCAATAAACATTAATAAGACGAGGAAAAACACAGGCCAAAACAATTTATGTAGGAGCTGGCAAGGAAAGATGAAATGAGGGAAATTTATACCTCTTTCTTTTGCATAGTCTCTAAATGGAGGAAAGGAAAAAGTGCCTATAATTGCACAGCAGCAGAAATGCTGTAGAAGACAAAATGTATAAATAGGCCTGAAGAATTTAAACTATATTTCATGCAAAAAAGTCAGAAAACCATCTCCTGAAAAGGTCATAGCAGAGATACAAATATGAGACACACCTAAGAGACACAAATAAGCAACTGGAGAAAACAGTACAAATGTAGACTTCCAGTCCCTTTTAAGAGGAGGCAGATAGGAATACATATACAATTAGGTACTGTACAATCAAAAAACCCACAAACCAAACAACTCCCTCAATATTTAGTTGCAGTTAAAGTATAATGAGATGTTTAAAGAGAAGCCTACTGACCCAGCACCCTTGGTAGCCATGGTCTGCAAAGCTTTAGTTAGTTGAAGACTCAGGCACAGAACCTATTTTCAGGGTGGGAGGAAAAAGAAGAAAAATTATTCTAAGTCAGATTCATTTCAGCTAACCATAGCCTCACATGCCACCTTACCAGGAGATTATTTTCTGACTGAATGGTGGGGTTGTGTTTAGATTTTTGCACACTTGTGCAAAATCATTAGCAAAAACTTGACAAGAGACACAAACCAGATCTTCCACTTACATTGTAAGAAGTATACTTTGATACAAGGTACTTATTCAAAGTTAAGGGGACAATTTAAATGAATACAAAGGGCATGCAAAAGCAATTGAGATTACTTTCCAAGAACCTAGTAGCAGTCAAAGCCTGGAAAAACCGTTCTGTAGAAGAACAGTAGTGAGGATTAAAAGGAATACTTAGAAAATAGATTGACTTATATTGTAAGTTTATTAATATCTAACATAATGTATCTTTCAGAAGGCTTTCAGATCATCAGCTTCCTTTAAAATACTGCATGTCAACATTTTAGCCACTGTCTCTATGCATCAATAAACCAGGGCATTGTCTTTGCAGCAGGCACTATGTCTCACTTTATTGCAGAGCTCTCGGGAGCAGATCCAGTGACTCTTCTGGCTTTCTTTTAGCATGATTATTTCCATGTGTCACTGGCTACAGAGAAGAGGGCTTCTTCAATCAAACCAGACATTACCAAGGACAGTGGAGAGAAATGCAGAGGAGAAGTGGAAGATTTATGGTGCAGAGTGTGACGCTGTGTCTCCTTCCCTCTCTGCTCCATGAATGCTGTCCATGTGCCGCATGCTCCACATCACCTACAAGGCTACAGACCTGCCCTTTCTCTCAAATCACTGATTAGGTGTGCTATCTTCACAGAACATTGAGATATCAGGTCCAAAATGTACAGCATTTTCTAGCAGATTCCTGTTTAGTGAACAGAAGTTATAAAGCTGAAGCCCAAAATGCTTCTCAGGGCCTTTGAGTTCCCTCTCCCTTTGGAGCCAGCCTTCAGGGCATGAAATATGTGTTACTTCCCTCAGCCAAGGCTCATGCAACATAAAGGCTTACCTTTCTTCAA